>NC_141016.1:24381571-24794736 GCF_052327205.1 Somniosus microcephalus
CTCTTTGGTCCTTCCTTCCTTCATTCCCCCCACTCCCCCATCCCCCCTCCCCAACCCCACTCCCCCTCCCCATCCCCCCTCCCCACTCCCCTCCCCATCCCCCTCCCCATCCCCATCCCCCAACCCCACTCCCCAACCCCCATCCCCATCCCCCTCCCCCTCCTCATCCCCCTCCCCATCCCCCTCCCCAACCCCATCCCCCCTCCCCACTCCCCCATCCACACTGCCCACTCCCCATCCCCCTCCCCATCCCCCTCCCCCTCCTCATCCCCCTCCCCATCCCCCTCCCCATCCCCCTCCCCTCCTCATCCCCCTCCCCATCCCCCTCCCCCTCCTCATCCCCCTCCCCATCCCCATCCCCCTCCCCATCCCCACTCCCCATCCCCATCCCCCCTCCCCCTCCCCACTCCCCATCCACACTGCCCACTCCCCATCCCCCTCCCCCCTCCCCACTCCCCACTCCCCAACCCCACTCCCCTCCCCACTCCCCCATCCACACTGCCCACTCCCCATCCCCCTCCCCATCCCCCTCCCCATCCCCATCCCCCTCCCCATCCCCCTCCCCAACCCCACTCCCCCTCCCCATCCCCAACCCCCTCCCCAACCCCATCCCCCCTCCCCATCCCCACTCCCCAACCCCACTCCCACTCCCCATCCCCCCTCCCCACTCCCCCATCCACACTGCCCCATCCACACTGCCCACTCCCCATCCCCCTCCCCATCCCCCTCCCCCTCCTCATCCCCCTCCCCATCCCCCTCCCCCTCCTCATCCCCCTCCCCATCCCCCTCCCCCTCCTCATCCCCCTCCCCATCCCCCTCCCCATCCCCATCCCCCTCCCCATCCCCACTCCCCATCCCCATCCCCCCTCCCCCTCCCCACTCCCCATCCACACTGCCCACTCCCCATCCCCCCTCCCCACTCCCCAACCCCACTCCCCATCCCCCTCCCCACTCCCCCATCCACACTGCCCACTCCCCATCCCCCTCCCCATCCCCCTCCCCATCCCCCTCCCCCTCCCCCTCCTCATCCCCCTCCCCATCCCCCTCCCCAACCCCACTCCCCCTTCCCCTCCCCACTCCCCCATCCACACTGCCCACTCCCCATCCCCCTCCCCAATCCCCATCCCCCTCCCCCTCCCCCCTCCCCAACCCCACTCCCCCTCCCCATCCCCACTCCCCCATCCACACTGCCCACTCCCCATCCCCCTCCCCACCCCCCTCCCCACTCCCCCATCCCCCTCCCCACTCCCCATCCCCCTCCCCCTCCCCCCTCCCCAACCCCACTCCCACTCCCCATCCCCCCTCCCCAACCCCATCCCCCCTCCCCATCCCCACTCCCCATCCCCCCTCCCCAACCCCATCCCCCTTCCCCTCCCCACTCCCCCATCCACACTGCCCACTCCCCATCCCCACCACCCTCCCCCTCCCCATCCCCCTCCTCATCCCCCTCCCCACTCCCCAACCCCACTCCCCACTCCCCCATCCCCACTCCCCATCCCCACTCCCCATCCCCCTCCCCCTCCCCCCTCCCCAACCCCACTCCCACTCCCCATCCCCCCTCCCCAACCCCATCCCCCCTCCCCATCCCCACTCCCCATCCCCCCTCCCCAACCCCATCCCCCTTCCCCTCCCCACTCCCCCATCCACACTGCCCACTCCCCATCCCCACCACCCTCCCCCTCCCCATCCCCCTCCTCATCCCCCTCCCCACTCCCCAACCCCACTCCCCACTCCCCCATCCCCACTCCCCATCCCCACTCCCCATCCCCCCTCCCCATCCCCATCCCCCCTCCCCAACCCCACTCCCCATCCCCATCCCCCCTCCCCATCCCCACTCCCCAACCCCACTCCCCATCCCCACTCCCCATCCCCTCCCCACTCCCCCATCCACACTGCCCACTCCCCATCCCCATCCCCCTCCCCATCCCCCTCCCCATCCCCCTCCCCATCCCCCTCCCCAACCCCACTCCCCCATCCACACTGCCCACTCCCCATCCCCCCTCCCCAACCCCACTCCCCATCCCCTCCCCACTCCCCCATCCACACTGCCCACTCCCCATCCCCATCCCCCTCCCCATCCCCCTCCCCAACCCCACTCCCCATCCCCCTCCCCACTCCCCCATCCACACTGCCCACTCCCCATCCCCCATCCCCCTCCCCACTCCCCAACCCCACTCCCCATCCCCCTCCCCACTCCCCATCCCCACTCCCCAACCCCACTCCCCATCCCCCTCCCCACTCCCCAACCCCACTCCCCACTCCCCCATCCCCACTCCCCATCCCCACTCCCCATCCCCCTCCCCACTCCCCAACCCCACTCCCCATCCCCACTCCCCATCCCCACCCCAACTCCCCAACCCCACTCCCCTTCCCCTCCCCACTCCCCCATCCACACTGCCCACTCCCCATCCCCCCTCCCCAACCCCACTCCCCAACCCCACTCCCCATCCCCCTCCCCACTCCCCAACCCCACTCCCCATCCCCACTCCCCCATCCACACTGCCCACTCCCCATCCCCCCTCCCCAACCCCACTCCCCATCCCCCTCCCCACTCTCCCATCCACACTCCCCATCCCCATCCCCATCCCACTCCCCATCCCCCTCCCCACTCCCCATCCCCTCCCCACTCCCCCATCCACACTGCCCACTCCCCATCCCCATCCCCCTCCCCCTCCCCATCCCCCTCCCCATCCCCCTCCCCCTCCTCATCCCCCTCCCCATCCCCCTCCCCACTCCCCCATCCACACTGCCCACTCCCCATCCCCATACCCCTCCCCATCCCCATACCCCTCCCCATCCCCCTCCCCCTCCTCATCCCCCCTACCCCCCACTCCCCATCCCCCTCCACATTCCCACACCCCATCCCCATACCCCTCCCCATCCCCCTCCCCCTCCTCGTCCCCCTCCCCACTCCCCAACCCCACTCCCCTTCCCCTCCCCACTCCCCCATCCACACTGCCCACTCCCCATCCCCACTCCCCAACCCCACTCCCCATCCCCATCCGCACTCCCCAACCCCACTCCCCATCCCCATCCCCACTCCCCAACCCCACTCCCCATCCCCCTCCCCACTCCCCCATCCACACTGCCCACTCCCCATCCCCATCCCCCTCCCCATCCCCCTCCCCATCCCCATACCCCTCCCCATCCCCCTCCCCCTCCTCATCCCCCTCCCCATCCCCCTCCCCCTCCTCATCCCCCCTACCCCCCACTCCCCATCCCCCTCCACATTCCCACACCCCATCCCCGCTCCCCATCCCCCTCCCCCTCCCCAACACCACTTCCCATCCCCCCTCCCCAACCCCACTCCCCATCCCCCTCCCCAACCCCACCCCCTCCCACTCCCCATCCCCCTCCCCAACCCCACTCCCCATCCCCCTCCCCCTCCCCTTCCCCAACCCCACCCCCCTCCCACTCCCCACTCCCCAACCCCACTCCCCATCCCCCTCCCCACTCCCCATCCCCACTCCCCAACCCCACTCCCCATCCCCCTCCCCACTCCCCAACCCCACTCCCCACTCCCCCATCCCCACTCCCCATCCCCACTCCCCATCCCCCTCCCCACTCCCCAACCCCACTCCCCATCCCCACTCCCCATCCCCACCCCAACTCCCCAACCCCACTCCCCTTCCCCTCCCCACTCCCCCATCCACACTGCCCACTCCCCATCCCCCCTCCCCAACCCCACTCCCCAACCCCACTCCCCATCCCCCTCCCCACTCCCCAACCCCACTCCCCATCCCCACTCCCCCATCCACACTGCCCACTCCCCATCCCCCCTCCCCAACCCCACTCCCCATCCCCCTCCCCACTCTCCCATCCACACTCCCCATCCCCATCCCCATCCCACTCCCCATCCCCCTCCCCACTCCCCATCCCCTCCCCACTCCCCCATCCACACTGCCCACTCCCCATCCCCATCCCCCTCCCCCTCCCCATCCCCCTCCCCATCCCCCTCCCCCTCCTCATCCCCCTCCCCATCCCCCTCCCCACTCCCCCATCCACACTGCCCACTCCCCATCCCATACCCCTCCCCATCCCCATACCCCTCCCCATCCCCCTCCCCCTCCTCATCCCCCCTACCCCCCACTCCCCATCCCCCTCCACATTCCCACACCCCATCCCCATACCCCTCCCCATCCCCCTCCCCCTCCTCGTCCCCCTCCCCACTCCCCAACCCCACTCCCCTTCCCCTCCCCACTCCCCCATCCACACTGCCCACTCCCCATCCCCACTCCCCAACCCCACTCCCCATCCCCATCCGCACTCCCCAACCCCACTCCCCATCCCCATCCCCACTCCCCAACCCCACTCCCCATCCCCCTCCCCACTCCCCCATCCACACTGCCCACTCCCCATCCCCATCCCCCTCCCCATCCCCCTCCCCATCCCCATACCCCTCCCCATCCCCCTCCCCCTCCTCATCCCCCTCCCCATCCCCCTCCCCCTCCTCATCCCCCCTACCCCCCACTCCCCATCCCCCTCCACATTCCCACACCCCATCCCCGCTCCCCATCCCCCTCCCCCTCCCCAACACCACTTCCCATCCCCCCTCCCCAACCCCACTCCCCATCCCCCTCCCCAACCCCACCCCCTCCCACTCCCCATCCCCCTCCCCAACCCCACTCCCCATCCCCCTCCCCCTCCCCTTCCCCAACCCCACCCCCCTCCCACTCCCCATCCCCCCCAACCCCACTCCCCATCCCCACTCCCCACCCCCCTCCCCATCCCCCTCCCCATCCCCCTCCCCCTCTCCCTCTCCCCCCGACTCCCCATCCCCACTCCCCATCCCCACTCCCCATTCCCCTCCCCATCCCCCTCCCCCTCCCCCTCTCCCTCTCCATCCCCCTCCCCATCCCCTTCCCCATCCCCATCTCCCTCCCCCTCCCCATCCCCCTCCCCATCCCCCTCCCCACTCCCCATCCCCCTCCCCATCCCCATCCCCCTACCCCCCCCACTCCCCATCCCCCTCCCCACTCCCCACTACCCATCCCCATCCCTATCCCCACCCAGGATTGACTATCTCCAGCACAGACGAGAGAGTTTATTTTCAGTTTCAAACTATTCACAGCCCCAAACCCAAGAGCAAATGGGTTGCCTTGACCTTTGCACTTGGATTGCTCCCAGAAACACATGTGGCCGGAACACACAGTTATTGTGGCATTGAGCTGTCCTGTGAGCACAGTGCGGTTAATATGTATAATGGCTGCACAAAATAACAATATTAAAATTAAAGAGGGGTCGACTAAATCCTTGACACTTCAAAGTGTAAACTCCACTGGAGAGCTGTTAATTGCCAGGATCCTCAACCTTCAATGAGAGATTTTCACTGCCAGGGCCCTGTTGACTCTACTGACAAGACCTATTTTTAAAAACATAACAAATTTCTACTTAGACTTTTGCATTTGTACAAAATGTTTTGGGAGAAACCACAGCAGCAAACTTTCGCGCTCCAGCTGGAGAAACACACAGAAAAGCTCTGAGGTTTTAAGTACCAGGTAGCTATTTATTAGCTAAAATAAGGGCCGTCGCTAAGGACTCCTCCGTTCAGAGATCCCCGTGTCACAATCGACCATGTAAAGCAGCTGCCAGTGGGAGCGGCTGCCTCTGTAACAGGATATCGTACAGCGGCAGCTGACAGCCAGCCTCGATAGGGAGAAACTCGGTACCTTAGTGCCTCCTGTTAGCGCCTCTGGGGGGGGCTACCGGCTTTGCGACCGGGCGCGGCGATAGTACCGACGCCCGCGAAATTGAGGTGGAGGTTTGCAGCAGCGGTAACCACGAGCGCCACGCTCTCCTGCGCCCGGAGACCGTGATGTCATCCGGCTGCGCAGCGCCCCGGTAGCGCCACGACTCAGAAATTCACTCTCGCGCCTCCCCCGCCCCGCCTGCCGTTAGCAATGACAGGTAGAGGAGGTGGTCTGCAGTCGGAGGAGCGCTGGAGGAGCGCTATATAAAGGCGTCAACATCCGGTTTATTTTTAGTCGGCAAAGAATGCTGCCTTGTCAGTTTGATGTAGGTAAGCAGGCGCCTTGAGCGATTTCAGCGCTTTCCACTTGAAGGAGTCTTCTGCCTCAGAAAAATTCATCACTTCCATTTCGGTGAGATTTTAAAATGCAACATTTCCATAATGTAATGGGGGCTGTACTGGCACTGGACCTCGCCCTCCAGCGTCAACGTCGGAGGCAGCGGAGGCAGAGAGAAAGATTGCAAAACATGGCCAGAGGGAGGAGGGCTCTCATCAGGGGGCCTTACCCTCCCAGGGTATCCCGGCCGCATTTCTCCTGCATCAATCTCACTGAGGAACAGCGAGGCTCCACTTCACCAAGGACGTGGTCACAGAGCTCTGCCACCTTCTGCAGCCAGACCTTGAGCCTCTCATCAGGAGCACCACGTCTCTCTCAGTGGCAGTCAAGGTCACCATCGCCCTCAATTTCTACACCAGCGGATCCTTCCAGTGTGCAACAGGAGACATATCTCACATATCGCAGTTCGCCATCCATTGCCAAGATGCTCTCTACAGAAGGAGAAGGGACTACATTTCCTTCCCCATGACCAGAGAGAAGCAGCGCCGTCATGCATGTGGCTTTGTCAGGATAGTGGGCTTCCCCATGGTGCAGGGCGCCATTGACTGCACCCACGTCACTTTGCGGGCCCCTCATAACAATCCTGAGGTATTCCGTAACTGCAAAGGCTACCACTCACTTAATGTGCCGTTGGAGTGCGACCACACACAGCGAATCCTCACCATCGATGACCGCTATCCTGGCAGCAGCCATGATGCCTTTATCCTGCACCAGACCCTGTTCCAGCCACCACATCAAGCTCGCGGATGGCTGCTGGGAGACGAGGGCTATCCGCTCTCCACCTGGCTCATGATTCCCCTCCGCAAACCCAACACTCGTGCCCAACACTCAGACAATGAGAGCCATGCTGCCACCAGGAACATCATCGAGCAGACCATTGGAGTGTTCAAGCAATGGTTCCACTGCCTTGACCGCTGGGGAGGAGCCCTCCAGTACTCGGCTGAGCGGGTGTCCCATTTCGTCGTCGTCTGCTGCATGCTGCACAACTTGGCCATCATGGGAACCCAGCCATTGCCACCAGGTATCGCCGCACCACCTCAGGAGGAGGAAGAGGAGGAGGAACAGGAGCACAAACAGCAGCGACGGAGGAGCCAGCCATTCCATCGGCCTTGTGGAAGGGCAGTCCGTGACCGCCTCATCTGACATCGATTCCAATTAATTCGTGACCACTTCCCGGTTGCTCAGCCCGTCCCCATCATTCCATCAATTTCTCATTCCATACCACACCCCAAAGCTGAAATGAGACACAGCACCATTTCTGCAACATTCCAATAATAAATTTAACCAAAATCAGTAACCACATATAAACAACAGCAATACTTGCCCTCTTTACAGTGCCTTTTCCTAATCTACTGCTCCTACGTAGTGTTTCCCCAGTGGCTGCAGCAGGGCTGGTGGAAGGCTGCTGAGTGTGGGTGCCAGAGACTTCAGATGGCCTTGCAGGACACCCTCGACCAGCTCTAGGCCTGGAAGGCCCGGCTGTAGACTGCACCACCTCAGCATGGGCGGCAGCAGACTGAGCTGGCTGGATGACAGGCAGCGACAAGGGCAATGGTGGGAGCAGGAATGCTGTCATCCTGAGAGAGGACAGCAGGTTCCTGCTCCACTGACCCACTGCCACTCCCCCGGGGCAGCACCTCAGCATCCCTAGCAATCTGCTGCAGCACAGATTGCTGGGCTGCTGCGACACCGTGAGATCCCCGGTGGACTGTGGTGGACCCAGCGATGATGGCAGTGGGCAGAGCTTTCGTGGCATCAAGCCGAGACTGCATGAGAGCTGTCTGAGACTCGATGGCAGCAACCATAGACTGCATTGCAGCACTAAGACGTTGCGTGGCTTCCACCTGTGCTGCAATGGATGCTGCCACATCGTCCATCGCATGCAGAAATGAGGTCTGGGTCCCCACGGTCTCTCAGGGAGTCCACCATCCTTAGCAGACTGCCAAGGATGGGCTCCATGGTGTGCACAGAGCTCTGTGCAATGTTGGAGGCGGACTCCCCATTGCCGACAGGCTCTCGGGCACCCTTGCCATTGCGCCTATCATTTTGGTGTGTATGCCCATCACCCTTCTTGTGACTGCCCCCACATCGAGGTCCTCATCTGAGTCCTGCGCAGCAGAACTGGCGCGCGAACTCACCCTCCGGGGAGCTGGCTCCCGAGCTACCCTTTCCCCCTGGCCTTGCTGCAGCCCGCTCGTCCCTGGTGCATCACCCAGTGCAGACCCCTCTACTAAGGTTGCCTCTAAAGATCGCTTAGTGCCAGTATCTGAGGTGGTGCCTGCGGGTGAGAGATGCAGTGACGCGGTGCATTGCTCCTCCTCCTCTTCTTCCTCACTCTCAGTGGGAGGCTCAGGGACAGGCTGGTCATCTGGTTGCTGATTCTCTGAAAGCATAAGGCACAAGACTCGCGTTAAGGTGAGGGCAGGGGGGCGGGAAGGGAGCAAGGAATGCAGACAGTATCAGGAGCTGGAAAGTGGAAAGGCTTGTGGTGTGAGGGGGAAGTGGGATGAGAGAAGGAGAGGGGATGAACAGACCGTTGTTGCCCCCCAAGGGGGTCGATGTTGCCGACGGCCACGCCGCCCGCCACCTGCTGCCCAATGAGGCGCAGCACTTGCTCCTCCAGGTCTGAGAGCTGCTGGAGCTGCGCATCACCCCCGCCTGTTCTCTGCTGCTCCCTCCGATTGTGGGCCATCTTGGCCTGTGAGAGAAACGAATGTGTGTGAGTCAGAGTCCAGCTAAGTGATTGGGAGATATGCCTGCCATAGTTGAATAGCTGAGATTGTAGGTGTGATGAAATATGCCATTCATCGGGCACTGTATTCCCTGTGTTTAGTTTAGTTTCAGTTTCATTTCCTTACCTGCATTGTATTGTGTGTAGGGCTCCGCCCATACCTGGCCCCTACTTAAGCAAGCCCCAGCGTGTCTCACAGCAGTACAGCAGATCTCTGGATGAGAGACACTTCTCCAATGTGTATTATTTTCTGAGTTAATAAAAGCCTTGCTTTGCTCCGTTAACTTCGAGTCTCGGATTCATTGAGGCACATCAATTTTATTAACTCAATTTTCAACGCAATGGACCAACTCTTGAAACCCGAATGTTCGGATTTGGACCCGCATGCTTCGGACGCATCGACACGATTCGGACACTGGTTTAAGTGTATGGAATTCTTCCTGGACAATTCCGCAGCCATCACAGGCGCTACGGACGCTGAGAGTATGAAACTTGGAATCCTGCGGAATTGGGTAAGCCACCGGGTTTACCCCCTCATCCAAGACGCCGACACGTACCCGGCCGCCTGCGACATCCTAAAGGCGCATTACCAGCAGCCTACGAACGAGGTGTACGCTAGGCATCTGCTCGCTACTCGCACACAGCGACCTGGGGAATCGCTGGATGAGTTCCTAGTCACCCTGAAAACGCTTGGCAAAGACTGCAAGTGCCAAGATGTAAAAGCCGCAGTGTACACTGAAGAGCTTGTTCGTGATGCCTTTATCGCAGGCCTCAGCTCCACTTACATCTGGCAGAGACTACTGGAAAAAACGGGATTGGACCTGAAACAGGCTGTGGACACAGCGCGATCCCTGGATGTGGCCCAGAGAAACTCGGACGCCGACTCTTCGGCCCACGCCGCCCACGCCGCCACGTGTGCACCAAGGGCGCCGCCATCTTGGAAGGCATCTTCCCCCCCCGGCAGCCCGACACCGTCGGGGCCCCGCTCTCCCCCCAGAAGCCCTACGACAGCCGCGACGCGTCGGGGCCCCAACTGCTACTTCTGCGGGCAGCCGAAGCACATCAGAAACCTGTGCCCGGCGAAAGGCACCACCTGCTTTAAGTGCGGTAAGAAGGGGCACTTCGGGAAGGTGTGCAGAGGGAACCCCGCTGGAAAACCCGCCACCGCCACGTGTGCGCTGTGGGAGCGGCCATCTTGGACGCCATCTTGCCCGACCTCGTGGGGTCCGCCATCTTGTGAGCAGACAGCGTGGACGCCATCTTGTCTCGATCAGGGCCCTACAGTGGCATCGGTCACAGTGGACCAGACCAGACCGCACCCGCTATCCAAATCAATGGTGGACATCGAGGTAAACGGGTGCGGGGTTAAATGTTTAATTGACAGTGGAAGCACGGAGAGTTTTATCCACCCTGAACTAGCACAGCAACTCTCTCTAACGGTGGTCCCTGCTCGGGGCACCATCTCTATGGCTGATAAAACCCAGACATCGACCATTATGGGTTACTGCGCGGTACAATTGTCCGTTAACGGAACTGTTCTCTCTCTTTTTAAATTACTAATCATGAAGAATCTATGTGCGAGCGTGATCTTGGGCCTGGATTTCCAGTGCCACCACCAAAGCATCACGCTCAATTACGGTGGGTCCCAGCCGCCCCTCACAGTGTGCGGTCTGGCTACCCTGAAGGTAAAGCCGCCTTCGCTATTCGCGAACCTTACTCCCAACTGCCGGCCAATAGCGACCAAAAGCAGGAGGTACAGCTGGGAGGACAGGCGGTTTATCGCGACCGAGGTAGACAGGCTCCTGAAGGAGCGCATTATCGAACGCAGCAACAGCCCGTGGCGCGCCCAAGTGGTGGTGGTGAGGGGTAGCGAGAAGAAGCGGATGGTGATAGATTATAGCCAGACGGTTAATCTATACACCCAGCTAGACGCCTACCCGCTACCCCGCATATCCGAGATGGTGAACCAAATCGCCCAATACCGGGTGTTCTCCACCATCGACCTCAAGTCAGCATACCACCAGCTCCCTATCAGACCAGAGGACCACCCGTACACCGCCTTCGAGGCGAACGGACGCCTCTACCAATTCCTCAGAGTCCCCTTTGGGGTGACGAATGGGGTCTCGGTCTTCCAGAGGGAGATGGACCGCATGGTCGATGACCACCACTTGCAGGCAACCTTCCCCTACCTCAACAACGTCACCATCTGCGGTCACAACCAGCAGGATCACAACTCGAACCTCGAGAGGTGCCTGAAAACCGCACAAAAACTCAACCTCACTTACAACGAGGACAAGTGCGTTTTCAACACCACGCGCCTCTGCATACTAGGCAGCGTGGTGGAGAATGGGGAAATCAGACCAGACCCCGACCGATTGCGCCCCCTACGGGAGCTCCCCCTGCCCAACACTCCCAAAGCCCTGAAAAGGTGCCTGGGGTTATTTTCTTATTATGCCCAATGGGTCCCCAACTACTCCGACAAAGCCCGCCCCCTCTTGAAAGCATCCTCTTTTCCACTCTCTGCTGAGGCCCACGCCACCTTCAAAAGCATTAAGCGGGATATTGAGCGGGCCACACTACAGGCAGTGGACGAGAACACTCCCTTTCAAGTGGAAAGTGATGCGTCTGACTTTGCCTTGGCGGCCACCCTCAACCAGGCGGGGCGGCCCGTAGCTTTCTTCTCGAGGACCCTCCAAGGGCCCGAGATCAGACACTCCTCCGTGGAAAAGGAGGCCCAAGCCATCGTGGAGGCAGTGCGCCACTGGCGGCACTACCTAGCCAGCAAACGCTTCACCCTACTTACTGACCAGTGGTCGGTAGCGTTTATGTTCAATAATAAACAGAGGGGGAAGATTAAAAATGATAAGATTCTTAGGTGGCGGATCGAGCTCTCCACCTTCGAGTATGACATCATTTACCGGCCAGGGGCCCTTAACGAATCCCCCGACGCCCTCTCACGAGGGATGTGTGCCAGCGCCACCGGGGATCGGCTACAGACCCTCCACAACGACCTCTGCCACCCAGGGGTCACACGGCTGTTCCACTTCATAAAGTCCCGCAACTTACCCTACTCGATTGAGGAAGTTCGGTCTCTGACCAGGAACTGCCGCACTTGCGCTGAGTGCAAGCCTCGGTTCTACCGCCCAGATAGAGCCCACTTAATCAAAGCTACACGGCCCTTTGAGCGGCTCAGCTTAGATTTCAAGGGCCCCCTCCCGTCAGTCGACCGCAATGTTTACTTCCTGAACATTGTGGACGAATACTCCCATTTCCCATTTGCCTTCCCCTGCCCAGACATGACCAGCGCCACGATCATTAAATGCCTCAACAGCCTGTTCTGCCTGTTCGGTATGCCGAGCTACATCCATATGGATAGGGGGGCGTCCTTCATGAGTGAAGAGCTACGCCAGTACATGCTGTCCAGGGGGATCGCCACGAGCCGTACCACCAGCTACAACCCCCAGGGTAACGGCCAGGTGGAGCGAGAGAACAGGACAGTATGGAAAGCAGTCACTCTAGCTCTAAGGACCAAGGGCCTCCCTATCTCCCGCTGGCAGGAAGTCCTCCCAGATGTGCTCCATTCGATACGGTCGCTATTGTGTACTGCCACTAATGCCACGCCTCATGAACGAATGTTTGTCTTTCCCCGGAAATCCACCTCAGGCGTGTCCATGCCGTCATGGCTCTCCACCCCAGGTCCGGTATTTGTACGAAGGCATGTGAGGGGCCACAAGACGGACCCCCTCGGGGAGTCAGTGCACCTACTCCACGCCAACCCCCAATACGCGTATGTCCGGCACGCCGACGGAAGGGAGGACACCGTGTCCATAAAAGATGTCACCCCAGCCGGTAACGACAACAACCACGACAACAACAGCAACAACGATCACAGCAATTCTTACCCACCCACTATCCTTTCACCACCCCCGGAAGAACATCGACCAACGGTGCCCCCACCAACTACCCCTTCAACAACCCTGGCGGCGCCCCCGGCAGAGACCCAGGAGGCCACCAGGGACACCCAGCCGACACCCGCGGCACCACAACAGCTACGTCGGTCACAGAGGACTATCAAACCCCCGAACAGACTAAATCTGTAGAAGGGGTGAATGTGATGAAATATGCCATTCATCGGGCACTGTATTCCCTGTGTTTAGTTTAGTTTCAGTTTCATTTCCTTACCTGCATTGCATTGTGTGTAGGGCTCCGCCCATACCTGGCCCCTACTTAAGCAAGCCCCAGCGTGTCTCACAGCAGTACAGCAGATCTCTGGATGAGAGACACTTCTCCAATGTGTATTACTTTCTGAGTTAATAAAAGCCTTGCTTTGCTCCGTTAACGTCGAGTCTCGGATTCATTGAGGCACATCAGTAGGCAAGGCGTGAGATGTGGATGTGAGTTTGAGTAGGTGCAGATGCTTGATGTGGGTGTGGTGGGGGTGTGGTGGCTTGTGCAGTGTGTACAGACTGAGGTTCAGGTGCTGGTATGTAGGACCTGTTGAAGCATGTACTCACCCTGACCACCCGAGTGAGGTCGTTGAATTTCTTGCGGCACTGTGTCCCACTGCGTTCCACCGCACCAATGGCCAAGACCTCCTGGGCCACTTCCCTCCACATTGCCCTGAAGACCTGGGGCAATGGCCTCCCTCTAGTGTCCGGGAACAGCACTGCCCTCCTTGGCTCCACTCCCGCGACCAATGCCTCCAACGCCTCATCCGTGAACCGACGAGCTCTCTCCCGGGGAGTGGGATCAGCCATCACGATCAGGGGATTGAGTTGTTTACAGGTCGCCTTCACAGCCAGCAATGCTGATAATGGGGATCTGCACAATGATGCAACCTCCCCTTTAAGAGCTGGAAGGAGCCAGTGTGAAGGATCATTCCCGATTGCACTGCACCTGAAATTCATTCTCGCTCTGCTGGTAGTGCCCCTGTAGCGCCTGACTGAGATCATTAGCGCTTGATTTAGCGCTCGAGCTCTTTCCAGGAGCACTAACAGCCAATTTAGGGGAAGCTTAGAATCATTAGCGCCTGGCGCTAACTTTTAACGATTTCAAAAATGAGTGCCCCAAACGGGACGATACCGAATTGCTCCCCCTAACTGCCTCGATGTTTGGAGAACCCATTGCACAGCAGACACACACATCTGTGCATCCAGGGGGGCAGTTTAAGAAACATCAAGTTACATAGAATTTACAGCACACGAGCCTCCTCCCACCCTGCTTCATCTCACCCTTCAACATAACCTTCTATTCCTTTCTATTGAGCACTTTTTTTAAAAACAATTTACAGCACAGAAGAAGGTCGTTCGGCCCATTGTGGTCCGTGCCAGCTCTCCCACAGTGCAGTCATTAGCCACAACTTCTGTGTCGGTGTGAAGTAAAACTGAAGAGACTTCGAGGACAAGTGGAATGAGAATCGTTCCAGTCTCGTCCAGCCTCATTAGGGCGCCTGGTCAGGCTCTAACTCTAGATTCAGGCTGCATTTACACCATAACACCGTGAAGATAGACTGCTTAAGAACATAAGAAATAGGAGCAGGAGTCGGCCATACGGCCCCTCGAGCCTGCTCCGCCATTCAATAAGATCATGGCTGACCTTCGACCTCAACTCCACTTTCCCGCCTGATCCCCATGTCCCTCGATTCCCCTAGAGTCCAAAAATCTATCTACCTCAGCCTTGAATACACTCAACGATTCAGCAGCCACAGCCCTCTGGGGTAGAGAAGTCCAAGGGGGAAAAACTCGGACGCTGTCTTTGCCGGGTTTATTGCCCTGAAAAAGTTAGTGCCCCAGAAAAGTTTATGCTCCCATGCCCGAATTTCAATGGTAGCGCCCCAAGCAGGAGGCGGGGCTACTGGAAGCGCCTCCCCTCCCTCTTGGGGCGCTCCCATTCAATATCACGCCGTTACGTGCAACAGAGCCACTGTACTACAGGCCTCCCTCCCCTGATTAAAGGGGAGGGGCCTAGCGCAGCGCGCACCGGGGCCCTGCTGGATCACCGGGGAGCGGGGTGCCAGCAAAAGGGCCCGGCACTCAAGAGGAGTGTCGGACTGACCGATTGCGGCCGGCACCCCGCAGAGGGAGGTGAGAGGGAGCAGGTGCTGGCAGGCGGCCCAAAATAAAATGGCCGCCCAGCACCTGCCCTTTAATTTGCGCCGCCCCGGCTGCAAACACGCCTGTCGAACATAGCGTCCGGCGGTAGGTCAGGGGGCGCGAGCCAGGTTTGCAACCGGGGCGCGAGCGGGACGTTGCGCATGACGATGACATCATCGCCGGAGGCACAGCACCGCGGGGCGCTACCAGCTATCATCGCCGCTAACCTCCCGCTGAATTTTGCGGGAGGCGTTAGTGGCGCCGCGCCTAGGCGCTAGGGGCTTTGCGCCCCATTAGCGCCTCGGTGCGTTAACGGGAGGCGCAAAGCAACCTAATTTTTCCCCCCAAAGATTTACAACCCTCTGAGTGAAGAAATTCCTCCTCATCTCAGTCCTAAATGGCCGACCCCTTATACTGAGACTATGCCCCCTAGTTCTAGACTCTCCAGCCAGGGGGAACAGCCTCTCAGCATCTACCCTGTCAATCCCCCTCAGAATCTTATGTTTCAATGAGATCACCTCTCATTCTTCTAAATTCCAGAGTTTATAGGCCCAGTCTACTCAATCTCTCCTCATAGGACAATCCCCCCATCCCAGGAATCAATTTAGTGAACCTTTGTTGCACCACCTGTATGGCAAGTACATCCTTCCTCAGATAAGGAGACCAAAACTGTGCACAGTACTCCAGGTGTGGTCTCACCAAAGCCCTGTACAATCATAGTGATGATGCCCCCTGAAAAAGCTCTCCACCTAGTCCCATTTGCCTGCCCTTTCTCCCAAACCCTTTACAAAAAGTTTTTTTTCAAGTGCTTACCCATTTCCCTTTTAAAAGCTATTCTGATTCTGCTTCCACCACGGTTTGTGGTAGAGCATCGTATGTCCTAACAATCCTCGGCGTAAAAAAAAAATCCTCCTGGCCTCTCCCTTTGTTCTTTTGGTGATGATCTGAGATTGATGCCTATCGTTACTAACAATTAGATTTCCAACATCACCCCGTGGAGCCCAGTGCAACTGGCACCTGAATGATAACTGAAGGGGAGGTGGAGCTTTCCTTCGCCCTGCACAGGGACAGTGGGGCAGAGGCTGTATTAAAACATTTAGGGAGAAAAATTCAGTATCGCCCCGTTTGGGGCGCCATTATCGGCCGTGCGCAAAGTTTAGCGCCTGGCGCTAATTATCACCTCCGACAGCAAACTTGGCTTTTATCGCCCCTGGAGGTGATTGGAGCGCTAAATCAGGCGCTTCACACCTGTCTTAAGGCGCAAAGGCCGAGGAGCGAGGCGCTACCTCAGAGCGCTGGTGAAGCAAGGAAGGGTAAATCAAAATAAACCTGCAAAGTGCTGCTCAGTACTCAAAACTCCTTCACACAGCGTTGAATCTCTCCAGAAGTCTCTCTCTCTCAGAATGCGTGGTGCAAAAATGTCACCGACAAAAAAAGGCAGGAAGCGGTCGCCTTTAAATAGCGCTCCCCTAGTCCCTTTCTGACTGCAAAACGCTCCCCTCAACCTGTCGTTGCTAGCGGCAGGCGGTAAGGCAGGGGGCGCCACTCAATATCCGGTCCGGGGCGCTACCGGGGCGTTGCACACTTGACTGACGTCACGATCTGCCGGCGCAGGAGATCGTGGCGGTAGTGTTTAGCGCCGCCACAAAATGTCTAGTTAATTTCGCGAGCGGCGCAAACATCACCGCGCCCGGGCGCAAACATCGCCGCGCCCGGACGCTAGTTGCTTTGCACCCCAATTGGCGCCCTCTTAAGGCGCTAATGAGAGGCGCAAACAACTGAATTTTTCCCCCTTACTAAACTGCGAGTGACCCTTCTCTGTGATGTGAGCTGGTTTCTATTTGACGTGCAGCTGTGTTTTGACTCTGCTTTCTTATTTTGTAAGTACTTTGCCCAGATTAAGGTTCTGCACAAGTTATCAAGAATTTCCCCTGGGCCTCATTAACTTAACAACATCGCATTAAACGTAATCGTGACAATAAATCTGTGTGCAAACAAAACTAATTCCACATCTTCCAAGGCGTTTAGATGATTGCTAATTAATTGTTAGAAGAAACTGCTGGATTCCGCGGCGTGTGAAGGTGCCATCTTCATGGCTTGTGCCGATGCAAGATTGGCCTGTCAAACACACTCTGGACTGCAGGAGGTTCACTTCATCTGCTCAGCCAGCGCAATCGATGTGTGGCCAACAAGTGTTTTGATAATTTTTCTGGTGCGCGTATATTTTAGCCAAATTGCCCATTTTCATTTTAGCAGGTCAGATATAAAGCTTAAATCTAAAGAGAGAAAAAATTGCATTTAAATACCACCTTTCACGGCCTCAGGACATACCAAAGCGCTTTGCGGCCAAAGAAGTTTAGTCAGTGTTGTAGAGCAGGAAACGCGGCAGCCAATGTGCGCACAGCAAGCTCCCACAAACAATAATGGCCAGATACAGGAAACTTTCGATTAACCGGCCCCTAAATAACCGGAACGCTCTATCCACCGGCAAAATTCAGGAGTCGGTTCAGGTAACTTTTTTTACTTTTATTACTTTTTTTACTCCATTTGTTGCTGTGCAAGGGTGTAGCTGAAGCTGCTGCTAAGCTATAGAGATGCTTGCAACTTGTGCCCATTGTTCTGAAGCTGTTGCTAAACAACAGGGTTTGTTGCTTTATACGGAGCTCTGAGCTCCGTATCTTTTACTATAGCGTTCGGTTATCCGGAATTGTTGATGAACCGGCACCACGTTGGTCCCGTCCGTGCCGGATACCAGAAAGTTTCCTGTAATCTGTTTCAGGTGTTGGTTGAGGGTGGTGTTGGACAAGACGCTGGGAGAACACCCCTGCCTTTCTTCAAAAAAGTGTCATGGAATCGTTAACGTCCACCTGAGATCAGTTTAACATCTCATCCTAAAGACGGCATCTCTGACAGTGCAGCACTCCCTCAGCACCGCACTGGAGTGTCAGCTTAGATTTTTGTGCTTAAGTTTCTGGAGGGGGACTTGAACCCACAACCTTCTGCCTCAGAAGTGAGGGTGCTACCACTGAGCCACGCTGCATTCTTTACTTATTGAGTTTCAAATATCTCCGGTTGCTGTTCTGAACAGAAGCTGATGTTCTAAAATAGAGCTGTACAAGCCAACTTTCAGTATTTAACAGCGATTCCAGCCTGCTGGCCCTGTGTTGGGGTTTTCTGACAAAAATCAGCGCGGAACGCACCCCTCTCCCCTCAACACCACTGAGCCCTGCTGCCCTTTGAAGCAATCCCGCTTGCTGCATGGTTACGGTGGGAATTCTCACAAGAACAGGAATCACGACAAGTAGGAACGACGCTGAGGGGAGGACGGGAGGGCAGAGGGGAGGAGGTAGAAGCCAGGAACGATGCTCGGGGAGTGGTGGAGTGAGAGTGTCATTGTTAACTGAGGGAAAGGGGATTCAAGTCCCACTTTGAAGTGGGGGGTGGGGAGAGTACCAGGTTGGACTGGGGAGGTAGAGAAGAGTGTCTGCCTGAATTGGGCTGCAGGTATAATTGAGAAGGGAGATGGGGAAGAGTGCAAATATGAACTCGGAGGGCTGGAGGAAGAGTGTCTCTGTGAAAGGCAGGGAGTTGGTTGGGTTACAGCATCTCAGCTAACTGGGCCAAGAAGGATTACAGTGATCCAGGACGCTGAAAGGTTGGACATGAGAGAGTGGCTGTTGAGGTCACTTTTGGGTGAGATGATGTGACTGGGCTGTTGAAAATCCAAATGTCACATTTTTCCTTACATTAAAAAGATTAAAATTCTAAAATTGTGGAGTATGAAAGTGCTTAAAATTAGCTAGAAAACATCACTTTTAATGTAAAAATTGAAACTTTTGCAGGGCACAAACGCTGGAGCCTCCTAAAAGTGCTCCACCAATTTTGTGCCTATTCCATTTGGGTTTCCGCCTTCAGGCTTACATTTTTCCCTCCAATACAAGGTTGGGTTAACCTGCAGCCTAAACTACACAGCCGACGTTTCTCAAATTCAGGGCCGTTCTTAAGTTTGGAAGCCTTTTTTTGGAACAACGTTAAGAACATCCCTTTCCGAGCCTAAAGGCCCACAAGATTCAAACATGACGAACAAAGCAATGGAAGCGGAGATCAGACTGAGCTGCCTGGGCTTTGAGGGCCAGATTGCTCGAGGCGAGCCAGCCTGGATGGCTGGGTTACAGGGACCACATGTGACCCCAAGGCTGCCATTTGGGGCCGGCATCTCTAGGGCAAGAAGGGAAAAAAGTTGGAAATAATAACAAATAGAAAAAAATATATCATTGCGGTATACGTGATTTATATAAAATACTTCACATTTATATAAAATGACATAGAAGTTACCACATGGAAACAGGCCATTGGGCTCAACCAATCTGTGTTGGTGTTTATCCTCCCCGTTACTGAAAGATGGTAAGTCACCAGGTCTGGATGGGATGCATCCTAAGTTGCTGAAAGAAGCAAAGGTAGAAATAGCAGGGGCATTGGTCACAATCTTTCAATCCTCATTGGATACAGGAGTAGTGCCAGAGGACTGGAGGGTTGCTAATGTTATACCACTATTCAAGAAAGGGGAGAGGGATAAACCAGGAAACTACGGGCCCAGTCAGCCTAACATCGGTGGTGGGGAAGTTATTGGAAACCATTATCAGGGACAAAATAAACTTTCATTGGGAAAAGGCATGGGTTAATCAAGGAGAGCCTGCATGGGTTTGTTAAAGGAAAATCGTGTCTGTCTAATGTGATTGAATTCTTTGATGAGGTAACAGAGAAGGTTGATCCAGGTAGTGCAGTAGATGTTGTTTATATGGACTTTCAGAAGGCATTCTACAAAGTGCCAAACAGGAGGCTTGTTAAAAAGATGGAAGCCCATGGAATTAAGAGGAAAGTGGCGGTATGGATACAAAATTAGCTCAGTGACAGGAAGGAAAGGGTGGTGGTGGATTGGATGTTTTTCAGACTGGGAGGTGGTTTGCAGTGATGTTCCCCAAGGCTCAGTTTTAGGTCCATTACTCTTAATTTTTATAAACGACCTAGACTCGGGTGTAGGGAGCAGCATTATAAAATTTGCAGATGATGCGAAACTTGGCAAAGTAGTAGATCATGATAAGGATAGTTATAGACTTCAGGATGACATAGACAGGATGGTGAAATGGGCAGAAGCAGGGCAGATGGAGTTCAGTGCGGAGAAGTGTGAAGTGATGCACTTTGGGAGGACTAATATGGAAAGACAGTTTACTATAAATGGCACGATTTTGAAAAGTGTCGATGAGCAGAGAGACCTTGGTGCCCATGTACACAAATCCGTAAAGGTGGCAGGGCAAGTTGATGAGGTGATTAAAAAAGCATCTGGGTTACTTGGGTTTATAAATAGAGGAATAGAGATCAGGCTCGAACTTTATAAATCACAGTTAGGCCTCGGCTGGAGTATTGTGGACAATTCTGGGCCCCACACTTCAGGAAAGATGTAAAGGCCTTAGAAAGGGGACAGAGGAGGTTTACCAGGATGTTCCCAGGGATGAGGGACTTCAGTTATGAGGAGAGGTTGGAAAAGTTCGGACTGTTCTCCTTGGAACAGAGAAGGTTAAGAGGTGACCTAATTGAGGTCTTCAAGATGATGAGAGGTTTTGATGGAGTAGATCGAGAAAAACTATTCCCTCTGGCGAGTGGGTCAATAACCAGAGGTCAGAGATTCAAAATCATTGGATAAAGATCTCGAGGGGAGATGAGGAGAATTGTTTTCACTCAGAGAGTTGTTGGGGATCGGGAACGCTCGACCGGAAAAGGTGGAGGAAGCTGATTCCATCAATAATTTTAAAAGGGAGTTGGATAGGTTCTCGAGGATGAGGAACTCACAGGGTTACGGACAAAAAGCGGGGATGTGGGACTAAACACGACTGCTCCGTCAAAGAGCCAGCACAGGCCCAATGGGCCGAATGGCCTCCTTCTGCGCTGTGAGTTTCTATGATTCTATGAGCAGTCATTCGAATCCCATGTGCCCACCCTATTCCCAAATCCCTTCATCCCCCTTTTCCTTCAACCACCTCTCTAACCTGTTCTTAAATGTTGAGAGGGTCTCTGCTTCAATCAACAACTCCAGCAGTGCTTTCCAGTCTCATAACCCTCTCTGTCCTAAATCTCTCACATTTAATCTGATATCTACGTTCCCCTTATTCTAGACCCGTCAGTCACTGGACATAGTCTAGTTGAAGATCCTGCTGTACCTCCACACCTAATAAACAAACCAATCATTGAGTCAGCCATCCAAAAACAATACCCCAAACAACAGGTCTGCCCTCAGCCCCACGACATTGTTTACATGATGAACCTGTGCTCATTTTGTTTGTCTGCCTTTTATATCTGCCAGTGGCTATAGCTGGGTCCACGCACTGCTCCCGCATTGAGCCAGTAATCAGCATCAACAACAACAACAGCTCGCATTTATATAGCGCCTTTAACGTAGTAAAACGTCCCAAGGCGCTTCACCGGAGCGTTATCAGACAAACTTTGACACCGAGCCACACAAGGAGATATTAGGGCAGGTGACCAAAAGCTTGGTCAAAGAGGTCGGTTTTAAGGAACGTCTTAAAGGAGGAGAGAGAGGCGGAGAGGTTTAGGGAGGGAATTCCAGATTCCAGAGCTTAGGGCCTAGGCAGCTGAAGGTACGGCCGGCAATGGTGGAGTGATTAAAATTAGGGATGCACAAGAGTGCAGAATTAGAGGAGCGCAGATATCTCGGAGGGGTTTGTGGGGCTGGAGGAGATTACAGGGATAGGGAGGGGCGAGGCCATGGAGGGATTTGAAAACAAGGATGAGAATTTTAAAATTGAGGTGTTGCTTAACCAGGAGCTAATGTACTCAGATGGTTCACTGGCAACTTGAAAGATATATATATTTTTAAGATTTGACTTTCTCATCGGTGTGAGTTTCTCCAGTGAACAGCTGAGCCATACGCAACAGGTATGCCCTTGGTATTACCCTTGGTCTCTGCTGAAGGATTGGAAATGGAGACACATGGGCTGAACGTTCCTCACTTCAGACCCACTTCCTGCTCCCTCGACCCTATTCCCACCAAACTGTTGACCACCCAACTTCCTTTTCTATTTCCCATGTTAGCTGACATTGTTAATGGGTCTCTCCCCTCAGGTACTGTCCCACTCTCCCTCAAATCGGCCGTCATCATCCCTCTCAAAAAACTACCACCCCATCTCCAACCTCCCTTTCCTCTCCAAAGTCCTTGAACGTGTTGCCGCCTCCCAAATCCGTGCCCATCTTTCCCACAATTCCATGTTTGAAACCCTCCAATCAGGTTTCCGCCCTTGCCACAGTACCGAAACGGCTCTCATCAAAATCACAAATGACATCCTTTGTGACTGTGACAAAAGTAAACTATCCCTCCCCATCCTTCTTGACTTGTCTGCAGCCTTTGACACGGTTGACCACTCCATCCTTCTCCAACGCCTCTCCACCTTTGTCCAGCTTGGTGGGACTGCACTCGCCTGGTTCCATTCTTATCTATCTAATCGTAGCCAGAGAATCACCTGCAATTACTTCTCTTCCCGCTCCTGCATCATTACTGATGTAATAAAACTCACGACGCACTTAGTTTGAGCATAAAGCAAGGCTTTAATCAACTTGTTTCAGAACATGGAGGTCTAGTTGTATTTCACTAGCTCCTTGTCTTACAATATGTCCCTGGCAAGCTGGGCCCACGCCCGAGTATTTATACTCCTTGGACGGCGCCACCAGCTGGCTGTCCAGTGTTATTTCATAAGTAGTTTCTTGATGATGAGATTTATAACAGTTACCTCTGGTGTCCCCCAAGGATCTATCCTTGGCCCCTCCTATTTCTCATCTACATGTTGCCCCTTGGCGACATCATCTGAAAACACAGCATCAGTTTCCACATGTACGCTGACGACGCCCAGCTCTACCTCACCACCACTTCTCTCGACCCCTCCACAGTCTCTAAATTGTCCGACTGCTTGTCAAACATCCAGTTCTGGATGAGCAGAAATTTTCTCCAATTAAATATTGGGAAGACCGAAGCCATTGTTTTCAGACCCGCCACAAACTCCGTTCCCTCGCCACTGACTCCATCCCTCTCCCTAACATCTGTCTGAGGCTGAACCACACTGTTCCCAACCTTGGTGTCATATTTGACCCTGAAATGAGCTTCCGACCACATATCCACAGCATAACTAAGACCGCCTATTTCCGCCTCCATAACATCGCCCGTCTCTGCCCTTGCCTCAGCTCATCCGCTGCTGAAACCCTCATCCATGCCTTTGTTAGCTCTAGACTTGACTATTCCAGCGCACTCCTGGCCGGCCTCCCACATTCTACCCGACGTAAACTTGAAGTCATCCAAAACTCGGCTGCCCGTGTCCTAACTTGCACCAAGTCCCGTTCGCCCATCTCCCCTGTGCTCGCTGACTTATATTGGCTCCCGGTTAAGCAACGCCTCGATTTCAAAATTCTCATCCTTGTTTTCAAATCCCTCCATGGCCTCGCCCCTCCCTATCTCTGTAATCTCCTTCAGCCCCACAACCCCGCCGAGATAGCTGCGCTTCTCTAATTCTGCCCTCTTGAGGATCCCTGATTATAATCGCTCAACCATTGGTGGCCGTGCCTTCAGTTTCCTAGGTCCTAAGCTCTGGAATTCCCTGCCTAAGACTCTCCACCTCTCTTTCCTCCTTTAAGACGCTCCTTAAAACCTACCTCTTTGACCAAGCTTTTGGCCACCTGCCCTAATTTCTCCTTACGTAGCTTGGTGTCCAATTTTTTGTCTTATAACACTCCTGTGAAGTGCCTTGGGACATTTTACTATGTTAAAGGCACTATATAAATACAAGGAGGACACTCCATAATTCCTCATGGTTGACAGTGTCGAAGGCCTTTGTGAGGTCAAAGACGGCCATGTACAGCAGTTGGTGCTGTTCCCTGCATTTCCCTTGTAATTGATGCGCGGTGAAGATCATGTCCATTGTGCCCCTTAGTGGGCGGAATCCGCACTGCGACTCTGGGAGGAGCTCTTCAGCCACTGGGAGAAGGCGATTGAGGAGGATTCTTGTGATGACTTTCCCTGTGGCAGACAGCAGGGAAACTCCTCTTGTCACCTTTCTTGAAGATGATCCCTGAAAAAGTGCAACATCCCCACCGACACCTGGGAATCCCTGGCCCAAGACCGCACAAAGTGGAGGAGAAGCATCCGGGAAGGCGGCGAACACCTCGAGTCTCTCCGCCGGGAGCGAGCGGAGGCCAAGCGCAAACAGCGGAAGGAGCACACGTCAACCCAAGCACCCCACTCACCCGCCCCTTCAACCACCGTCTGCCCCACCTGTGACAGAGACTGTAAGTCCCGCATTGGACTCATCAGTCACCTGAGACTTATTTTTAATGTGGAAGCAAGTCATCCTCGGTTCCAAGGAACTGACTGAGAAGAAGAAGATAAATGCAAGTTATTGTTGTTGTTCCTGAAATACACTGAAAGCTTGGAGACTGCGGGAGAAAGTCCAGGGCTGAGGGGTTGGACTCTGGGAAGGAACACTGAGCCTGCTCTTAGGTCGGTTTAGCTACACAGAAAGGCCATTGATTGGGTTGATTTTTAAACTGATCTGAAAGCGACAGACAGATCACTAGAGAAGCAATAACACAGCATTAATCCCCTCAGTGAAGAGGCTGTGTGCTTGCGATGAGTCTCAATTAACAGGCAAGCGCCCTGTCCAATTCACAAAACAATGGCCCTTTTATTCTATTTCGGGCCTGGTGATAAGACCTATTGTTGCGTGCTCCTGATTCTGCCGGGAACACTCAAGCGTGACCCAGTCGAACAAAGAGAGCGAGACAAAGCTGACAAACTCACTCTGACACATGGAGAACGACTGTCTGCGAGCATAGAGCTCACAGGGTCTGAGGAGACAGGGGCTTGAATAGCAGCTAAAAACGCCACGGTGCCACTGTTAACCCTTCACTTTCTGCATGCGATACAACACTTGAGTGGGGCCATCACAAAGGGTTTCAGGTTATCTGACAAATCCTGTATTAATTTTGCATTGCAACAGGACTGTAAATATTATTACAGCACATAAACCCACATCCTGAACTGGAACAGCCTCAAACAACCCGGCGACTTGTATCCAGGACCCTCCTCCCTGTCCCCACGCCCAACTAAATCCAGGAACCGAATCCTCATCCCTGGCCTGCACTTCCCTCAGCGGAGGAACAATCATGAGCTCCTCGCACCAACACTGCAATCAATGTTTATAATGGCTGACGACAGGTCATCGACCTGAAAATTTAACTCTGTTTCTCTCTTCACAGATGCTGCCTCACCTGCTGGGTTTCTCCAGCATTTTCTGTTTTTATTTATGTCTTTGTTAAATATATTGTGCATTGCCTGTGGCTTCGCCCACGGTCAGTTTAATAAATGTAATTTTCTTTATACACAAGATGGTGTTTGGAGTTGGGAGAAAGACTTTTAAAAATTTACTCTATAGATCCACCTAATGGCCAAAGTTTTAACTACATTGTGAGAGATGATACAGCAAAATAGTAAATGTTAACATGAAGCCAAGACCCCAAATCATGACAGTTAAGGTTAGTGGACAGGTAATGCATGGCCTTTGCACGATTGTTAATAATATATAGAGAGAGGGAGGGAGGGAGAGTGAGTGAGGGAGGAAGGGAGAGGGAGAGAGAGAGAGGGAGAGTGAGGGAGGGAGAGAGAGTGAGGGAGGGAGAGTGAGTGAGGGAGGGAGAGAGAGAGGGAGGGAGGGGAGGGAGAGAGAGGGAGGGAGAGAGAGAGAGGGAGGGAGAGTGAGTGAGGGAGGAAGGGAGAGGGAGAGAGTGAGAGAGAGTGAGAGGGAGAGTGAGGGAGGGAGAGAGAGGGAGGGAGGGAGAGTGAGTGAGGGAGGGAGAGAGAGAGGGAGGGAGGGGAGGGAGAGAGAGAGAGGGAGGGAGAGTGAGTGAGGGAGGAAGGGAGAGGGAGAGAGAGAGAGAGAGAGAGGGAGAGTGAGGGAGGGAGAGAGAGTGAGGGAGGGAGAGTGAGTGAGGGAGGGAGAGAGAGAGGGAGGGAGGGGAGGGAGAGAGAGGGAGGGAGAGAGGGAGAGTGAGTGAGGGAGGGAGAGAGAGGGAGGGAGAGTGAGTGAGGGAGGAAGGGAGAGGGAGAGAGTGAGAGAGAGTGAGAGGGAGAGAGAGGGAGGGAGGGAGAGAGAGAGGGAGGGAGGGGAGAGAGAGGGAGGGAGGGAGGGAGAGAGAGTGAGGGAGGGAGGGGAGGGAGAGGGAGAGAGGGAGGGAGAGAGAGAGAGTGAGGGAGGAAGGGAGAGTGAGGGAGGGAGGGAGGGAGGGAGAGTGAGGGAGGGAGGGAGAGAGAGAGAGGGAGGGAAGGAGAGAGAGAGAGAGAGGGAGGGAGGGAGAGAGAGAGAGGGAGGGAGGGGGAGGGAGGGAGAGAGAGGGAGGGAGAGGGGGGGAGGGAGAGAGAGTGAGGGAGAGAGAGTGAAGGAGGGAGAGTGAGGGAGGGAGGGAGAGGGAGGGAGGGAGAGTGAGGGAGGGAGGGAGATTGAGGGAGGGGGAGGGAGGGAGAGAGAGTGAGGGAGGGAGGGAGAGGGAGGGAGGGAGGGAGAGTGAGGGAGGGAGAGAGGGAGGGAGGGAGAGAGAGAGAGAGAGGGAGGAGGGAGAGTGAGGGAGGGAGAGAGGGAGGGAGGGAGGGAGAGGGAGGGAGAGAGAGTGAGGGAGGGAGGGAGAGAGGGAGGGAGGGAGGGGGAGGGAGAGAGAGTGAGGGAGGGAGGGAGAGGGAGGGAGGGAGAGTGAGGGAGGGAGGGAGAGAGAGAGAGGGAGGGAAGGAGAGAGAGAGAGAGAGGGAGGGAGGGAGAGAGAGAGAGGGAGGGAGGGAGAGGGAGGGAAGGAGGGAGAGTGAGGGAGGGAGGGAGAGTGAGGGAGAGGGAGTGAGGGAGAGAGAGTGAGGGAGAGGAGTGAAGGAGGGAGAGGTGAGGGGGAGGGAGGGGAGGGAGGGAGAGTGAGGGAGGGAGGGAGAGTGAGGGAGGGGGAGGGAGGGAGAGAGAGTGAGGGAGGGAGGGAGAGGGAGGGAGGGAGGGAGAGTGAGGGAGGGAGAGAGGGAGGGAGGGAGAGAGAGAGAGGGAGGGAGGGAGTGAGGGAGGGAGAGAGGGTGAGGGAGGGAGGGAGGTGAGAGGTGGGTGGGAGGGAGGTGAGGGAGGGAGGGAGGGAGAGAGAGTGAGGGAGGGAGGGAGAGTGAGGGAGGGAGGGAGTGGGAGGGAGGGAGGTGGGGAGGGAGTGAGTGTGAGGAGGGAGTGAGAGGGAGGGAGGGAGGGAGTGTGGGGTGGGAGGAGAGGGAGGGAGAGGAGAGTGAAGGAGGGAGGGAGGGAAGGAGGGAGAGAGAGGGAGGGGGAGGGAGGAGGGAGAGAGAGGAGGGAGAGAGAGTGAGGGAGGGAGGGAGTGGGAGGGAGGTGTGAGGGAGGGTGGGAGGGAGGAGTGAGGGTGGGAGGGTGTGTGGGAGAGTGAGGGAGGGTGGGAGGGAGTGAGGGGAGGGAGGGAGGGAGAGTGAGGGAGAGAGAGGGAGGGAGAGAGAGAGTGAAGGAGGGAGGGAGGGAGGGAGGAGTGAGAGGGAGGGAGAGAGAGTGAGGGAGGTGGAGAGTGAGGGAGGGTGGGAGAGGTGAAGGAGGGAGGGTGAGGGGGAGAGAGAGTGAGGGAGGGAGGGAGAGTGAGGGAGGGAGGGAGAGAGTGAAGGAGGGAGAGAGAGGGAGGGAGAGAGAGTGAGGGAGGGGGGAGAGTGGGAGGGAGGGAGGAGTGAAGGAGGGAGAGAGAGGGAGGGAGAGAGAGTGAGGGAGGGAGGGAGAGTGAGGGAGGGAGGGAGAGAGTGAAGGAGGGAGGGAGGGTAGGA
The DNA here is from genome assembly GCF_052327205.1 of Somniosus microcephalus. NCBI lineage: Eukaryota > Metazoa > Chordata > Chondrichthyes > Squaliformes > Somniosidae > Somniosus > Somniosus microcephalus. The sequence goes on from NC_141016.1 coordinate 24,409,370, forward strand.
GAGAGAGTGAAGCACACTTTCATAAAAGAAGTTTGAACATGCACCTTCACAAAGTGGGAATGACTATTTTCAAACAATATAATTGTGATTTAGCTGCTTGTGAATTCAGCAAGGTGACAGAGAGAGACTTGGAAGAGGTCACAGCTGCTGAAGCTAAGCATACCAGATTTAAAAAATCAGAAATCAGTCCTGTAACAGCAAGAAGGCAGTCAGACAGAGGCTTTTGATACAGTTCCACATGAAAGGCTATTAATTAAACCTGAGGAATGCATAAGAAACCGGTAACTGTAAAGGGTAGAAACAGTGAGCACTTGTTGGAGGAGTCGTGTCGGAGTGGGGAGAATGTACTGAGTGGGGTACCTCAGGACTCGGCGCTGGGACCACGACGGTTTCTCATTTACATCAACAGCCTGGATTCAGATAATCTTTGCAAAGTGATCAAATTTGCAGATGAAACCAAACTAGGAGGGGCAGTGGAAACAGAGAAAGCAGCCCAAAAGTTACAGAATAAGTTACTCAAATATGTAAGTGGGTAGAACAATGACATTTAATGCAGACAAATTAGTTAGAGTCCCAAACATAGGAAGGAAAAATAGACAGCAAGCATACTTCATGAATAGTGTTGAAATAGCTAAGGATGAGAGTGAAAGAGAACTAGGAGTTATTAGTAGACTCGACCACTGCAAAGCAGCAATCTACAACGCTAATACCATGTTGAACTACATAGCCAAAACAATAGGATATATGTCAGAGATGGTAATGATCTTAGTGCTCTAGTCAGATCGCAACTTGAATACTGCATCCAGGTCTAGTTACCAAGAAAGGCAAGAAACAATTAAGCACTGGAGGCAGAGCAGTGAGGCGCCAGAATATTAATCCCCGGTGTCAGGGTCCGGGTTGTGATGAATGACTGGAGAAACTTGAGCTTTTCAGTCTAGAAAGGAGGGTGTCTGAGAGAGAATCTTAAAGAGAGATATTATTCATTATATCGGATGTATTACACAAGATACGGGAATGTAAAAAGGTAACCCCGGAATATTACTTTAAACTAAGTTGTGGGAGTAGATCAAGGGCACACAAGTTCAAACTACTATTAGGACAAATATCAGGACATTTTATCTTCATACAAAGAGTGAATAAGATGTGTAATAAACCTCCAGATAGAGATGGGGAGGCAAAAATCCTGGAATCATTTAAGAAGCACTTGGATGCTACAATGGGAGATGTTAGGATCTCACTGGGTGATGAGTCAAATGGTCTTCCACATCCATTATTATCTTGTATAATGTATTCAATATAATGAATAGTATAATATGGCTATGCCCACCATTGGTTGGAAATCTTCAACTGCCACTGCCCTAGTCTCTGGATCCCCCTCCCTAAACGTCTCCACCTCTGCTCCTCTCTGTGCATCTTTAGAAAGCTCCTCAAAACCCATCTCTTCAACCAAGCTTTCAGCCACCCCTCTGAGTCACTCCAGGGACATGAGCACATAAAGCTAGGCCGACACTCCAGTGCAGTGCTGAGGGAGCGCTGCACTGTCGGAGGTGCCGTCGTTCGGATGAGACGTTAAACCGAGGCCCCGTCTGCTCTCACAGGTGGATGTAAAAGATCCCATGGAACTATTTCGAAGAAGAGCCGGGGTCCTGGCCAATATTTATCCCTCAACCAACATAACAAATACAGATTATCTGGTCATTATCACATTGCTGTTTGTGGGAGCTTGCTGGGTGCAAATTGGCTGCCGCGTTTCCCACATTACAACAGTGACTCCACTTCAAATAGTACTTCATTGGCTGTAAAGCGCTTTGAGACGTCCAGTGGTCGTGAAAGGTGCTATATAAATGCAAGTCTTTCTTTCAAGCTTTCAGCCACCCCTCCTTATCTCTTAATGCCAGTAAGGGAGGCTGACATCCCACCGAACTCGCCAGGTCTCTGCGGTTACAGTTTCAGTCTCGCTCAGTTCTCTAAGCAGTTGCCATTCACTTTTCATTGCATGTCCTTGTTGCTGGGTAACGTTTCTGGGGTTCTAATGATTGTTGCTATAATATTGTTAGAAGGCAGCTAATTCTTCACACATGCCTCAAAGGCAATTCCTCCTGGATAGGCGGTGATAATGGCCACCGGCTCTTTGTTTGATTTCCCACTCTGGAGAAAGATAAAACACATTGGGGAAAAATTGGGTTGCTTTGTGCCTCCCATTAGCGCCCTAAGAGGGATTCAGCGGGAGGTTAACGGCGGCGCTAACCTGTAGCGCCCCGTGGTGCTGCGCCGCCGGTGATGACATCATTGCCGTGCGCAGCACCCCGCTCGCGCTCCAGCCACGATCTTCGGTAGTGCCCCCTGACTTACCGCTGGACACTATGTCCGACAGGGTCAGGGGGGCCTACCTGCGGCCGGGGAGGCTCTATTTAAAGGCAAGGTGCGGGGCGGCCATTTTTGTTGCTGGCCGCCTGCCAGCATCTGCCTGCGCTCCCATCCCCGGCATCCTGAACACCCCCCCCACAACCCCCCGCGGAGTGCTGGCCGTGCTCCAAGAGCCCGGCACTTCTCTTGAGTGCCGGGCTCTTTTGCCGGCACTCCCGATCCCCGGTGGCCCAGCTGGGGAGGAAGTCCTGCTAAACCCGGCGCGACGTGCTGCAGTGCGTGGCGCTGCGGCACGTAGCGCCGCGATATTGAATCGCAGCGCCCCAAGAGGGATGCGGGGCACTTCCAGTAGCACCCCACTTCCCTCTTGGGGCGCAACCACTCAATTTCCGGCGTGGGGGCGCTAATTTTTCCAGGGCGCTAAAAGTAGCGCCCCGGTAAGGTTAGCGCCCCAAAAAGGGGCACTACTCAATTTTTAGCCCATTTACTCCAAGAACAAATTTTAATGACACCACCTTCCGTGGTGGCTGCCACTTGAAACACGGAGTGAACCAAACCTGTCTCCTCGCCAATATTTCTACTTTTGTTGAACGGTTGAAAACTTCAAGCCAGGTTCTTGATCCTGTAACGTGTTTGTGTCATAGGATTCCGAGCAGTAGAGAGAATATATTTTTGTGCTTTTGCATTATTAATGTGACCAAGCTCTCTTGCAACATGTCTTGTTGTACAAACTCTTACACAGAGGCTAGCAGAGCTAATAATGTGTTGCATACAATATATAGCAAATAGGCACACATGTGTTGCAAGTAAATCTTCCACCTTACCCTCATTTTAACATCTTTAGACCTTCCATTCTGATCAATCAGCAGCAGTTTTATCTCATTATTTAGCTAACTAGTAAATTTTTCAACAGATGGAATAAATGAGACACTTATAAAACAACCTAAAGCTATTTGAAGCCTAAAGATTCTAAAGGTGAAGGATATTTCAAAGGCAAGATACAATGGTGAGACTTGTGAGGGACATGATGTACCCATATCTGAACAGCATGCGGGTTAAATATACCTGCACTAATTGTCAAGTTGTTGAACTCAAGCAGCAGATTGTTGAACTTGGAAACAACGTCAACTTGCATTTATATAGCACCTTTCATAGAACTGTATAGCACAGAAGGAGGCCATTTGGCCCATCGAGGAGCAATCCAGTTAGTCCCACTCCTCCTGCTCTTTCCCCATATTCCTGCAATGTTTTCCCTTCAAATATTTATCCAATTCCCTTTTGAAAGCTATTATTGAATCTGTTTCCATCAGCCTATCAGACAGTGCATTCCAAATCCTAACCACTCCCTGCGTACACATTTTTTCCCCTCATGTCGCATCTGGTTCGTTTGACAGTCACTTTAATTCTGTGCCCTCTGGTTATTGACCCATCAGCCATTGGAAACAGTTTCTCTTTATTTACTCTATCTAAATCCTTCATGATTTTGAACACCTCTCTCAAATCTCCTCTTAGCCTTCTCTGCTCCAAGGAGAACAACCCCAGCTTCTCCAGTCTATCCATGTAACTGTAATCCCTCATCCCTGGAACCATTCTAGTAAATCTCTTCTGCACCCTCTCCAAAGCCTTCACGTCCTTCCTAAAGTACGGTGCCCAGAATTGGACTCAATACTCCAGCTGGGGCCGAGCTAGTGTTTTATAAAGGTTTAACATAACTTCCTGGCTTTTGTACTCCACGCCTCTATTTATAAAGCCCAGGATCACAAAGAGATTTAATGTAGAGAAGACACCCAAGGCACTACACAGAGACATAATCCAAAAAAATGGATGCTGAGCCAAAGTAGTAAATAATAGGAGGGTTGACCATAAGCTTGATCAAATAAGTGGGTTCTAAAGAAGGTCTTAAAAAAGGAAAGGAAAGTGATGAAGCCAAAGGGTTTGTGGGACAGAATTCCCAGGTGTGACACCTGGGTGGCTGAAGGCATGGCGGACAATGGTGCGGTCAGTGGTGCGGTCAGTGGTGCAGCCAATGGTGCGGTCAGTGGTGCAGCCAATGGTGCGGTCAGTGGTGCGGTCAGTGGTGCGGCCAGTGGTGCAGCCAATGGTGCGGTCAGTGGTGCGGTCAGTGGTGCAGCCAATGGTGCGGTCAATGGTGCGGCCAATGGTGCGGCCAATGGTGTGGTCAGTGGTGCGCCCAATGGTGCGGTCAGTGGTGCGGACAATGGTGCGGTCAATGGTGCGGCCAATGGTGCGGACAATGGTGCGGTCAATGATGCGGCCAATGGTGCGGCCAATGGTGCTGCCAATGGTGCGGCCAATGGTGCGGCCAATGGTGCGGCCAATGGTGTGGTCAGTGGTGCGGCCAGTGGTGCGGTCAGTGGTGCGGCCAATGGTGCGGTCAATGGTGCGGACAATGGTGCTGTCAATGGTGCGGCCAATGGTGCGGCCAATGGTGCGGCTAATGGTGCGGCCAGTGGTGCGGCCAATGGTGCGGTCAGTGGTGCGGCCAATGGTGCGGCCAATGGTGCGGCCAATGGTGCGGCCAGTGGTGCGGTCAGTGGTGCGGCCAGTGGTGCGGTCAGTGGTGCGGCCAATGGTGCGGCCAATGGTGCGGTCAATGGTGCGGCCAATGGTGCGGTCAGTGGTGCGGTCAGTGGTGCGGCCAATGGTGCGGCCAATGGTGCGGCCAGTGGTGCGGTCAGTGGTGCGGTCAGTGGTGCGGTCAATGGTGCGGTCAATGGTGCGGCCAATGGTGCGGCCAATGGTGCGGACAATGGTGCGGCCAATGGTGCGGCCAATGGTGCGGCCAATGGTGCGGCCAATGGCGCGGCCAATGGCGCGGCCAATGGCGCGGCCAGTGGTGCGGTCAATGGTGCGGCCAGTGGTGCGGCTAATGGTGCGGCCAATGGTGCGGCCAAGGGCGCGGGTGAGGATGCACAAGAAGCCGTGAAGAGATTTAAATACAAGGATGGCAATTTTAAATCTGAGGCACTGGGGGAACTGAAGCTATTGTAGGTCAACGACAACAAGGGTGATAATTGAGCGGAACTTGATGCCGTGTACGATATGGGCAGCGGAGTTTTGGATGAGCTGAAGGGTGCGGAGTTTGTTGCAGGAGCCAAGAAATGGGATTAAAGAAAAGAGCTCCAGTACAGGTGGCCTTGGCACAGGCACAATGGGCTGAATAGCCTCCTTCTGTACTGAAATTTCTATGATTCAGTTACAGGGTAAAATACTCCCTATTCTGCAGTTCACAAAGGCATTATTATCAGGAGCAAATGAGTCATCTTATTTTATTGTAATCTCTTTCCTATTGTGTTGGATTGGATTCTTTAAATACCCTTGGAAAGTATTCTGCAATCAGTTCATTTATTAATAATGTCTCTAATCTGTAAGAGGAACATTCAATTTTTCAGAACTTGTAATTGTAAAATATTTTACTCATGAATTAAGACATTAAGGGCTAGAAATTAGGCTCCTTTGCGCCTGCCATTAGCACCTCTGAGGTGCGCTAACGGGGCGCAAAGGGTTTATCGCCGGGAGATGGGGGGGTGAAAAAAGCACCACCCAAGAAATTCGGCGCGTTGCTGAGGTGCTACCGGATAGCGCAGGCAATGTCAGCGCCAGCCTCGTGGGTCGCGAACCAGGCCGACCTCCGCTCACGGGGAGGTAGTTAAAGGGGAGGTGCGACCACGGCGTGGTTCTGGCCGCCGTCGCACAGCCCGGCTCTGCGTCTCGCCGCTAGGCTTCGGCCGTGGCACCACGCCGTCCTGGTGGCCTAGTTGGGACCATCGGAGGCCCTGCAGCGTGCGCAACGGCCCTCCCCTTTAACTGAAAGGGAGGGGCGTTGAAACACGGCAGCGCTCCACGGAGCCTCCGCGAAGCGCTGCCAATTTTGCGCCCCGACATCGCCTCAGTTACCGCCCAAGATTGCGCTCCACATCCTGTGCGGGGCACTAAGTCAAATTTAGTGGCCGGGCGGCACTTCCACGCCGGGCACTAAATGTCCGGCCTTAACTCGGTTACCGCCCCCAAACGGGGCGTAACCGAATTTCGCGCCCATAGTGCCTTCAGAACAGTTTTGGCAATGTTTTTTGGCTTTGTGATAACTTTATTAATGTCAGGTTCCTCAGCCTGAGCAAGGCAGAAAGGTAATAATCTCAGATTTGGAGGTGCATTGCAGCTGTATCAAGATCGCAGAACAGTTGTTCCCCCTAAGTCAGTGACTACAGTAGCGAGAAACTTTGTTATCGTTGGGCACGGCACTGTAAAATGCCGAGGGCACTGACCAATCACTGGGTAAAGCTCCTCCAATTCTGGCCTCTTGCACATTCCCGATTTTAATCGCTCCACCATTGGCGGCCGTGCCTTAAGCTGCCAAGGCCCTAAGCTCTGGAATTCCCTCCCTAAACCTCTCCGCCTCTCTCTCTCGCTCCTCCTTTAAGACACTCCATAAAACCTCTCTCTTTGACCAAGCTTTTGGTCACCTGTCCTAATATCTCCTTACGTGGCTCGGTGTCAAATTTTGTTTGATAATCGCTCCTGTGAAGCGCTTTGGGACGTTTTACTACGTTAAAGGTGCTATATAAATACAAGTCGTTGTGTCAGCCATGGTTCAGTGGTAGCACTATTGCCTCTGAGTCAGAAGCCAAATCCAGGGACTTGCGCACACAATCTAGGCTGACACTTCAGTGCGGTACTGAGGCCGCGCTGCACTGCCGGAGGTTTCGTCTTTCAGATGAGACGTTAGACTGAGGCTCTCTCTACCCTTTCAGGTGGATATAAAAGATCCCATGGCACTATTCCGAAGAAGAGCAGGGGAGTTTTCCCCGGTGTCCTGGCCAATATTTATCCCTCAACCAACATGTAAAAACAAATGATCTGATCACTTATCACATTGCTGTTTGTGGGAGCTTGCTGTGCGCAAATTGGCTGTCGCGTTTCCCACGTTACAACAGTGACTACAATTCAAGAGTACTTCATTGGCTGTAAAGCGCTTTGGGATGTCCTGAGGTCGTGAGCGGCGCTATATAAATGCAAGTTCTTCTTACCTTATTCAGTTTAAAATGCATTGAACCGTATAAAGCATTACATTGTAGTAAAATGTCAATAATTCCAAACATGTTCCCTGGTACTGTGAGTGAGATAATGTATCGCAGTACATTCATTGATCAATGGCTAACTGGAACAGGTCCACCAAACAGCTCACCCTGATTAGACACCTTGCTATTGCATTGAGGAGTTTGGAGCTGGAATCATTCCCTTAAAAAAGATGGTGTGACGAATATTAATGTTGAGAAATGGAGTACTTTCCCAATAAGAGGACCTCGTGTCAGCATCAAGCACTGAGCATCGTGATTCACTCGCCAGCTTTGAGATTTTTCCGAGCGCGTATTTCTTGCAGGAAATCTAATCGTTTCTCAGGTGAATCGCAAACATTAAGTAAAGGTCTTACAAATCGCTCAGGGCTCGGGAATTGAATTGCAAGAGTGGGCAACACTGAACCACTTCCAAATCGGGGCACAGCACATGTTAGGCGCCGAGTCAAGCTCCCTGTCCCCAGCCCCAGCAACGTGCCTAAGCCCCAATCTCAATGTGTCTTTTCCCTTTCCAACATTGTTAAGAGGTCCAACATCTATCCCTTTCCCTGCTTTTTTTTCCAGTTCTGACGAAGGGTCTTCGACCTGAAACGTTAACTCCGTTTCTCTCCACGGATGTTGCCTGGCCTGCTGAGTTTTTCCAGCGTTTTCTGTTGTTATTTCGGATTTCCAGCATCCGCAGTATTTTGCTATCGCATTGTTAAGAGGTTGCTAGTTTTGTGCTGGGGATAACTTTCCTACTCGGGGCTGGGTGTGAATGCCCAGGTTGAGCACTGCACCTCAAAAATGAAGTGGTTATGTGTAGAGCCTTCAGACAATTCAATGTGATCAGGTGTGATATAAATGCAAGTCTTTACAGGAAACTTTCTGGTATCCGGCACGGACAGGACCGATGTGGTGCCGGTTCATCAACAATTACGGATAACCGAACGCTATAGTAAAAGATACGGACCTTAGAGCTCCGTATAAAGCAACAAACCCTGTTGCTTAGCAACAGCTTCAGAACAACGTCCACAAGTTGCAAGCGTCTCTGTAGCTTAGCAACAGCTGAAGCCAAACCCTTGCCTTCCTCCATTTGTTGCTGTGCAAGTAATAAAAGTTACCTGAACCGACTCCTGAATTTTGCCGGTTAACCGACATTTCCGGTTATTTAGGGGCCGGTTAATTGAAAGTTTCCTGTAATTATAAACTCAATTCATCCAAGGCCCTCCGACACAGAGGCAGATCAAACTGTCGTCCCAGTCTAGGCCGGAGAACTTGGCACATTTGGACCTGAAGCTGCATCTCGCCAGTCTGACCCAACATAGTAACATAGAAACATAGAAGATAGGAGCAGGAGTAGGCCATTCGGCCCCTCGAGCCCGCTCCGCCATTCAATGCAATCATGGCTGATCATCCAATTTCAGTACCCGGTCCCTGCTTTCTCCCCATACCACTTGATCCCTTTAGCCTTAAGAAATATATCCAACTTCTTCTTGAATATATTTAATGAATTGGCCTCAACTGCCTTCTGTGGTAGAGAATTCCACAGGTTCACCACTCTCTGGGTGAAGAAATTCCTCCTCATTTCTGTCCTAAATGGCCTACCCCTTATCCTTAGACTGTGACCCCTGGTTCTGGATGCCCCCGCCATCGGGAACATCCTTCCTGCATCTAGTCTGTCCAGTCCTGTCAGAATTTTATAAGTTTCAATAAGATCCCCTCTCATTCTTCTAAACTCCAGCGAGTACAAGCCCAATCGATCCAATCGCTCCTCATACGTCATTCCTGCCATCCCAGGTATCAGCCTGGTGAATCTTCACTGCACTCCCTCCATGGCAAGAACATCCTTCCTCAGATAAGGCGACCAAAACTGCACACAATACTCAAGGTGTGGCCTCACCAAGGCCCTGTACAACTGCAGCAAGACATCCTTGCTCCTGTACTCGAATCCTCTCGCTACGAAGGCCAACATACCATTTGCCTTCTTAACCGCCTGCTGCACCTGCATGCTTACCTTCCACGTTCCATTGTGAAACACGCATGGGCCCTTTATCTCCTGTTTTGTCTCAGGGCGCGCTGCATTGTGCATGAACAAGGTTTGGGTGAGAAGGCACGGCAGCCTGCCAAGCTGGTATGCCAAGAATATTGTAAACGCTTGAATTGCTCATTTGCAGAATAGGTTTCTGCAACCGACAGGCCGTGGGGGCAGGCAATGAAAACACAAACCGCTGGGCTGTTTTATTGTGTTTCCAGCTTGCTTGTGAGGTTCTGTTCATTCTGATTGATGCGTTGTGACAAGGCAGCCTCATTACAATTGGCCTCTCTTGGTTCACAAGCTTGATTCCAGCCGCAGAACAATTATTTTGATTTACCACAAGATTCATTATTTTTATTTCTCTTCTACTGTAGAAATGAGAATTCTGGCCTGGTAGAAGAATACTTTACTTTAAAGTCCCAGGGGGCTTGGCCTTTTGCTTTTTTTAAAATTTGTTTTTACGGGATGTGTACGTCGTTGGCAAGGCTAGCATTTATTGCCCATCCCTAATTGCCCTCGAGAAGGTGGTGGTGAGCCGCCTTCTTGAACCACTGCGGTCCGTGTGGTGAAGGTACTCCCACAGCGCTGTTAGGGAGGGAGTTCCAGGATTTTGACCCAGCGTCGATGAAGGATCGGCCGATATATTTCTAAGTCAGGATGGTGTGTGACTTGGAGGGGAACTTGGAGGTGGTGGTGTTCCCGTGCGTCGTGGTGACTTTGGGCTCATTAATGACCCATTAATGGGTGCAATACGGGGCAAAAGGGAGGCCAAAACCCGCCCTCGATTACTGAATGCCACTCAGCACAACAACCTTAACCTTATTTTCTTGAAAAAAAATTGTTTCCCAACACAACAATTGATTCAGTCCCACAGCTGATAAGAGGAGAGAATAGTAGTGAGAAGGGGAAGGGGGCTTGATCTGGACTGAAATGGGTCTCAAATTTCTCAGATCAGCTCTAATAGAGTGTGCTGGATGTTATGAATCTTACCATTCATGAAGAAATGACTCATGAAATAACACTGGGCGACCAGCTGGTGGCGTCGTCCAAGGAGTATAAATACTCGGGCGTGGGCCCAGCTTGCCCAGGACGTTTTTGTAACCAGGAACTAGTGATGTAATTAGAACTCATGGTTGTGAAACAGTTGATTAAAGCCTTGTTTTATACTCAACCAAGTGCTTAGTAGTTTTCTTATGTCACTGGATTTATTTACTGCTAATCTATTTTGTGGTACTGGAACAGGGTACTTTTTTTTTTCGGGAGTTCGCGTCTACTCTGAAAACTTAACTAGTGCAGTAGATTTGATACCCAGCTGTAGTGACAATTGCATTGCAACTTTTCACGGCTTGCTTCTATATTCTAGGGGCGTAGAGTACAAAAGCAAGGAAGTTTTGCTAAACCTTCATAAATCACTGCTTCGGCCTCAGCTGGAGTATTGTGTTCAGTCCTGGGCACCGCACTCTAGGACGGATGTCAAGGCCTTCGACAGGGTGCAAAAGAGAGTTACTAGAATGGTACCCGGGATGAGAGATTTCAGTTTTGTGGAGTGACTGGAGAAGCTGGGGTTGTTCTCCTTAGAGCAGAGAAGGTTAAGAGGAGATTTGATAGAGGTGTTCAAAGTCATGAATGATTTTGCTAGAATAAATAAGGAGAAACTGTTTCCAGAGGCAGAAGGGTCAGTAACCAGAGGAGACAGATTTAAGGCGATTGGTAAAAGAACCAGAGGCGACATGAGGAAACATTGTTTTACGCAGCGAGTTGTTGTGATCTGGAATGCGCTGCCTGAAAGGATGGAGGAAGCAGATTCAATAGTAACTTTCAAAGAGAATTGGATATGTACTTGAAGGTAAAACATTTACAGGACTACAGTATGTGGGGAAAGAGCAGGGGAGTGGGACTAATTGGATAGCTCTACCAAAGAGCCGGCACAGGTATGATGGGTCAAAAGGCCTCCTTCTGTGCTGCATCATTCTATGATTTCAATAATTTTTTTTTTTAATGATTTTGTTTCAGTAGAGACAGCAGTTAATGATGCAATGACGGGTTGGTGACTGGCTTATGCCCCTGTGCATAAACCCCCGGTAACATGGTACATCTGATGAGAGTGCCCCTTTAAGGAAAACCTTCATCTAAAGGAGATATATTCTCAGGGAACAAGCAATTACGATCAGGCATGTGCCTTGCTATCAGTGGAACCCAGTGGTATGTGAAGTGTGCATTGAATCACCTCACCAATTTTCTTTCCACACCCCTCAGGCCAGGGAGGAGTGTTGGCTGTGATTCAGCACTCCATCTCAGGCCCTGGGGAAGGTGAAGAATGAAAGAAAGACTTGCATTTCTATAGCGCCTTTCATGACCACTGGACGTCCCAAAGTGTTTTACAGCCAATGAAGTACTTATGGAGTATAGTCACTGTTGTAATGTGGGAAACGTGGCAGCCAATTTGCGCACAGCAAGCTCCCACAAACAGCAATGTGATAATGAGCGGATAATCTGTTTTTGTTATGTGGATTGAAGGATAAATATTGGCCCAGGACACCGGGGAGAACTCCCCTACTTTTCTTCGAAATAGTGCCTTGGGATCTTTTACATCCACCTGAGAGAGCAGACAGGGCTTCGGTTTAAGGTCTCATCTGAAAGACGGCACCTCCGACAGTGCGGCACTCCCTCAGCACTACACTGGGAGTGTCAGCGTAGATTTTTGTGCTCAAGTCCCTGGAGTGGGACTCGAACCCACAACCTTCTGACTCAGAGGCGAGCGTGCTACCCACTGAGCCACAGCTGACACACAAGAATGTCAAAGGGGAACCCATACACAGACGACCTCAGGGTTTGTTCCCCAGCCACAGAACACTGTCACTTGCCGTTGAATCAGTGGCAGTTCAGCAGCATCCATCAGTCCCATTCATCATTCTCATCCGCCATAACACCAACAGAGGCTGACTCTTTCAATGCTTGTGGAAGCGCTGCAATGATGGACTTCCTGCTTGGACAGCTTGCTTTGTGGTGAATGGAACCCAAATATTGGCCCAGAAATTCGGGTCGGAGGCTTCCCGCGGGTGCAAGCCCCCGACCTGCACTTACCTTGCACGCCGGCCGTTGAGCTGTGGGCCCCCGTGGAATTGCGATCCTGGGCCTCATCCAACTGCCAGCGTGCAGTGCTTGCGTATCCCAGGGGCGCAGTTAGTTCGAAGCATCCCCTGGGATCACGTGGGCCATGGAGAGCCAATGGTAGCAGGGAATGCTTCATTCATAAGTTTGACAGGGACCTGTCAAACCTATAAATACTATAACCCCCAAAACATCACTAAATCTTCAACAAAAAAAATGTTTTAATCAAATTTTTAAAATAAACTATAAATTACATGAAATAACTATTTTAAACAATTATTTAAATTTTTGAAAAATTAATTACATTTTCTAACGGGGCTAAAAATAAACTTACCTTTCTTTAAAGTATTTAAAAATAATAAACCTGTGGAAAAAATGTTTTAATTTTAATGAATTCACCACTTACCTTGTAAAAAGCAGGCCTTGCGACTGCTTTTTACATGTCTAACTTCTGGAGACTTACCCTCCCGGAGAAACCTGCAAAAAAAACGTAAGTTCGATGCGCACGCGCTGCCTCTCCTGCGCATGCGTTCGACCTCTGAACCCCTTCTTTCAGGGGAACAGAAGTGCCGGTTTCCCGCGCATGCGCAGTGCATGCACGAAACCAGCACTTCCATTGGGCCTACGGGTGAGTACCCCGTGCGTACTCACCCGTGGAGACCCGAATTTCTGGGCCATTAACAGCACTCTATGGATACTTGTTATGTCCGTGTATAATCAGACACAGACTGCGGAGAACGGTACAAACGGTGTTTACTCAACGTGGCTCAGACTGCAACTGAACTGTACAGATTACTACTCAACGTTATATACAGGTGTGGTCACTGCCGGTACTACAGTATACATGAGCTGTAAAAAGTAGCTCTCCCCCTTAAAGGTACATACATTACAATACTAAAGAACAATTTGCAAAAATCTGAGGTTCACGCGTTTAACAGATAAACTTCCAACTGTTCCGCTTAAGTTCAGTGGAGGGGCAAAGGTAAACGGAAAACAGCCCTTTCCATCGTGTAGTGCTGCTGATGTCATTCTGAACCTTGAGTTGGGATCTTGTGCCTATCGTTCGATTTTTTTCCCCCCCCCCCCCTTTAACTCACCCACGTTGTTGTTGGGCTACTTGCCAGCAGGTTTAAGACAGGGCAGTCGAGTTGTTAAGAGGTCTTTCTAGAAATTACTAAATTGTAAACCGAATGGCAAAAAACAGGCTTGTTTTTACCTGGTCCCAGCACCATTTATTTTTTTTCTAATTCATTCACAGAATGTGGGCATTGCTGGCAAGGCCAGCATTTATTGCCCATCCCTAATTGCCCTTGAGAAGGTGGTGGTGAGCCCCCATTTCAGAGGGCAGTTAAGAGTCAACCACATTGCTGTGGGTTTACAGTCACATATCAGCCAGACCGGGATAAGGGCAGTAGATTTCCTTCCCTGAAGGACATTAGTGAACCAGATGGGTTTTTACAACAACCCAGTAGTTTCATGGTCAACATTACTGACACTAGCTTTTAAAAAAATTCCTGATTTATTTAATTAATAAACAGAATTTAAATGCCCCAGCCTCCGTCGTGGGGATTATGAACTCATGTCTCTCGTATCATTGGTCTAGGCTCATGGATTAACTAGTCCAGTAACATAGCCACTGTATTACGGTGCTTCGCCACTTAGTTGTTACATCATCATCCAGTTGTTAATCAAGATCTCTCCCAATTGTCCGTGACGGCGTGGCCTGTGCGTTGGGCTTCTTCAAGTTTGGAAGTGACAGCCTCGGCCATATTTTGCAACATCCCTGTGGCCTCCCCTGAAGCCCGCCTTAAAGGAGGGGCTTGCTCCACAGTCTTAAAATATTTTGCTGCAGATACTGTTTAAGGTGGTGCCTCCCCGCGTCAGTGCCTTGTGACCAATGGCCCTGTTGCCGTGCAGATTATGCGTTTGGAGTAGTTTCCCTTTTTGTTATCAGTGCTGTGCAGGGCCTGATTGCCCGTGCTTCTGGTCAACTGCCTGCTTGACATAAGGTGCAGTATAGTGCCTTGGCTTTTGGGAAGCTAGCACACAGCCTGCAGGGCTTTCCCTCCAGTTAATCCTTAAAAGATTTCAGAAATATTGCTGCAACTAACTTCTTAAACATAGAGCCAATATTTACCCCCCCCCCCCCACCCCCCACCCCCTCCATTTCTCCAGTGGTTCTGTGAGATGAGATACACCCCTTAAAACTGGGCATTCCTTCATCCTTGCCTGGAGCTCACCTCTTCAAAAAAGAAATCATCAATCCCAGTTTACAGAAGTTATATGCGCTTGTTTGGAAAACTTAACAAAGATCTTTAGCTGTGACTGATAAAGCTGCGACACAGGTTCGCAAGGCCATAAAAAAAAGCAAACCAAGCACTGGGGTTTATTTCTTGAGGGATAGAATTGAAAAGTGGGGAAGTTATGCTAAACCAGTATCGAACCTTGGTTGGACCACACTTGGAGCACTGTGTACAGTTCTGGTCACCATATTATAAAAAGGATATAGAGGCACTGGAGAGGGTGCAGTGAAGATTTACAAGGATGATACCAGAAATGCGAGGGTATACATATCAGGAAAGGATGAACAGGCTGGGTCTCTTTTCTCTTGAAAACAGAAGGCCGAGGGGTGACCTAATAGAGGTCTTTAAAATTATGAAAGGTTTTGATAGAGTGGATACAGAGAGAATGTTTCCACTTGTGGGGAAGAGCATAACTAGAGGCCATCAATATAAGATAGTCACCAAGAAATCCTATATGGAATTCAGAAGAAACTTCTTCACCCAGAGAGTGGTGAGAATGTGGAACTCGTTACCACAGGGAGTGGTTGAAGCGAATAGTATCGATGCATTTAAGGGGAGGCTAGACAAGCATATGAGAGGGAAGGGAATAGAGGGTTATGCTGATAGATTTAGATGAGGAAAGACGGGAGGAGGCTCGAGTGGAGCATAAACGCCGGCACGGACTGGTTAGGCCGAATGGCCTGTTTCTGTGCCGTATATCCGATGTAATCCTATGATAACTGGAAAGTCTCCTTTACGGGAGTTAGGATCAATGTCCTACCTGAAATATATTTGAACTATCTCAACATTGTTCCTATAGGGTATAAATCTAAGGTACAAAACTGGCATAATTTAGCACTAAATTGTCATTAATTTGAGTGAGTGGTGATGAGGGTGGCTGATGTATAGAGTGCTCTTCTGAAGTGCATTGTTGAGCGTGAAGTGGAGAGGGTAAACGCCAATACATGCCAAGTAAATTTAAGAGTCACATTTACATTAGAATTGGGGCTTATCAAAGGCATTTGGGAATCAGAGCCACTCGTTAAGCCAGATTGTAGGGAGAAAGCAGATTCTCATTGAGGCAATCACCTTTTCTCCATTGGCTGCCTTCTGAAGGTCTCATTGAGTTTGGAAGTGGTTAAACATCAAGGACATGTTGCCCAATATTTTTTACAGAAAGTAAGCTGTGCAAGATGTTGGAGAAGGGTCCTAGAAAGTCATATCTTCTGACTGAACAGTCTTACAGCCTTGAGGAGCAATTTGGCAGATCTCTTTCCAACACTGTTAATCTCTGTTTCCTTAAATTTGAAAGGGCATCCAGCCTGGAGTATTCTATTTTAGGCATGTTTTTAGGTAAATGTTTGGATTCATCAAGTTGAGGAATATTAGCCTAGAAGAATGGATCCTTTTGCCATTGTTGTCACAATTGCTGTCATTGAGTGTTCCTAGTGCAGGATAAACATACAGAGTCAAGCTCCCTCTACACTGCCCCAATAATGTCCAAGTACCTCTGCCTCAAAAGATCACCCTTCACTGCACCAATGTGAGATTTTCATTCCCCACACCAGCCATTCTTTGGCCTGACGCTTGCAACTTATCCTTAATTTTGGTCAGTGTTATGCGATAGTCTCAATGTCTACTAAGAACTGGATAGCTCCAAGCCTGCTGAAGACTTTTATAGCTCGTCGATAGACTTTTGACCTGATTAAACCCAAATCCTGGAGGTAAAAGGCACCAACTCGTCCCCTTGACTTATTCATGAACAGAAATACCATGACACGATGAGTTAGCTCTTTGTCCCCTGAGTGGGAGGCTTGTGATAAGGTTTTTTTCAACAACAAAAATGAGACGCTTATTTTCACAACAAATTTCTGCAATAGTTTGGGACATTCATTGGAATGCAATAAAATCATATTTAAGCTCAACAGAAAATTCTAGTCATACACAGCAAATCCATGCACCTCCAAAGAGTCAAGATAGGTTGGCATTTCGGGTGTAGAATTCAAAACTTGGCTGCAAAAATGCTCCTGTAGTCCTTAGATTGGTGAACACAACCAAAAAATTACTTTTGATGGGTCACATCTAATTTGTACAGTACTTGGAAATTCCCTAAAACAAGTTAGTCTTCAAATTTTATCAGCAATGTGCAGGCCTGTGGTCCCAGGGTGAGGTGCAGCAGCCATCACTGGACGTGGCTGATAAGCCATCTCACAGAGTGACTGCGACATGTTAACCCATAAACTACTGAGCTCGGGGAGTTGTTGGAAATTGAACACTCAAGAGCGCCCCCAATGGCTCAGTAATTAAAGGTGTGACCCGGTGTGATCCGAGCCATATAGTCCACAAAGGTCCCTCATGCCATTCTTCTTTTGCTCTGAGTTAGTTGGTCTCAGACAGGACAGTGGTTGGAGTGCAATTGGCTTCGGCCTCACTGAACTTGGGAGGGGAAAGATCAGTCAGGAATTCTGTTTTTTTTATTCATTCATAAGATGTGGACGTTTCTGGCAAGGCCAGCATTTATTGCCCATCCCTAATTGCCCTTGAGAAGGTGGTGGTGAGTCACCTTCTTGAACCGCTGCAGTCCGTGTGGTGAAGGTGCTACCACAGTGCTGTTAGGGAGGGAGTTCCAGGATTTTGACCCAGCGACAATGAAGGATCGGCGATATATTTCCAAGTCAGGATGGTGTGTGACTTGGAGGGGAACTTGCAGGTGGTGGTGTTCCCATGCGTCTGCTGCCCTCGTCTTTCTAGGTGGTGGAGGTCACGGGGTTTGTGAGATGCTGCCGAAGAAGCCTTGGCGAGTTGCTGCAGTGCATCTTGTAGATGGTACACACTGCAGCCATGGTGCGCCGGTGGTGGAGGGAGTGAATGTTTAAGGTGGTGGATGGGGTGCCAATCAAGCGGGCTGTTTTGTCCTGGCTGGTGTCAAGCTTCTTGAGTGTTGTTGGAGCTGCACTCATCCAGGCAAGTGGAGAGTATTCCATCACACTCCTTACTTGTGCCTTGTAGAAGGCAAGTCCCAGGGAGGGGAACGGAGGGAGGGAAGGGGCCGATTGGAACACTGTGGGGTGGAGGAAAAACTCCTGCTTCTCCTGGTTCCACAGCAACGTTTTTTTTTACCTTCTGGTGGCGGTCTCCGTACCTTTTCGGAATCAATTATAACGGAGACTTGCCAACTGTTCCAACATTCGGCAGCGAAAACTGCAGCCTCCTGCTCTCCCACCTGAGAATTTCCCCGTGCTATGATGGTAATTGGCAGCAGTTCCCTTGTTTTCTTCCACACTACAGTAAAATGTGAATGTGCTCAAAGTGCCCACTCCCACCCACAGCCAAGCTCAGTGTGAAGAGACAACAGGTTGGAGAGCAAAAAAAGAAATGGCGTTGAGGAGAGGCCACCAATGCCACTTTGCCTCTGTAGTGAAGCGGACAGCAATCATCATTCTGTAACCACAGTTGATAGGAGCAGGAGCCATGCTTTTGCTGCCTGTGAATATTGTTGTGATGTTTGGGGGAAGGCAGGGCTTCGAATACATGGTACACAAAACACGCAAAGGGAGCTGCTCACTGCCAGTGTGATTATTAGTGACTGAGTCTAACTGACGAGCAGGTCCCCAGAGTTTGTTTAAATTTGGAATCACCGCGTTCTGGTGATTAGCTTGAAGTGCTAGTTCCCCTAGTTACCGCAGTTATGGTTAGGCCGGGCTCACGGTGGTGTGAGTGACTCAGAGCGTCTCCTCAGAGCCAGCCCCTGCACCCGACGTGGCTGACTCCACTTTTAACTCGGTGTCTGATTTCGATGTGAAGGCAAATGGCTTGTTCCTGCACCTGACTCCTGACTTAGACTGCCACGTCCAGGATACGTTCGGTGTTGACAAGTTCTGCATAAGGACAGTGCTGAACTTAAGCAATTTGTTTTTTGCTTTTCATCCATTCATTTAGGTTGAACATTTTATTTTGCATCAATGTTGTTGTGAAGTCGCCGGGGAACACAGTGACAAGGGTCAGTGAACACCTCTGCACGAGAGGTCTGAATGAACACACATCATTTAATAAGGTCATCCTTTGAACATATAAGAACATCAGACGTAGAAGCAGGAGTCGGTCACTCGGCCCCTCAAGCCTGCTCCGCCATTCAATAAGATCATGGCTGATCTGATCTTGGCCTCAACTCCACTTCCCTGCCTGCTCCCCATAACCCTTGACTCCCTTATCGTTCAAAAATCTGTCTATCTCCACCTTAAATATATTCAATGACTCCGCCTCCACAGCTCTGTTGGGAAGAGAATTCCACAGATTCACGACCCTCTGAGAGAAGAAATTCCTCCTCATTTCCGATTTAAAAGGATTTCCACTTATTCTGAAATTATGCCCCCTAGTTCTAGATTCCCCCACGAGGGGAAACATCCTCTCTGTATCTACCCTGTCGAGCCCCTTCAGAATCTTATATGTTTCAATAAGATCCCCTCTCATTCTTCTAAACTCCAATGAGTATAGGCCCAACCTGCTCAACCTTTCCTCATAAGACAACCCCTTCATCTCCAGAATCAGCCTCGTGAACCTTCTCTGAACTGCCTCCAATGCAAGTATATCCCTCCTTAAATAAGGAGACCAAAACTGTACGCAGTACTCCAGGTGTGGTCTCACCAACGCCCTGTACAGTTGTAACAGGACTTCCCTACTTTTATGCTCCATCCCCCTTGCAATAAAGGCCAACATTCCATTTGCCTTCCTAATTACTTGCTGTACCTGCATGCTAACTTTTTGTGATTCATGTACAAGGACCCCCAGATCCCTCTGTACTGCAGCATTTTGTAATCTCTCCCTGTTTAAATAATAATTTTCTTATGTTCTTATTTACAGATTTGGACAATTTATAATTCGGAGACACGTTACCTCAGTGTGCACAGAGACACAAAGGGGTAGATCTTGACTTTGTGCGGTTGTGTAAAATGGCCAATAGCATCTCGGGAGCCCGTTTTACTTCTCCGATTTTTTATTTCAGTTGAAGTTAATGGGCTGCGGACTTGCTATCGCCCAATTGATACGATCACACAGAGTCACGATCTACCCAAATAGTTCCCATGATTTCTCTCTCTAGTACAAAGTTCCCCTCCAGCACTGTTGGGACCTACCGCATCTGTCAGTCCTCTAGAAAAAAAAAACAGGACCACAGATGGCTCAGAATGGTCTGATGCCTGAGCATTTATCTGTCGTCACCACTCCTCTTTGTAATTTAACATAGCTGGTCAAGAGGAAGTGATGACTTGATTGGCCTGCTTGCTTTGTGAAACATCACATTAGGTGTGCTTATGGCTTTGCTCAACTCCCAGCGCTCTCTGCTTTCCGTTCAGGATGCTGGGAGCTGACTTGAGGCCGTCACCAGCAGGATTGAGATCTGACAATAAACCCCCTCCCTCCTTTGCTCAAAGGTGATGTTTCGATGCGGTTGGGATAGCAGCCATGTTTGGGAGGCCACCTGGGAATCATGCACAGGGAGGGTAGTTTAGACAAGGACTTGATGCCGAGACCATTACAAGGTCATCATAAGATCCTGAAGGGGCTTGACAGGGTAGATGCAGAGAGGATGTTTCCCCTCGTGGGGGAATCTAGAACTAGGGGGCATAATTTCAGAATAAGGGGAAACCCTTTTAAATCGGAAATGAGGAGGAATTTCTTCTCTCAGAGGGTGGTGAATCTTTGGAATTCTCTTCTGTAAAGTCTGTGGTTTGTATTGCAAATAATACACAGACTCCAAGATTAACAAATAAAACAGGTCTTTACTATTCAGAGGTTCGGGCGAATCCTGCCCCAGGAGTAATAGCACAACACTTATATACTGGTGTGGTCACTCTCGGTATTACAGTATACAGGAGCCAACAAATAGTGCCCCACCTAAAGTAGTTCTCTTAAAGGCAAACGGTTACATTGTATAGTTCCCTTAAAGGTAAACGGGTACATACACTACAATCCTCCCTTTTTAGCTTTTTACTTACAGAATCCCGTTAACATACAATCATCAACTTTATATCAACAGTTTGCAGATATACTCTCGATGGAGTCAACGTCATATAACAGTTTACAAACATACTCTCAGTGGAAACAGTTTACAGGTTCAGTCTCTGTGGGAACAGTTCATAAATTCAGTCTCTGATCTTAATTCGTTCCAGACAGCATCTTTTTGGTGTAGCCGGTTCACATGGTAAACGTGACTCCTCCATAACCTTTTTAACAGCTTGTACTTTCGTCCTGTTGCACCAGCAGTGCGGACTTATACAACCCACTGGCTGTCTTGATAATGTCCCCGGATTTTTATTTTACTAATTTAGCACCTTTCGTAGTGTTCGGCCTGAGGTAGAAGTAATAATATTTTAAACAGTTATTATCTTCGGCTTCTTCTTTTTCTTTTCTGCCTTTTTACAACTCTTGAAGTTCCCATCTTCTCGGCAGCCCGCTGTAGCGCCACCAACTCTCTATGTTCCTTAGACCTTAAGTGCTTCCTCAGGATTTCAGCACTTTGGGAGTTCCCATCACAATTTGGGCAGACCACATCCTCATAATATTCGGTGTCACTCAACAGGTCAAAAACCTTCTTCAAGCAATCATATTCATCCTGCTCTTCCTCGGATGTCTGCCCTTCCTTCCCTCCTGGCCTCATTTGTGCGTTCAATCCTTTCCCTTCCTTCAGGGATTTCGTTATCAGGCTATTTAATCCTTCTACTGAAGTAGCTGTTTCCCCATTCTCCTGTTCCCCTGGACGTAATTCAGCGTACTCCTCCATTTCATCCATCATTTTCTCCAATGCTTTCATCTTCTCTTCCTCTTGTACTTTGGCTTCCAGTGCTTGGAGAAGTTGCGCCTCGATGCTCTCTAGCTCATGTTCAGGGCCCATTCCCAGTTGAAGCTGTTCTTCAAGTCGGTCAACCTCGGTAAATGCCGCCTCATATTTGTCTTGGGCTTCCTTCCATATTTTTATGAGTTCTGCCATGTCTTTCACCTCTACATCCTCATCTATGTATGGAACTTCTACCGATGAGTCTGTCTTGGCCCTGAGCTCCTCAAGAATTTCCTGCAGCCTTTGGACTTCTTGCTCATGTTCAACCTTTAGTTGCTCATATACTTCCAACGAAACTAGCTTTTCGGAGGTTGCCGAGTTAACGCCCTCCAGAATTGTAGTCTGGGCCTGTTCATACTGTTTTTTCAACTTCTCGCACTCTGCTTGTAAGGAGTCGTAGAGAAGAACTGGAATAAAATCCTGGCTTCCTGAAGATTCCTCTTCATTTGCTTCTTTCGCAATTTCCTGTTGGAGTTCAGCCAAGGCTGCTATGCTATCTGCCTCTCGAAGTCTCACTGCCATCAACTCTTCTTTATTCTTGCAGTCCATCTCAGCCATTTCCCGTTTACTTTCATTTAACTGAGTGAGTAGTCCCTTATTTTGGGCTGAGAGATATTGCACCTTCTCATGTAGACCCTTGCACTCCTCTGCTCGACATAGCTGATTACCGTTGATTTGGTTCTGCGTTTCAAGTTCCAACATCCTTTGCTTAGCTTCTTTCAGTTTCGCCCCTATAAGCTCCTCTTGCAACATGGCCACATTATTCTCATCAGGTAAAGAAGCGTTTCTCTTTTCTATGTCCAAGATTTTTTTCTGCATCTCTTTAAGTGCACACTGCGATTCAGCTTCTCTTAACCTTGCCTGCACTAGCTCCGTCTCCAATTGCAGAACAAGATCCTCAGTGTAGCGTGGTTTGCCTTTATGCTGTATCTCTAGATCATGCAAATATTCTAACTCCTGAACAGCATAAGGGAGATGTGATCGGTAATTGGTCACGATGGCTCTATGGTCGCTCTCTGCTTGAGCCAGCTGCCTCTGTTGTCTTTCCAGGTTCTCCCATTCGGTGTCCCAGAACTTTTCCATATTTTTCATCTCTTGTACGAGACGGTCACTCCACTGTTCTAATTGTTGTCGTACTTTGACATAAGTTTGAGTCCGAGCTCGGTGTTCTTCCGTCGTGGATGAATCCTTAGCTTGAGCAGGCTCAGAATTCTCTGTCAACCTGGAGTTCTGCTCTGCAGCTTTATTCTTCTTGGTACCATAAGTCCTTCTGCCTGTCTTCGTTTTCGACTTGGTCTTATCATCATCCATTTCAGAATCTGAGCTGATAGCTTGCACCGAGTCCTCCTTCCCTATGGCTTTTAGGTAGTGCCATTCTATGTTTATTTTCTGCATCCACTCCCGCCCTAGGAGTGGTGGTCCTCCCTCAGGTAATACGTACAGATACATTCATGGGTGTTCTTTGCCCTATCTCTCACTTTGACTCGTATTTTTCCCATGGGGTATACGTTATGCCCCGTATATGTCTGTAATACGAACTTGGTATTTCTTAAGGGTATGTGAGAGAATAGCCGGTGGTAGTCCTTTTGGTTGATGACTGATACAGCTGATCCCGTGTCCAGCTCCATTCGTACTTGGACTCCAGCTATTTTTAGTGTGACCCAGATCGTCTGTAGATCAGTTACTTTACCCACATTGTGGATTCTCAGACTATCCAGCTCCTGGCTGTTTGGGTCTGAGTCTGAATTTTGTTCGTCTGAACTCTTTTCAGCCACCTGATGCACCTTGTTGTACTTTTCTTGTGGTGGTGACTTCCTTTGCTTGTTGGTCTTCTTTCCGGACCTGCATACCCTCGCAATGTGACCCAGTTTGCCACATTTCCTGCACTCTTGGTTCTTAAACCAGCACTGATTCTGGTCGTGCGTTGTCTTTCCACAACGGTAGCATTTGGAAGTGCTTGCAGTAATTTGGTCCACCCCGAGTGCCGCCGCCTTTAGCTGCATTTCCGCCGTTCCTTTCGCTGCAGCTTCGTGCGATGAAGCTATGAGGACAGCCCTGTCCAGTGTGAGGTCGTTTTCTTCCAGAAGTCGCTTCTGCGTTCCTTCTTTGGCCAAGCCGCATACGAACTTGTCCCGCAGCGCCTCTGTCAAATTCCCTCCAAACTGGCAGTATTTCGCTAGCTTACGCAGTTCGACTAAGTATTCCGCATTGCTTTCATCTTTCCTCTGGGTTCTGGCGTAAAATTTAAATCGTTCAGCCAGCATCAACGGTGTGGGGTTCAAGTGATCCTTCAGCACTGCTACGATCTCTTCGAAGGTCTGGTCCACTGGTTTAACTGGTGCTATTAGATGTTTCAAGAGCCCGTATGTTTTTGCTCCCATCAAATTTAACAAAGTTATTGCCTTGTTGTCATCCTCAATTTCGTTGGCTTTGCAATATATTTCTATGCGTTCCACATACGTGGCCCAGTCCTCTATCTCAACATCAAAATCATTAATATTTCCTCGCTTAGGCATCTTCTTCTCTTCTCGAGTACAACACAAGTATTTCTTTACTTATTATTATTTTTCCTCTCTTCTTGAGAACAACAGCAGTATTTCTGTAAATTCTTATTGTTTTTCTAAGATGGCGGTTTCCCGCTTCTGTCTTCTTCCCCGGCGGTTTTCCCGCAAAAAATGACGGCTTTCCCGCGCTTCTCGGCTCTCCCCGCCCACTTTAATGGCGGTTTTCCCCGCGCTCTTCTGTTCTCCCCGCCCACGGCAATGGCGGTTTCCCGCTTCTTCCCCTGGCGGGAGGGGTACACTTTCCCCCGCGGGCGACGGCCGCTGGCTACCGGTCCCCAGCCTGTGCGTCGGCTTCAGCGCTCTCCGCTGGCTTTCAGACCCCAGCCCGCGCGTCGGCTTCAGCGCTCTCCGCTGGTTTTCAGATCCCTAGCCCGCGCGTCGGCTTCAGCGCTCTCCGCTGGCTTTCAGATCCCCAGCCCGCGCGTCGGCTTCAGCGCTCTCCTTCCCGCGGCAGGCAACCGGCTCCGGGTACCCCCGATGACGGCGGACAGTTACAGCCTCTGAACTGGCTCTCGGCCAATTCCCGATTTCTCGGCTCTGTCTCACCCGGCCTGCTCCCGGTCTCAGCGCCTCTGGACCCGACTTTGTCTGGCTCCTTTCCCCCTCGACCGTGGTCGAGTGTACCGCCCTTATCCTCTGGTTTTACTCCTTCCTTATTTTCTTTTACTTTTCCCTTACTCACAGTCCGTGGCAGCCTTGCCTCTCTTGTCGATCGGCTCGCTCCTCACTGTGGCAGAAGGGACCGTCAGTGCCTGTTGCAGATGGAAGTTTTCAATGCCAAAATCTTCCTCTTTGCTATCGCTGCAGCCTCGAGTTTTCACCCAGCAGAACGACGAGGGCGGGTGCCTCACTTCGACGCTCCTTAGTTGCTTAGGAACTACTGTTGCCACAGGGTACGATCGGCCTCATCGCCATTGTAAAGTCTGTGGTTTGTATTGCAAATAATACACAGACTCCAAGATTAACAAATAAAACAGGTCTTTACTATTCAGAGGTTCGGGCGAATCCTGCCCCAGGAGTAATAGCACAACACTTATATACTGGTGTGGTCACTCTCGGTATTACAGTATACAGGAGCCAACAAATAGTGCCCCACCTAAAGTAGTTCTCTTAAAGGCGAACGGTTACATTGTATAGTTCCCTTAAAGGTAAACGGGTACATACACTACATCTTCCTCAGAGAGCTGTGGAGGCGGAGTCAGTGAATATATTCAAGATGGAGATAGACAGATAGTCGAGGGTTATGGGGAGCGGGCAGGGAAGTGGAGTTGAGGCCAAGATCAGATCAGCCATGATATTATTGAATGGCGGAGCAGGCTCGAGGGGCCAAATGACCTCCTCCTGCTCCTACGTCTTATGTTCTTATATGTTCTTGTAAGGTCCTATTTTGTAGCGTTCCTTCAGTGGTGTTGTGGACCTGTTTGATTAATATTTTTATCTCTGCGCCATGGGAGTTCACTGAGGGTATGTATACTGGCAGCTGACTGAGGCTCAGTATGAGCTAGGTGTCTGGGTCTTGGAGCTTGGGGGTGAACGGGGCCAGACATTTGATCACTGGCATTTGAGTAAAGGAGGCCGGGGTTTATCGTCTGATGTCAATCCTGCTGTTGAATGGGAGTGTCGGTGGATATGTGAGGGGTGGCGAGGACTGTGGGGAACCCTGAGTGGAGGCAATCTTGCACCTTTTGAAGAAACAAATCCCAAACTTCAGCAACTTTAATTTCAACTCTGCGTGCAGCCAGGCTACCTTAGTGCAGAGAGCCTTGTACTGAAGTACAAAGGGATCTGGGGGTCCTGGTGCACGAAACTCAAAAGGTTAGTATGCAGGTGCAGCAAGTGATTAAGAAGGCCAATGGAATGTTGGCTTTCATTGCTAGGGGGATAGAATATAAAAATAGGGAGGTATTGCTTCAGTTGTACAAGGTATTGGTGAGACCGCACCTGGAATACTGCATACAGTTTTGGTGTCTATACTTAAGAAAAGACAGTTTGCTCTCGAGTCAGTACAAAGAAGGTTCACTCGGTTAATCCCGGGGATGAGGGGATGGACATATGAGGAGAGGTTGAGTAGATTGGGACTCTACTCATTGGAGTTCAGAAGAATGAGAGGCGATCTTATTGAAACATATAAGATTGTGAAGGGGTTGGATCGGGTGGATGCGGGGAGGATGTTCCCGATGATGGGTGAAACTAGAACTAGGAGGCATAGTCTTAGAATAAGGGGCTGCTCTTTCAAAACTGAGATGAGGAGGAACTACTTCACTCAGAGGGTGGTAGGTCCATGGAATATGCTGCCCCAAAAAGCTGTAGAAGCTACATCATTACATAAAATTAAAACAGAAATAGACAGTTTCCTAGAAGTAAAGGGAATTAAGGGTTACGGGGAGCGGGCAGGAATTTGGACATGAGTCTAGGTTCAGATCGGTCATGGCCCTGTGGGTAGCGGAGCGGGCCCAGGGGCCGTGTAGCCTGATCCTGCTCCTATTTCGTGTGTCTAATTCTGTTAGATTCAGGAGATGGTTCTGTGATAGTAGATTGGCGGTTAGGATCAGATCAGCCATGATCTTATCGAATGGCGGAGCAGGCTCGAGGGGCCGATTGGCCTACTCCTGCTCCTATTTCTTATGTTCTTATGTTCTTAGAGCGGCGTTTGTGGATTGGAGTGTCGAGTAAAATAATAACATTTCTCAGTACATGGCAAAAACTGGATATTTCAGATAAATTATTACTGTCATAGGTGGAAACCCTGGCACACACACTGCAGGAAAGGAACCTGGGGAACAGAGTGGGCGGGGCGGGGGGGGGAACGGAGTGGGAGGGAATGAGGGGAATGTCAGTTACAAGGGGTAGAATTGTGTGGAGGGACTAAAGAAATCTACAGCTTGAATTTTTCCATACTACTTCTGAAGTTGGGAGCAATTTGCCCGTTGAGCAAGAAAATCTAAGGGAAGACATGTGATGCACCTTATCATGGCCTCAGAACATCTCAAAGCACCTCACAACCAATCGGGTATTTTTGAAATACAGTCACCGTCGTTACGTGACAGCCAATTGCGCACAGCAAGATCCCACCCGCAGGCAATTATCTGAATGCATTGTTCGTCAGACTTTTGGTGGGGTGGCGGTGATTGAGGCAGGATACATGGGGAAATCCCTGCTCTTCTTTGAATAGTGCCGTGGGATATTTTTGCATTGAAGTGCCAGGCAGACAGGTCCTCTGTCTAACGCCTGGTGCTGCCTTCCCTCGGTACCGCTTTGACGTGTCAGCCAGATAATGTGCTCAAGTTCCGGACTGGACTTTAGGAGCAAAGGAGAGACAGGCAGAATAGTAAGTGTGTTGTTATCTGGTGTCTGCCTGCCAGCATTTGGCAAAAATCAGCGAGGGATTGAAACTTCCATGCTGCCCTGTAGTGACCTCATGATGCTCTTGTATTCATGAATGCATGCAGGGTCACATCAGATGGCTTCTGTACTTGGTGGAGTGTGGTGCTCCAGCAGGCTCCTTCACCTTGCTGTGCAACACACTGGGATCCTCAGCCGCCAGAGTAACTCTGCAAAACCTCACGGAAATAGCAAAGAAACCACTGCGCACACGCACACATAACTTGCCATAGAGGGAGTGCAGCGAAGGTTCACCAGACTGATTCCTGGGATGGCAGGCAGGACTGTCGTATGAGGAGAGATTAAGTCGACTAGGCCTGTATTCACTAGAGTTTAGAAGAATGAGAGGGGTTCTCATTGAAACGTATAAAATTCTGACAAGGCTAGACAGACTGGATGCAGGGAGGATGTTTCCCCTGGCTGGGGGATCTAGAACGAGGGGTCACAGTCTCAGGATACGGGGTAGGACATTTAGGACTGAGATGAGGAGAAATGTCTTCACTCAGAGGGTGGTGAACCTGTGGAATTCTCTACCACAGAAGGCTGTGGAGGCCAAGTCACTAAATATATTTAAGAAGGAGATAGATAGATTTCTAGACGCAAAAGGCGTCAAGGGGTATGGGGAGAGAGCGGGAATATGGTATTGAGATAGAGGATCAGCCATGATCACATTGAATGGTGGAGCAGGCTCGAAGGGCCAAATGGCCGACTCCTGCTCCTATTGTTCTATGTTTCTATGTTTCACACTTGTACTGATCAGCAACAGTGTTTTAGAAACAAAATGCTCGGCCAGACTCCAGTCCTTCCTCCCAGGAACTGCAAACCAGGCCAGGGGCGTTAACCAAGTGAAGCAATAGCCTCCCTGTTACAGAACCCACCTAATTTTCATTCCATTGATTTGAATGGATTGAAAAAAAAATAGCATTTCTCAGTGAAGAGGAGAGGCTGGGAATAGCACCAGGCGTTAATGATAAGGCATTGAGAAGAAGTATCCTCAGGATGTGAAAGCTGCTGTGTGAATGCACGTTCTTTTGTCTGGCTGGCCAATCCTGGCTTGAGAAGTTTGCAGGTGAATGCTGTACACCATGTTGCACAGTTTCCATGCTTAAGAAGTGGAGCAAGCATAGAATAAGAAAAGGCTATTTGGGTGCACCGACCACATGCCATTTACAAATCAAATTCAAATTCAAATTCAAATGCTTTATTGGCATGAAAGTTTACAGGGAACCATATTGCCAAAGCTTACATAACAAAAAGTACAGGTTTCCAACATTCTGTAGGTGTCAAACAATTTTGACCTTCGTTGGGTACAGACAGTATTAATTTAAACAGTCGTTGACCCTCGTTGGGTACATTCAGTATTAAATTAAACAGTCGTTGGGTACATTCGGTATTGATTTAAACATTTTTAGAGTATATATGCTATGGGTGTGCTCGTTAGTCACTCACTGTTCCTCAGGTTGTGACATGTTGTTACATATTGGGCACCAAGATATGGTCTGTCTCCTTCCCCCAGGACTATTCTTAATTTTGACAGGTCATCCAATTCTTTGAAATCTGGGGTTGTAAGGCTGAGCTTGTCAAAATATATGTTTCTTGTTTTGTTGAATTTTTCGCATTTTAGGAGGAAATGCACCTCTGTCTCAACCTCAACCGGGCAGCACGGTGGCATAGTGGTTAGCACTGTTGCCTCACAGCGCCAGGGACCCGGGTTCGAATCCGGCCTCGGGCGACTGTCTGTGTGGAGTTTGCACAGTCTCCCCGTGTTTGCGTGGGTTTACTCCGGGTGCTCCGGTTTCCTCCCACAGTCCAAAGATGTGCAGGTTAGGTTGATTGGCTATGATAAATTGACCCTTAGTGTTAGGGGGATTAAATACGTGGGGTTACAGGGATAGGGTGGGATATGTGTCGGTGCAGGCTCGATGGGCCGAAATGGCCTCTATCTGCACTGTGGGGTTTCTGTGATTCTGTGAACCTCGCCGGCCAGACAGTGATCACATATTCTATTTTCTTTAGGTTGCCAGGATTTCTTGTATCTTCCTTTTTCAATTGCCAGTTGGTGCTCTATCATTGACCCTACCGCGCCCATTCGATCTCCAGAGGGAGAACTCTGCATTTATATTCCCTGTTCTCCACAGGTAATCGAGAATACCCATCCTTCCTCAGATCTCCATTGTACTTTGTCTGCTTTCCCTGCACCAACAATACCTTCTCCCTCCCATCAGATCCAGCAGTGTGCTCAGAGCAAGATTTAATATTGTCCATCAGTCAGTACGTTCCTGTCCTCTGGAACTGCCTGCTCAGGTTCCTCATCTTGGCACCTCTCCTTCCCCCCCTTCCGCCTTACAGAAAGAACCTCTTCTCTTTCATCATGCCTTATGTCCCACACTCTAACTCTCTCCATCCTTCCCTCTTCCCTTCCTGCTCCACCATCCACTGCCTTGTCCTCCTTAATGTAAAGCCCTTGAGACAGCTCCCTGCGCACAATGACTTGTATGGGAATTCTGTGGTTCAGTGGGTAGCACACTCGCTTCTGAGTCAGAAGGTTGTGGGTTCAGTGCATAAATCTAGGCTGACACTCCAGTGCGGTGCTGAGGGAGTGCTGCACTGTTGAGGTGCCGTCTTTCAGATGAGATGTTAAACCAAAGCCCTGTCTGCCCTCTCAGGTGGATGTAAAAGATCCCAAGGCACTATTTCGAAGAAGAGCAGGGGAGTTATCCTCGGTGCCCTGGCCAATATTTATCCCTCAATCAACGTAACAAAAACAGATTTTCTGGTCATTATCACATTGCTGTTTGTGGGAGCTTGCTGTGTGCAAATTGGCTGCCACATGACAACAGTGACTCTTTTTCAAAAAAGTACTTCATTGGCTGTAAAGCGCTTTGAGACGTCTGGTGGTCGTGAAAGGCGATATATAAATGCAAGTCTTTCTTTCCTATAGTTGTCAGTTCTCGGTGGGAATCAGTAGATTCGTGCCAGTTGGAGGAAAGTTGGGTGGTGTGGATCTGGGACCCACTGGGGTACTGGATTGATCGTGGCTGAAGCTGGCGTTGCATTTCCAACCCCTTTGGCAGCTGTCAGTGTGAGATGTGACTCTTTCAGCTGACCTGTTTGCCACGCACAGGCTCCGGAGGTGATAAGGGGGCAGTGTTTTGTGGAGGCAATGCAGCCTCAAGATCTGCAGTTAGCAGGGTGAAAGTTTCCCGGTCTGAACGGAATGCTCTCAACAGCGTTCAGTTGGAGTCAAGGCACTAACCAGTGTTCCAGCATAGAGCAGCCTCTCTGAAGTGGAAGGAGCAGACGCGGTTGAACACAGTAATGGCCAGCTCTCAGCCCCATCTGATACAGTCATCTTGTTGAAGCAGGCAGCAATGTTACAAGATGGGCTGCTCCGCGCTGTGGACCTGCTTGTATTTTTAGCTGGATTGCAATGTGACTGATTGTCAGCCTGCTTTTTTTTTTAATATATATATATTTTTTTAAATCGGGAGTCAGCAAGCAAAGTGTCAGGTTTCACCTTAGACTGCAGGGAATGGCGTTCCGGGCAGGATCTGGAATAGACAAGACACACAGAGTGAGTACTGGATGAATGAAGTGCAGAGAAGCTTCTTAAACATTTCGCTGCATTGTATGCATGGTGCTGAAGGAATCCTTTGCAGAGGGGGCTGAGCGGTGTTCTAAATGTAAAAAAATAAATAAATCTTGTTGAGCATAGATTGGATGAGTGTCCCTGCACCGACTCTTTCGTTTTCTGATAATACAGGAGAGAGGGCGATGTGTCTTGTGCACAATAGTATTCCTTCAAATATAAAATCTAAATTTGAAATAATCCCCCCCCTGAAAATACACAGCTAGTGCACCAGCTCCTGGGAAGAGGAAAAGCAGATGAACACTGAGGAAAGAGACTGTCAAAAGTCTTACTCGTTTGATAAATATCTGGGATGGGAAAGATTCCTCAATGATGTTCTTAGAAGGGCCCATGCTAGCTGCATGAATTAGATTTATGAGAAGTAGCATTAATTATTCATACTTCATTTATTTTCATGTCAAACTGCAACAATTACTCAAAACGTGTAATGTTTTTTTGTAAAGCCCATGAAGACATTTGCGACAATAAAAAAATGGTTTTAATATTCAGAATGTCAGCGATATATCTGTTTGGATTGGAGGTGGGTGCGCGACGACAGGAATGAAAGTTCCCTTGCAGATGTTTCACTCCCAGCTGTTGCTCTGCAGAGGGCTGGGGCTCCTGTTGCTGGGGGAGCGGGCGGTCGGTCGATGCTTACCGAATGTTATGCTGCACAGGCCATGCCCGAACAGGGAGTGTCGGGGCCTTGGGCATTCGGAATTAGATTTTGTTTATGTGCCGTCGTGACACGGAGGGCCGTTGGCCAACTCTGTCGGGCCAGTAACTGGTTGAATAGGAAGGGGAGCTGGGGGTGGGGGTGCATTTGCCCCGTTTCAATGTATGCATTCGAAAAAAGCCGATGAATCATCGCAGAGGGAAGAAACGCTGGAATTTTGGCAATGGATAGGAACGTTAATCTTGGAATACCGTGACAAACCATTTCCTATAAGCCACTTGCAGCTGGAGTTGCTTCACTGGGACACTTTTCATTGCACTGTAAGCTTGGGCTTCTCTGGTGCCCCTCTCATCTGCCACCCCCCTCCCCCCTACAAAGCACTGTTAGTGAGTGGCAGCACGGTGGCATAGTGGTTAGCACTGTTGCTTCACAGCGCCAGGGACCCGGGTTCAAATCCGGCCTCGGGTGACTGTGTGGAGTTTGCACATTCTCCCCGTGTTTGCGTGGGTTTCCTCCGGGTGCTCCGGTTTCCTTCCACAGTCCAAAGATGTGCGGGTTAGGTTGATTGGTCATGATAAAAATTGACCCTTAGTGTTAGGGGGGATTAAATACGTGGGGTTACGGGGTTACGGGGATAGGGCTTGGGTGGGATGGCTGTCGGTGTAGGGACCGGGTGCTAGGGTTTGGATGATCAGCCATGATCTCGTTGAATGGCGGAGCAGGCTCGAGGGGCCGAATGGCCTACTCCTGCTCCTATCTTCTATGTTTCTATGTTATTACAGCCAGGGTAACTTTCCAAGATGCTTTTCCACCACTTGTACTTGGCCCGATGACTTAAGAGTGTCAGCCGTGGCTCAGTGGGCAGCACCCTTACCTCTGAGTCAGAAGGTTGTGGGTTTACGTCCCACTCCAGGGACTTGAGCACAGTAATCTAGGCTGACACTCCAGTGCGGTGCCGAGGGAGCGCTGCACTGTCGGAGGTGCCGTCTTTCGGATGAGACGTTAAACCGAGGCCCCGTCTGCTCTCTCAGAGTGAGCGTAAAAGATCCCATGGTGCTATTTCGAAGAAGAGCAGGGGGAGTTAGCCCTGGTGTCCTGGCCAATATTTATCCCTCAACCAACATCACCAAAACAGATTATTTGGTCATTGTCACATTGCTGTTTGCTGTGCTCAGTTTGCTGCCACGTTTCCAACAGTGACTACACTTCAAAAAAGTACTTCATTGGCTGTAAAGTGCTTTGAAACGTCCGGTGGTCATGAAAGGCGCTATATAAATGCAAGTCTTTCTTTTTTCCCACGCTCCAATTCGCAGCATGAGTGTGAGGGCTTAATCTTTGAATTTACAGCTTTTGGGAGCTTGAAAAACATCAGGAGTTTGAAAACTGCCTTCCTCTACCTTCCTCTATCAGTGACTTATGGCCTTATTAAGTCCTCCGCACATCCCTCATGATGTTGCTTATATGAGGGGACAGTAAAATTCACATGGCATCAAGCTCCCGAGCAGAAAGATATCAAACCAAAAGTATCTTCTGCTGGGGCCTCTCTGGCAAGACCAGTTCCATTGGTGGAGTCGGGTTGTGTCCATTCTGGCCCAACCGTTGACCCCTTGGCAGTTTGTTGTGAGTAGGTATAGCACGTGCAGACAGATTATACCCTCCTTGCATGCTCGGGGCCCTTGCTTTGTGTGAAACCTTGAGCGCCACTGTGCAACTATGATTCTCAGTGGCGCCACGTTTTGGGGGAGTCTGCAGCGGCCAATCATGTGACGGGGGTGATGGGCTAGTGTTCAGTGGGCCTCCCGCTCAGCAGAGGAGCTATAACAAGGCCAGGAGGCCTGAGAAATTCACAACTGGGACTGATTTATCGAGAACAGCACCCCTTTTACATCAGCGTCATGCAAACAAAAAAATGAGAGGTGATCTTATTGAAACATATAGGGGGCAAAATTGGGTCACGAGTAGCGCCCCGAAAAGTTAGCGCCCCCGCACCCGAAATTCACTGGTAGCGCCCCAAGAGGGAGGCGGGGTGCTACTGGAAGCACTCCCCCTCCCTCTAGGGGCACTGCGAGTGAATATCGCGGTGCTACGTGCCGCGGTACTGCAGGCCTTCCCTTATTAAAGGGGAGGGGCCTTGCGCAGCACGACCCGGGGCCCAGCTGGGCCACCAGGGATCGGAGTGCTGGCAAAAGAGCCCGGCACTCAAGAGAAGTGCCGGGCTCAGGGAGCGCAGCCGGCACTCGGTGTGGGGGGCGGGGGGGGAGCCTTCACAGGAGGCCGGGGACGGCAATGGGGGCAGGTGCTGGCAGGCGGCCAGCAACAAAAATGGCCACCCGGCACCTCCCCTTTAATTTACGCTGCCCCGCCCACACGTACGCCCCCCTGACCCTGTCGGACATAGCTTCTGGCGGTAAGTCGGGGGCACTACCGAAGATCGTGGCCGGGCCACGAGCGGGGCACTGCGCATGGCGATGATGTCATCGCCAGAGGCGCAGCGCTGTGGGGCGCTAATGGTTACCGCCGCCACTAACCTCCCGCTGAATTTTGTGGAAAGCATTATCGGCGGCGCGCCCGGCGCAAGTTGCTTTGCGCCCCGTTAGCGGCCTCTTAGGACGCCAACAGGAGGCACAAATCAACCGAATTTTCCCCCCCATAAGATTCTGAGGGGGCTCGACAGGGTAGATACAGAGAGGATGTTTCCCCTCATTGGGGAATCTAGAACTAGGGGGCATAGTTTCAGAATAAGGGGCCATCCATTTAAAACAGAGATGAGGAGGAATTACTTCTCTCAGAGGGTCGTGAATCTTTGGAATTCTCTGCCCCAGAGAGCTGTGGAGGCGGAGTCATTGAATATATTCAAGGCGGAGATTGACAGATTTTTGAATGATAAGGGAGTCGAGGGTTATGGGGAGCGGGCGGGAAAGTGGAGTTGAGGCCAAGATCAGATCAGCCATGATCTTATTGAATGGCGGAGCAGGCTCGAGGGGCTAAATGGCCGACTCCTGCTCCTGTTTCTTATGTTCTTAACCCAAACAACAGCTCCCTTCTGTCAAATTATGTGGCAGCAACTGAAAATATTTGTGCTGTTGGTGCCATGATGCACTGATATTCTTCAATTCACAGAGCTTGGCGATCTTCGTGTCAGCTGTGGCTCAATTGGTAGCACACTCGCCTCTGAGTCAGACGGTCGTGCGTTCAAGTCCCACTCCAGAGACTTCACAGAATCACAGAAATCACAGAATCACAGAAACCCCACAGTGCAGATAGAGGCCATTTCGGCCCATCGAGCCTGCACCGACACATATCCCACCCGATCCCTGTAACCCCTACACCACCACATATCCCACCCTATCCCCGTAACCCCACGTATTTAATCCCCCTAACACTAAGGGTCAATTTATCATAGCCAATCAACCTAACCCGCACATTTTTGGACTGTGGGAGGAAACCGGAGCACCCGGAGGAAACCCACGCAAACACGGGGAGAATGTGCAAACTCCACACAGACAGTCACCCGAGGCCGGATTCGAACCCGGGTCCCTGGCGCTGTGAGGCAACAGTGATAACCACTATGCCACCGTGCTGCCCTTGAGCATATAAAGCTAGGATGACACTTCCAGTGCAGTGCTGAGGGAGTGCTGCACTGTTGGAGGTGCTGTCTTTCGGATGAGACGTTAAACCGAGGCCCCGTCTGCTCTCTCAGGTGGATGTATAAGATCCCATGGCACTATTTTGAAGACGAGCGGGGGAGTTCTCCCCGATGTCCTGGGCCAATATTTATCCCTCAATTCAACATCACTAAAACAGATTATCTGGTCATTATCACATTGCTGTTTGTGGGAGCTTGCAGTGCTCAGTTGGCTGCCATGTTTCCTACATTGCAACAGCAACTATACTTCATTGGCTGTAAAGCACTTTGAGACGTCCGATGGTCGTGTAAGGCGCTCTATAAATGCAAGTCTTTCTTTTTTTCTATCTGTGACAGGGTATTAGTTGGGGTCTTAAAATCTGAGTTTGGCAGAAGGGTAAAACATAATTGGCCAGAGTTCCGACTTCTGGTCTGTTAAACTCTGGAAAGTGCTTGAATATCAATGTTGCATGTGGAAATGACTGGGCTGGACTGTAATGTCCTCCTGCACAGTCAAATAGCGCATGACCCCTTGGGTTAGATATCAGAGGGGTGCTGCTGGCTACACAAATAGACCCCAGTATGAGTCAGGACAAGAGCACACTGCAGACCCATCGATGAATCTCAGGCCTGCGGTCTAAATGAAGCGTTCAGATGTAGTCACAAACAGTGAAAGCAAGACTCAAGGGAGATACTTTCTGAAGCCTAACATTAACGGTGAATGCAATAGCAAAATACTGCGGATGCTGGAAATCTGAAATAACAACAGAAAGTGCTGGAAACACTCAGCAGGTCAGGCAGCATCGAGGAGAGAGAAACCGAGTCAACGTTTCAGGTCAGGCGAAGGGTTAGACCCGAAACATTGACTCTGTTTCTCTCTCCTCGATGCTGCCTGACCTGCTGAGTGTTTCCAGCACTTTCTGTTGTTATTAACTGTGAATGGTCTGGTTAGACATTGTCTGGTGCTGTTTATCCTGTAATTTGTGGAAAATATTTTTCAGTGGAAGTACTTAAGAAAAAGAACTTGCATTTATATAGCGCTTTTCATGACCTGAAAGCGCTTTACGAACAATTAAGTAATTTCGTCGTTTAGTCTCTGTTGTGACGTAGGGAAATATAATGAGTAAACAGCCCAAATACTGAATTCTCTTAATTGCAATGGAGGAAATGCCTTGTTGCATGATACATTATTTATTAACGCTGCTGTCATTTTTATTCAGAGGGATTTCTGTTATCATAAAGCTGCTATGGGTGTCGCCAATCCTTTTATACAACTCATTGGCTAAGTATTAATGGAGGATATTTTCCTCTGTTCTTGAAAGCCAGTATCAAAATAAAACAGGAAAGCCCCTCCCTCTTCGCCCTAATGCCAATTTTTTCACTAACCTTACTGAATGGGGAAAATGTACCCCGACATGTGGAATTCACTCAAAGTTGTAAACAAATATGGTTTTATTTTCTGCAGTAGTGTTTCGCAGTGGCGATTCCCCAACCTGTCTTGTTTCTCCCGATATGGTCACTTAGCGGTGTCGGCTTGGCTCAGATGGTAGCACTCTTGACTCTAAGTCGGAAGGTTGTGGGTTCAAGCATAATCGAAGATGACACACCAATGTCATACGGGGGGAGTGTTGAATTGTGAGAGGTGATGTCTTTCAGATGAAACCTGAAGCAACATACCATCAGCTAGATGGATGTAAAAGATCCCATGGGAATATTCAAAGAAGATCAGTGCCTGGCCAACATTCTTCCCACAACCAGCACCAACAACAACAGATCATCTAATTATCCATCTTATTCTTGTTTGTGGGATCTTGCTGTGCGTCAAATGCCTGTAGGTAGAATCTGGTAGGCTTGCAGTGGATGCTAAATCTGCACACTCTTCCACAGTTGATGCAGGACAGCCATCGGATCATGAGATGGAGGAATGGGTCACGTGCTTGCTAGTTTTTCGAGTTAGCCAGCGCTGGATTCGTTGCAATTGATTACCACTGAATTTGGCAGAAGCGAGTTTTGGGCCACTCTGGAAATCACCCACACTTCAGCACTGTGAAGTGAGAATTCCTCACTATCTCAAAATATTTTCCCCACTTCGTTCTGTAATATCCGTAATTGAAACGGTGCTCCCCTGCACCCCCAGTTACAGATATAGGAATTTACTAACCTCTCGCATTGGGCAGGACCAGGGCTGGAGGTGGCCATCAGACTGCAGGTTGCGATTGTCACCGGCCCCAGAGACTTAACCAGTTTTGAGCACACACTGAATAATTGACCGTTCGGGTTTTTTTTAAAGTAAAGAATGTTTGTTTTCAGCGCCAGGTTCCATTAAAGTTTCATGCCAAAAGTAGAACGTGATTTCTGTTTTAATTTGCCAGAACTACCATGAGATGGTAAAGGTTTAAGCAACGTAATGGCAGAAAACAAGTTGAGAGCTGAGTCATTGCAAAAATAAATGCATTCTGGCTTTGAGCGTAGGACCGCATCTTTGTTTTAGTCAGAAGCTATAAGGTCCAGAACACTTTTGCTGGGTATCTGATGTGAAACTAGACGCATCCTCTAGCACTCTTTAGAGTTTCCGAAGAAATGACTGAGAAATCCACACAGGTAGAATTTCTGTTTGTCTGCTGTGGAAGAATCCAGGCTGACACTCCTCGTGCAGTACTGAGGGAGCGCTGCACTGTCAGAGGGGCAGTACTGAGGGAGCACTGCACTGTCAGAGGGGCAGTACTGAGGGAGCACTGCACTGTCGGAGGGGCAGTACTGAGGGAGCACTGCACTGTCAGAGGGGCAGTACTGAGGGAGCACTGCACTGTCGGAGGGGCAGTACTGAGGGAGCGCTGCACTGTCAGAGGTGCAGTCTTTCAGATGAGCCGTTAAACGGAGGCCACTCTGAGGTGGGCGTAAAAAATTCCATGACTCTGTTCAAGGAAGAGCAAGGGCGTTCTCCCCGGTGTCCTGGGCCAATATTTATCCTTCAATCAACATCACTAAAGCAGATTATCTGGTCATTATCACATTGTTGTCTGTGGGAGCTTGCTGTGCGCAAATTGGCTACATTACAACAGTGACTACACTTCAAAAGTACTACATTGGCTGTGAAGCCCTTGGGCACATCCTGAAGCGCTATAAAAATGCAAGTTCTTTCTTTGATGGACATTTGTTCTCTAAAGGGACACATCCCACTTACAGTTTAGGCGCCATTAACAAGAGAGGACCACTGACTTAAGTAGTATTGGTATATAAAAAAATACAAGGAGGGCTGCGGCAGAGAGAGATGAGAGATAAGAGATAAGTTTTCATTTTATGAAAGTGCCCTGATTGAAGGCTTCTTTGCCTCCTCCAGCAAATGGTCGATCCGCCTAGAGGATGGTGTTCCGACTGGCCGCTGTGTGATAATTGGGAGCACAGTGGAGGGTGCAAAGGTGTTGATAGGGTGGGGGGGTGGGGAGGGAGACCAGTGGGCAGCGATGGCAGCTTTCTCTCCTCCAGCATCAAGTGGTTTGCTATCGCAAGGTTCTCCGCATGAGGTGAGCCCGTTACAGCTCTCACAAGGAGATCTGACTGACAGGCTGCTCTGGAACTCAAATCAATCAGCGGAGGTTTTGTTCTTCTAAAAGGGGCAAGTGTGAGGATTTACACTGTGAAGTAACAATAATTCTCTGTGTCTGACGTGTCAGTAGTGCTTTGAAGCCAATTCTGCCAATCTCTGTTTAGCGGCAGTTTGGTTTATTTGAAGCCATAATTGGCTTTGCTTTGCTCATCTTAACAGGGCGGTAGGGCAGTCATTCACTGGCTGCTGTAACTGAAGTATATCAGAGTGTTGCATAACAATGCAGTATAGGAGTGTTATATAATAAAAATGCTTTGACTGGATGAGGTAAGCATTGACTCTGCCTTACTGCAAGTGGCTCTTGTGTATATAATAGAATACAATCGCCAGTATTTAGTGACTGCTATGCATAAAATGGTTGCCTTGTTCGCCTACATAGTAAGAGTGACTGCGTTTCCAAGTAATTCATTGCATGTGAAGCACTTTGAGATGCCCCAAGGGATGCGATCAAGTGCAAGTTTCTTCTTCTTTCTTCAGTCCAGCATTGTTCTCTCTCGGCTTCTGCCATCCGAAATGCCAGAATTCAGATGGAAAGCATTAGACATTCCCATT
The DNA here is from genome assembly GCF_052327205.1 of Somniosus microcephalus. Classification (NCBI taxonomy): domain Eukaryota; kingdom Metazoa; phylum Chordata; class Chondrichthyes; order Squaliformes; family Somniosidae; genus Somniosus; species Somniosus microcephalus. The sequence continues at coordinate 24,449,108 of NC_141016.1, forward strand.
TGTAGACACTCTAAAATAAGTTAGATGATTATCTGCCCGAAAGTGGGCTTGAAAGTGAAGAGAATAAATTTAGGCCAAGATGATTAAATGGTTTATGGTGGTATGTTTTTTTCAGTACATGGCCAGAATAATTGGAGGGAGCTTTTTGTTTCAATGTATTTGAAAGTTTTACTTGCCCTCCTCAGGAATTTGTGGATTGGGTTTGGACACTAGTTATGTGAGCACATTGAAGGCAAAGGGCTGTCTCCATTCCTGTTCCCTGTTCCTTTCTTGTGTTCTTCTCGTACCTCCCAAAATAATAGGTGCATCTGGTTCTCAATTTTATGTCTAATGCTTCAAGTCTTTTTATTGATGTCCTAATTAAGTCATTGCACCGTTATTCTCTGTGAGTGCATTTGCCTGCGAGACGAGAATGTCTATTGTCCGGGTTAAGTATATACTCAATGAACAGGAAGGCAGAGAAGCAGTGAGAGCATTGAAGGAACTGATATTTTCTTAATAAGTTTCAAGGTAGATTTGATATTTCACCTGCATTCTGGACCAAGCCCAGGAATTTCTAAACTACAGTTAACCAGAACTTTATGCCCAATTCCTCACCCACAAAGTATGCTGCACATCCATCACCACTGATTTTAACTCCTGGTGGATTCCCCGCTCAGCCCTGAGTTAAAATTATAGTCGGTTCTCAATGAGGTCATCGGGCCGCAACATGCATATGTAAGGACGGACCCTGTAACTTTGTGTGTGTGTCCTTGCTGCCTGCTCAGGAGAGCAGGTTAAAATTGCAGATGTTGTGATCATGGCGGCTTTCGGACAGGTAAGAGCCAGGGGCGATTTTAACTGCCAACTCGTTGGGTTTCTGCTGAGCGATTAGGGTTAAAATCACCCCCCATGTCCCAGTGACTCAATTTCACGGTCCTCGTCCTCATTTACAAATTCCTCCATGGCTTCGCCCCACAATATTAGGGTAATCTTCAGCCACACCTCTTATTTCTCTGACCTCAGTTTGCTGCTTGTCCCCTACCCTCTGCTGTCCACTCGGAGGGCAAAACCTTCAGCTAATGCAACTTTGCTTTCTGGAACTCTCCCGCGCGACCTCGTTACTTTTCTCCCTCGCTTTAAAGACTTGCTAAAAACCTACTTCTTCCTTCGGTCTCCCCTCTCCACTCCCCCGCGCCATTCCGTCATCTCCTGTTTGTCATCCCCCTGTGTAAAGTGTTCTGAGACATTCTTTTACCTGCTATTTGAATGTAAGTTGTCATTGTCATAATACCGTGATGTGTGTTTTTTTGGAGCCTATTTGACAGCTATGCTAGGTGGAATGACAGCGCTAGCACGGTGCCTATTATACTGAATTTTGAAAAATAGGATCAGTACCAAAGAATAAAGTAGAGTAACTCCATACAGTGTTCATTGAAACAGCTGTTAGAGTTTGGAAGTGGGGGTGGTTTGCCTTGTCGGGCAGTCCTGATGGGTAATAGGAATAGAGACGCCGATTCTGTGAGTCGAAAGCCAGGCAGATTGGTTTTCCAGCCGTTCTTCCACCCTCTTCGCTGCAGTTTGTAAATATCACTTCCTGCTTCCTGACTAGACGCCTCAATTCCAGCAGCATTCAAGCCCTAATCACATCGCTTAGGCTGCTGCCAATAACAACAGCAACAACTTGTATTTATACAGCGCCCGTAATGTAGTAAAACATCCCAAGGCGCTTCACAAGAGCGTTATAAAACAAAATGCGACTCCGAGCCACGTAAGGAGTAATTAGGACAGACAACCAAAAGCTTGGTCAAAGAGGTAGGTTTTAAGGAGCGTCTTAAAAGAGGAAAGAGAGGGAGAGAGGTGGAGAGGTTTAGGCAGGGAATTCCAGAACTGAGGGCCTCGGCAGCTGAAGGCACGGCCACCAATGGTGCAGCGATTAAAATCGGATGCTCAACAGGCCAGAATTGGAGGAGCGCAGATATCTCGGGGGTGAGGGAGGGGGGGGGGTTGTGGGGCTGAAGGAGATTACAGAGATAGGGAGGGGGCGAGGCCAGGAGGGATTTGGAAACAAGGATGAGAATTTTAAAATCCAGGCGTTGCTTAACCGGGAGCCAATGTAGGTCAGCGAGCACAGGGGTGATGGGCGAACGGGACTTGGTGCGAGTTAGGACACGGGCAGCCGAGTTTTGGAATACTTCAAGTTTATAGAGGGCAGTTTCATTTTCATTGAATAACTTCTGATTCATCGGCCTTGTCATAAATCTCATCATCGAGAAACTACCTATGAAATAACACTGGACGGCCAGCTGGTGGCGCCATCCAAGGAGTATAAATACTCGGGCGTTGGCCCCAGCTTTCCAGGGACATTTTGTAAGACAAGGAACTAGTGAAGTACAACTAGACTTCCATGTTCTGAAACAAGTTGATTAAAGCCTTGCTTTATACTCAAACCAAGTGTGTAGTGAGTTTTATTACGTCAGGCCTGGCTAACAGTTGACTTTGGAGAAGGTTATTTATGCAATTAAGGGAATAAAATCTCATTAGCTGTTACTGTGTTCAACCCCTCATCATAAAGTTGCAGGTGTTGACACTTCACAATTGGTGTATTTAATCGTATTGCTTACAGCTGCAGACAGACGTGTCTTTGGCTGGCTCTTTTTTTCTATCTGTTTTTCTGGATGAATGTTTGTGCTCATCAAGGTACGTGACTGGAACACTTTGCCTTTCAGGTTCCCACAGCCAGCATCAGGCCTCTCGGGTCAGGCACAGAACGGGTTAGATACTGTTCTTGGTACTTGACCCCAACAGCATGCCTCAGCCCAATCCGCAAGAAGACTACCTGCTGCAACACGGCAACATTTTTTCCCCTTGCCCACACCAGCCTCTCTGAGTGATTGTACCAAATTGGAATGGGCAGTGACATTCCCATTCCCATTTCCACACCATCCTCTACGAGTCAGATTAGCAGTTACTGCCACATTCTGGCCATTTTTAAGTTATGTGTCCATGCCCACTTGGAAATAGATTAAGACTGCCCTAAATTTATTTCATGTTGGACCCTCACTATTAGCAGAGGAAGCAGACTTTTGTTCGCTCATTTTGAACTGGGAATAAGAGGTTTTAGGGGGGGAAGAACAACATTTTTTTGCATCTTGAGCGAGTCTTATGAAGCTGCAGGTAAATTGTACTGCATATATTAATCAGTAAGGGCCTTGTATTTTTCAGGATCAGTGAAGTATGTAATATTTGTACCTGGTGCCAACCGTGTAATGTGTTGCTTCAGTTAATTATCTGTGTTACAGTGATGAGCAAACTGCTGTCGCAGGAAACAGTAGTCAGGCCTGGGACTGCTGTAAGCATCGTCACAGGAGATATACTAGTCATTTTACAAATGATTGCATCAATGGGCTAATAAAATAAAGGCGTTCTGCGGCACTCATATTGGTAATTCGCGCCTTTCACGGGTAGCATTGAGCTGAAGAGCATGTCCTGAACTCTCTGCAACGGATATAAATGGAGAGTCCTGCTGGATCAGCTCAGAGTTGAGTAAAAATACATGATCCTGATACTTTAACGTTGTGAAATATGAACTCAAATCCGACAGGTTTAGAGATCGGATGTTTGCTGTCATCGCTTTGAATATCAGATACAAATTTATCCTTTTTATGTAATGGTCCCTCCTTAAACACTCGTTCTGGGAGCTAAACATAAATGTGTACAAGAGGCAATATAATAATGTGTGCGACCTCAGAGAGCGTTCCAATGTGTTTTGAAGAGATGGGTTCATGTTGATTATGTATTGGAGAGGGAACCCTAAACTGTGTTTGTTAAATCAGAGATTGCGCATCAGGGAAGGGGGTTTGGTATGGACTCTCTGTTGGCAAGGGAATCATTAACAGCGTGCATTATATCCGATGTGCAGCATGCTGCAGTCAGGGTGTTCACTGCGGCCTCCCTATTGGAGCAGGAACCATAAAAGAAGTGTTTGTATTAGTGAGTGTGTGTTCAGTGTTGCAATACCAGTGTTGGAACACCACCACCTCCCAAGTTCCCCTCCAAGTCACACACTATCCTGACAGAAGTATATATCGCCAATCCTTCATCGTCGCTGGGTCAAAATCCTGGAACTCCCTCCCTAACAGCACTGTGGGAGCACCTTCACCACACGGACTGCAGCGGTTCAAGAAGGTGGCTCACCACCAGCTTCTCAAGGGCAACTAGGGATGGGCAATAAATGCTGGCCTTGCCAGCGATGCCCACATCCCGTAAGCGAATAAAACAAAACCATGCCAGTGTCGCAAAGAACACCGCGCACTCCGAATGCTTTTGATTTCATCTTCTGCTCAGTTAAAAGGAAAACCGCCCAGACTCCGGACGCAGCCACCTCTCCCTTCGTTCTTTTTTTGCTTTGTCAAAATGTTTCAGATGTGTAGCCTCTGCTGGGTACCTGAATCCCCTCCAGACTCTGGCCTTAGTGACGGAGCTTTCATCTGCCTTGATTCTGCCCTTCGGAACTCCTTCCTTAACCCTCTCCACTTCTCTCTCTTTGAAAACCCATCTCTTCACTCCTCTTAACTGTTACACTAGGGCTCGCCCTCTATTTAATTCTTCACTTGTGAAGTACTTCAGGATGTTCTTCTACATTATAAGTGCTGTATAAATGCAAGTTGCCGTTAAGTGCAATGAGAGTGATCTGCTGCATTTGGACATTGTAATATCTCTGAAAAATGGCAAAGAGCATAAATATACTTTTACTTTTTGCATCATCTTTGCTTTGGCACCAAATCCAACACTCACTCTGCCTGTTTTATGCAGATTATATACTTGTAATAATAATAATAATAATCAACTTTATTGTCATTGTTAGTGCACAAGTGCAGTACAACGAAATGTAGGCTTGCGGCTCCCGAGAGTGTACATTTAGATTAAGACATTTAAACATTCAACATACATTTGGTTTGTAATACATTAACATAAACATAACCCTGATAAAGTACATTGGCAGATGTGCAGGCTTTAGAGTTTCTTTGTGGAGTTCAGTAGGATGACAGCCCTGGGAAAGAAGCTGTTCCTAAATCTGGTCGTACGGGTGCGAATGCATCTGTAGCGTCTCCCAGATGGCAGGAGGGCGAACAGACTGTGGCTGGGGTGGGTAGGGTCTTTGATGATGGTCCGTGACCTCCGTAAACAGCGTTTCTGGTATATGTGCTCTATGGTCAGTAGCCGGGTGCCGGTAATGCGTTGGGCAGTTTTGACTACCCGCTGCAGGGCTTTCCGGTCATAGTAGCTACAGCTGCCATACCATACTGTGATACAGTTTGTCAGGATGCTCTCTATTGTGCAGCGGTAAAAGTTAGAGAGGATCAGGGGTGACAGGTTACATCCCTTCAGCCTCCTTAGGAAATATAGGCGCTGCTGGGCCTTCTTCACCAGAGAGGAGGTATTGAGGGACCAGGAGAGGTTTTCCGTGATGTGGACTCCGAGGAACTTAAAGCTGTCCACCCTTTCCACCACAGCCCCATGGATGTGGATGGGGGTGTGACTTCCGCCTTTAGACTTCCTGAAGTCCACAATGATTTCTTTGGTTTTCTTGATGTTAAGGGCCAGGTTGTTATCGGCGCACCACTTCACGAGATGCTGGACCTCCTCCCTGTAGGCTGACTCATCGTTGTTGGTGATCTGGCCTACTACTGTGGTATCATCCGCAAACTTGATGATGGTGTTGGAACCATGAACAGCCACACAGTCGTGGGCAATGATTGACGCCCGTCAGAGAGTTTAAGGCTGCAATCCAGTTGTGTGGTTCACAGGATGACCATAACAGTTTGTGCTTCATTCTCTCACGCTCTGCTTCTCTAACAACAACAACAACGTGTATTTATATAGCGCCTTTAATGTAGTAAAATGTCCCAAGGTGCTTCGCGGGAGCATTATAAAACAAAAAATTCGACACCGAGCCGCATAAGGAGAAATTAGGTCGGGTGACCAAAAGCTTGATCAAAGAGGTCGATTTTAAGGAGCGTCTTAAAGGAGGAAAGAGAGGCGGAGAGGTTTAGGGAGGGAATTCCAGAGCTTGGGGCCCAGGCAGCTGAAGGCACGGCCACCAAAGGTTGAGCGATTTATAATCAGGGATGCTCAAGACGGCAGAATTAGAGGAGCGCAGCTATCTCGGTGGGGGGGGGGGGGATTGTGGGGCTGAAGGAGATTACAGAGATAGGGAGGGAGCGAGGGCCATGGAGGGATTTGAAAACAAGGATGAGAATTTTGAAATCAAGACGCTGCTTAACCGGGAGCCAGTGTATGTCAGCGAGCACAGGGACGATGGGCGAATGGGACATGGTGCGAGTTAGGACACGGGCAATTTCTAGCATCTTCTGAATCTCTCAGTGACGCCACAACCCCTGCGTTTCACAGAGAGCTGTGCAGTCAGCTGCATTTGTTGACCTCCAAAACAAGATCTGCAAAGTAAAATGCGTTGAAACTCCTAGAAAGGCTAAAAGGGCTTTAAACGAATAAATCCCCAGGGGATAGACGGTACTTATTCCAGAGAGAAACACGAGAAGACTTGTGAGGCATTGACAATTATTATGAGAGAATCAATGGAAACTGGGGAGGTACCAGCAAATTAGAAATTGGCTGACATAGTTCCCACATTCAAAAAGAGCTACACGTCAGAAACCGGCAACTACAGACACATTAGTTTAATTTCCATTCCATGTAATGTAATGGAATCAATAATCAGGAATGAACTTGAGGACTATCTGTAGAATGATAAACTAGTTCGTCTTTTTTTGTATGGTAGTTGGAAAGCAAATGAAATATCAATATCTAAGTCAGATATCCAGGCCAAAGCTTCCAGTGGAACAGTATGGATATCTTGTAGGATGCCTGCAAGTTTCCTCTGAGGGCAGTGTTCAGTGATGTGCTCCAGGGTCTGATTAGGAGCTCCACAGTCGCATGATGGGGACACTTTAATCTTCCATCTATGGAGAAGGTGGCAGCATCTACCATGACCGGTTCAGAGGCGGTTGATGGTTGTCCACTGTTGGCGAGGAAGGTTTGATCCTTCAGGTTGTCCTGTGGGGCCCTCTATAAGGAATCCATTCCGTATGTCACAGTCCTTTCCAAGCATTTCGCCATCAGTCATCAACATAAACTAGTTAACAGCAGTCAATATGGATTGAGAATGGGAAGATCCTGCCTGAACAGCCTTCTTGACTTATTTGAGGAAATGACCACCCAATGGAACTGTGGAAACCCCCTATGACGTGATGTGTTTTGACTTCTCAGGATTGACCAACTGTAGGGGGTTTCTCTTGCCCGTTCTGGTCTCCTACCAGGCTTCGTGCAATAATTACCCTTGAGTGGTTCGGCCCACTCTCCCCTACAGTTCTAGACCTTGGACTTAGGTGCAGGGAACTGTAGTGCAGAGAAAGACTCAATAGACCAGGTTGGATAGCTCGAAATGGATGCTTTTATTATTAAACAGTTTGCAGCATTGTAAAATACATGTCATAAGCACAGATTAAAGTAACTACAAGCATACACATATCTATAAACTTAACTCTATGGAAATGGGGAACACACGGCACATCGTAAAAGGGAAAACACATTACGATTACCCTTAACCCCCTCCCCTAGACCTAAACTAAGTTTCGACTTGAGGAACTCGGGATCATGCTCACCACTCTCAGAATCTCGAGAAAGAAGGGGTTCGCAGCCTTCTGGCACAGCTTTCCGTCGTCACGTGGATTTGGAAACTTCTGGCGCAGTTTGTTTTTCTCTCAGGCGATGAAGCAGCAGATACAGCCTTGATGAGCGCTCGTCATGGATGAACCGGTTACCGACGTGACTTTAAGAACTGGATGCACATGGAAGACTCCACCACCGATGTGATGTTGTAGAACACGGGAGGTTCCTGGTCGAATGGGATGTTGAGGCACTGGAGTGCTAGGCCCGGAGTGTCCTTTTCTCCGGCCTGGATCGTCGGTTTCCCCCCCGAGGGTGTCTTCTCCTTCGGCCTGGGTCGTCGATGATCTCCCGACAAAAGTACCCGGGCCACCCTCGTCGTCTTCCGTTCCGCACCGAAGCTACGAATCGTACTGAAGCGTAGTGAAGCTGGTTTAGTTCCCCCAAAAAGAAGAAGCGTCCTGAGAAGCGAAGCGTACTGATGGACCTTTCAATCCACAGTTATACCTTTTTGGGACAGTCTTATCTCCCGCCAAATCACAGTCCAGTCTTTTGTAATAATTTTGGCGGCAGAAATCTCTGCAGGGGCGCTTTGTCTTTTGTAACAGGGCCGGTGATAGCTGAACTGGCCTTCCTGGGCCGATAATGTCTTTGCTTTGTCACCGTAACTCGGTTTGTATATTGATTGGTCTGGAGATTTGCCCTTGATGGCTGTTAAACGGTTTTTCCTTTGTACAGTAAATGGGTTTAAACTGTTCCTTGAATTGTCCGCCCATTACTTGATGGGCCTCATCCTGTCACCCAAAACTGTTCTGTACTTAGAATCCAATTAATATGCATGTTCAGGTCCCTGAGTTTCGGTTTCCTGAAACTGGTTTTCGCGGGCTTAATGTTCTCAATCCACAAGCCTGTCTGGCTTGCAGTAACAGAAATCAAATGGTCCCAGAAACTGATCACGAGGTCCGGCGGCCATTTTGTGTGCCCTTTTTATCAAGGTTTTTCTGTGCAGGCTTCTTTTGGTCAATAAACTGTCTTATTAACCCTATTCTCTTGCGTGATTAATTACTGAAAATTTCGAATCTTACACAACACAGGACATAGTGGTCAAGGCGCTGTCTAACCCGAGCACGATGAAGTTTGATTAGCTCTTCTAACTTATATTCTACTGTTTCGATGATGTATTTCAATATCCTCCTGGGTCTGTTGATTGCTGCTCTGAAATTGCTTAGAGATGTTTAGCGTTACTAAGTCTCCGAGGTTGCTTTCAACTTCATCTTTAGCAGTTCATGGAGTACGTATATCACTCACTTTTCCTTCCTGGGTGCAATACTTTGCATTTCTCTGCATTAAGTTCCATCTGCCATTGTTCTGTCTACAGGAAACTTTCGATTTACCGGCATCTAAATAACCGGAAATCTCGGTTAACCGGCAAAATTCAGGAGTAGGTTCATACTTCATATTACTTGCCTTCATCAATCTGTTGCTGTGCAAGGGTGTGGCTGCAGCTGTTGCTAAGCTACAGAGACGCTTGGAACTTGTGGCCATTGTTCTGAACTTGTTGCTAAGCAACAGGGTTTGTTGCTTTATACAGAGCTGTCAGTTCTCCGTATCTTTTGCTATAGCGTTCGGTTATCCGTAATTTTTGATGAACCGGCACCACGTCGGTCCCGTCGGTGCCGGATAAAAAAAAGTTTCCTGTACTTACTTATTTTGTCCAACTCATTCTGTAATTTGTAAGTTACCTCTTCTGATCCCATTGCCCTTCCTAGTTTGTTGTCATCTGCAAATTTGACCACTTTATTTGGTCATTTACGTAAAATAAAAACAGTAGTGATCCCAACACTGAATCCTGGACCACCCCATTCAGAACTACACCCCACTCTAATAAAACGCACCTAATGAATACTTCTTATTTTCTACCCTTCCGCCAGTTTCTCATCGATTCCCAGGCTTTACCCTGAATCATAAGAACATAACAAATAGGAGCAGGAGTAGGCCATTTGGCCCTTCGAGCCTGCTCCGCCATTCAATAAGATCATGGCTGATCTTCTACCTCATCTCCACTTTCCTACCCTATCCCCTGATTCCCTTAATATCCAAAAATCTATCGATCTCTGTCTTGAATATACTCAATGACTGAGCCTCCACAGCCCTCTGGGGTAGAGAATTCCAAAGATTCACCACCCTCTGAGTGAAGAAATTTCTCCTCATCTCAGTCCTAAATGGCCGACCCCTTATTCTGAGACTGTGACCCCTGGTTCTAGATGTATTGATTTCTTTGTGGGTTCAATGACGAGACATTTATGAAAGAGAATGGGCTAGATTTTCAGTTGCTTGCGCCAGCAGTTAGCGCCTTAAGAGAAGTGATTTTTGGGCGCTATTCGTGTAGCGCCCGGGCGCAGCGCAGTTTGCGCCCCGCCCCAAATTAAGTTGGCCGTTAGCGCCGGCGCAAAGTTTAGCGGCCGCCCGGGTGCGCGCGCAGAAAATGATGTCACATCCTCGTGCAACGCCCTTTGGCCGCCCCGATTCCAAACTTCAGTCGGACCGCCCCATTGTGCGGCTGGCGTCCAGAGCGTTTGTAAAATGGAACGCAACACACCCTGGGGAGCGCAAATTAAAGGGCACTCCTCCTGCACTATAAACGGCAGTCTGCATGTGTTGTGTGGAAGGATCCAGTGTGTTGTTCTAAACGGTGTATTTATGTTTCCGGCCACCACCACCACCACCACCACCACCACCACCACCACCTCCTCCTCCTCCTCCTCCCCCTCCTCCTCCTCCTCCTCCTCCTCCTCCGAAAAAACACATGCACCCTTCCCCTTTAAGAGCTCACTGGCACCAGAGTGTCTGCCGTGCGCTGCGCCCGAGTTCGGACGCTGCGCTCTGCACCGCCGGCTTAGCGCCTAAAGATAGTAGTGGAACGCCTCTTTTAGCGCTCCACCAACCTCTTAGGGCGAAGCCACTGAATTTCCGGCAACGGGGCGCTACTTTGGGGCGGGCGCTAACTTCGGGCGGGCGCTAGGGTTAGCGCCCCAAAACTGTCTATACTGAAAATCTAGCCCAATGTCTTTTAATCTAAAGTCTGTTCAACTCTTTATACAGCATTCAGGAGACACCATTATGCTAGTGATGCATCTGGAACAAAACTGAAACTAAACTCCACTGCCTTGCTTGTCTCGGTCACATGACCTCTGCTGGTCAGGCACAAGCAATCAATACATGCAATTAAGGCATCATAATCGAGCAGGCAAATACCATCTCTATTTGCTGATATCATTACATCTCCTTTTCTTAAAACAAAAGTATTTTACTTTTAACTAACAACATGTTTTCTTTGTATTAATCTGCATTTTAACTGTAACACTTAATGAACTTACATTATCATTATCATGATCAAGGTTTTTTAACCTTGCTTTGTGTGTTCACATGAAATATGTCAATACCTTAGAACTTGAAGAAAGAATAAGATAACATTACTTCCTTCTATAACAATAGTCCTTAAATTTGCTCAATGAGTCTCTCAGGAGGCTTCACGTGTCTTGAGGATTTTCTGATTGATTGTCCTTGAATCTGAGTTGTTGCCTCAGATGATGTGTTCTCAGCTGTGTGATCAGGTTGTTCAACAGTATCAGTCTCTTGACCTGCTGTGGCTGGTCCCATGAGAAGATCGCGACGATTTCTTCTCAGAACAGCACCCTCATTTGTCTGAATGGTGTATGATCTTGGTTGAACTTCACTCAGGACAGTTCCCTTCTGAGTCCATGTGTTTGTTTTGTCTTTGAACCTTACTTGGTCACCAGTGTGGAGTTCAGGTAGGTTTTGTGTTCCTCTGTCATAGTAGTACTTTTGCTTTTCTTTCTGTTGTTCTTTGAACTTCCTCACTTTCTCCCCCTCTTTTGTTTTCAGGAGGTTCTCCGGGATGGGTAGGTTTGACCTTAGCCGACGTCCCATCAGGAGTTGGGCTGGTGACATACCACACTCGAGCGGCGTTGTGCGGTATACAAGCATGCTCTGGTAGAAGTCAGTTCCACTGTCTTTTGCCTTGTACATCAGTCTTTTCACTGTCTGGACCGATTTTTCCACTAGTCCATTGGACTGTGGAAAGTGAGGACTTGACGTTGTGTGGACAAAGTCCCACTCTTTGGCAGCACGGTGGCATAGTGGTTAGCACTGTTGCCTCACAGCGCCAGGAACCCGGGTTCGAATCCGGCCTTGGGTGACTGTCTGTGTGGAGTTTGCACATTCTCCCCGTGTTTGCGTGGGTTTCCTCCGGGTGCTCCGGTTTCCTCCCACAGTCCAAAGATGTGCGGGTTAGGTTGATTGGCTATGATAAATTGACCCTTAGTGTTAGGGTGATTAAATATGTGGGGTTACGGGGATAGGGTGGGATATGTGTTGGTGCAGGGGTTACGGGGATCGGGTGGGATATGTGTTGGTGTAGGGGTTACGGGGATCGGGTGGAATATGTGTCGGTGCAGGCTCGATGGGCCGAAATGGCCCCTTTCTGCACTGTGGGGTTTCTGTGATTCTGTGAAAGTGTCGGAAACTTGCATTGTAAAACTGAGGTCCGTTGGCTGTGAAGACCTCGCTTGCCACGCCATGTCTGGAGAATATGGCTTTCATACATGTTATCACAGCATCTGCAGTGGTGGTGTACAGTCTACAAACCTCTGGATACAGGGAGTAATAGTCTGTGACTACAAGATAGTCCTTCCCTTGACATACGAATAGGTCAGCGCCTACCTTCTGGTAAGGTCTGTCTGGTGCTGGGTGTGGCTTTAGTGGTTCTACCGGATTGCTTGCACGATATTTCAGGCATATTGTGCAGTTTGACACCTCATTTGTCACATCTTGGTTGATTCGTGGCCAGTACATCACCTCTCGTGCTCTTTTCTTACACTTTTCGATTCCCAGATGTCCTCCATGGATCTTTTTTAGCATCTCTCTTCTCAGACTCTTTGGGATAACTATTTTACTTCCTTTGTAGATGATGTCTTCGACCACTGATAGTTCCGCCCTGCAGTTCCAGTGCTCTGCTATATCAGGTGAGCAGTCTTGCTTCATGTTGGGCCATCCATCCAAGATGCTTTTTCGCAGTCGTCTCATTGTTTCATCTTTGTTTGTCTCAGTCTTTATGAGCTCCATTTTTGCATCTGCTATGGGCAGTGCACTTGTGATCATGTCCACGTAAGCGTTCACTTTGTCATCCATTGTGGTGTTTGCGGGCTCACTTGGGTCTACAGCTCTGGACAACGTGTCTGCTGTATACATCAGCTTACCCGGTGTGTACGCAACATTCAGTGTATAGCGTTGCAGCCTGATCATCATTCTTTGTATTCTAAGCGGACAGCTATTTAGTGGCTTTTGGAACAATGCAATCAAGGGCTTATGGTCAGTCTCTACACTGATTGCTTGTCCTGCCACAAACTGGTGAAATCTTTCACAGGCATATGTGATGCTGAGCAGCTCCTTTTCTATTTGAGCATATCGCGTCTCCGCGTCTGTCATTGAGCGCGATGCATATGCAATAGGTTGCCAGTAGTCATATTGTTGCAGAAGAACGGCACCGAGCCCACTCTGTGATGCATCTGATGATATCTTGATGGATCTCACTGGGTCATAAAACCTCAGAACTGGTTCCTCTGTGAGCAGTTTCTTTAGATCGCTCCATGACTTCTCATGCTCATGATTCCATTCCCATTCTATGTTCTTTTCAGTTAGTCTTCTCAGTGGCGCCATCTTTTCTGAGAGGTTGGATATGAATTTCCCCATGTAGTTGATCATTCCATTAAACCTCTGCACGTCCTTTTTGCATTGTGGCTTTGGCATATTCTCAATGGCGGACACCTTTCTAGGATCTGGTCTGATGCCCTCACTGCTAAGGATATCTCCCACAAATGTCAGTTCTGTCACCCCGAGCTGGCATTTCTCTCTATTCAGCTTCAGGTTTGTTTTCCTTGTTGCTTCCAGCACTTTTTTCAGTCTCTCGTCATGCTCAGTTCTCGTGGTTCCCCATACTATGATGTCATCCATTGATGTATCAACTCCCTCCAGGTGCTCATAGATCATATGGATAGTCTTGTGATACACTTCAGGAGCTGAGGCAATGCCAAATGGTAACCTTAGGAATCTGTATCTGCCAAATGGACTGTTGAACGTGCACAGTCTTGAACTTGCTTCGTCCAGCTTCATCTGCCAAAATCCTGATGATGCATCTAACTTGCTGAAATATTTTGCATTTGCAAACTGTGCCATGATTTCCTCACGTGTAGGAAGCTTGAAGTGCTCGCTCTTTATTGCTCTGTTTAGATCTCTTGGATCCAGGCAAATTCTGAGCTTTCCATTCTTTTTGTCCACTACGACAAGGGAACTCACCCACTCAGTTGGCTCATCTATCTTCTGAATCACGTTCAGGCTTTCCATCCTGTCCAACTCTGCCTTCAGTTGCTTTTGAAGAGCAAACGGAACTTTTCTGCATGGATATATGACCGGTGTCATACTTTTATCTACTCTGATCATGTGTTCTCCTGGAATGCAGCCTAGACCCTTAAATAGGTCGTTGTACTCTTTCATGAGTTCATCATAGACTGTCTCTCCTTCGCTTTCCACAACGAGGACTCTCTTTACCAGGTTCAGTCTCTCACAGGCTTTTAAACCTAGTATGGCTTGCACATCCTTTGACACCACGATTAATGCTAGCGTGTGCTCTTTGTCCTTGTGTGTCACTTTGACAATGCATCTTCCTTTCACTGGTATATCAGTACCTGAGTATCCTGTCACTTTCACTTTGATTCCATGTATCTTTGGTCTGGGTCTAATTTTCTTAAAATCAGTCTCTGATATCACATTAACTTGTGCTCCAGTATCCAATTTAAATGGAATGTGTATGTCATTCACTTTTGGTGTCAACGTCCAGTCTCTTTCTTCTTTTTTGTTTTCAGACACAACATCTACATTGAACTCCTCTATGTCGCTTTCATCTACTGTATGGACCTTGCTTTGTTGCACTTGGTTCTTGCAGCAACGGGCATAATGGTTGTTTTTGTTGCAACTATTGCATTTTTTACCATATGCTGGACACTTTTTTGGTGTATGCTGTGTACCGCATCGACTACATGACTTTCGATTGTCCCTTTCATTTTCGTTCGCTGGCCACGCCTCTTTTTTCACATTGGCGCTCTTTTTGTTAAACGGTTTGTATCCGTTCATTCTCACTGCATCCACGTTGCAGCTATTGTCACTGAACAGCTCCTTTGCTTGCAACTTCACAGTCTCTGTAGCCCTACACAGTGCTATGGCTTTTCCCAGGTCTAGATCTTGCTCTCTTAGCTGTCTTTCCCTTAGACCATTATCTGGAATACCGCACACCAGTCTGTCTTTTATCAGCGAGTCTGTCAGTCCCCCAAATTCACACGATTTGCTTCTGTTTCTCAGTTCAGTCACATACTGATCAATAGTCTCACCCGTTTTCTGTACACATGTGAAAAATCTGTGCCTCTCAAATGTCACGTTACGTTTAGGTATGCAGTAGGCCTCAAACTGTTCCATTATTTTATCTAGCTTCATTTTGTCTCCATTAGCAGCAAATGTGAAGTTATTATACACCTCCAGCGCTTCATCACCCACGACATGTAAGAACAGTGACGATTTCTTTTTATTACTTTTCTCGTCAGCTCCGATTGCCGCTAAATACAACCCCACACGTTGTTTGAATCTCCTCCAATTTTCAGCCACATTACCTGTCAACTGAAGCGTCGCCGGTGGGTGTAAACCTTCCATTTTTTCACTTCGTTAGCTATTCTCCAATGGTAAGCAACGATGTTCACTTTTGGCTTGCTAATATGTGGAGAGCTGATTTCACTTTAGATTTTTCCTCTTCATCTCTTTCAATCACTTCTGACACCATGTATTGATTTCTTTGTGGGTTCAATGACGAGACATTTATGAAAGAGAATGTCTTTTAATCTAAAGTCTGTTCAACTCTTTATACAGCATTCAGGAGACACCATTATGCTAGTGATGCATCTAGAACGAAACTGAAACTAAACTCCACTGCCTTGCTTGTCTCGGTCACATGACCTCTGCTGGTCAGGCACAAGCAATCAATACATGCAATTAAGGCATCATAATCGAACAGGCAAATACCATCTCTATTTGCTGATATCATTACACTAGACTCCCCAGCCAGGGGAAACATCCTCCCTGTATCTACCCTGTCAAGCCCCGTAAGAATTTTATACAGGAAACTCTTTGGTATCCGGCACCGACGGGACCGGGATGGTGCCGGTTGATAAAAAAATTCCGGATAACGGAGAGGTATATCTACCGAGGCTATTTTTAACAAACAAAAATAAAAAAATCAAGAAATGTGCAGTATAATTGGGTACTCACCTACAGAATGTTGTGTTAAATAGATGGTGGAAGATGCTTGATTAAGTACAGTACTGCCAGTTGAGGGTAATCCGTAACTCTAATTACTTAACAATAAAACAAAACTTATAAACGACTGTATACTGTAGTTTTCGGAGTGAGAATTGTGCCGGTTATTACCTCTCATTCTTCTAAACTCTAGAGAATATCGGCCTAGTCTACTCAATCTCTCCTCATAGGACAATCCCCCCATCCCAGGAACCAGTCTGGTGAACCTTCGTTGCACTCCCTCTATGGCAAGTATATCCTTCCTTAGGTAAGGAGACCAAAACTGTACACAATACTCCAGGTGTGGTCTCACCAGGGCCCTATATAATTGCGGTAAGACATCTTTACTCTTATACTCAAATCCTCTTGTAAGCCGAATCCTCACAGCTTTAAGTTTAATTAATAGTCTTTCATTTGAAACTTGGTCAAATGACTTTTGGACTTCAAAACACATCAGATCATAGGGGGTTTCCACAGTCCCATTGGGTGGTCATTTCCTCAAATAAGTCAAGAAAGCTGTTCAGGCAGGATCTTCCCATTCTCAATCCATATTGACTGCTGTTAACTAGTTTATGTTGATGACTGATGGCGAAATGCTTGGAAGGACTGTGACATACAAAATGGATTCCTTATAGAGGACCCCACAGGACAACCTGAAGGATCAAACCTTCCTCGCCAACAGTGGACAACCATCAACTGTCTCAGAAAGAAGTGAGAGAATCAAGCACTAGGGGCAGTGAAGAGAAGACGCATGAGCTCTTCTGTACAGTCAGAGGGTGGAGTAATGAGAAAAGTCTTGAAGAAATTTGTTTTCTTTTTGCCTGGAAAGAAGGCACCTGAGAGGTGATCTGATAGAGGTACACGAGATTGTTAAGACACTGAAAAAGGTAAACTCAGAATGTTACTTGAGGTTAAATTGCAGGAGTAGAATGTAGGGACAAGAGTTCAAACTAATAAAAGGTCATTTTAGAGCAGCAATCAGGACATTCTTCTTCATAGGAAGAGTGATCAATTCATACAATTAATCCAGCGTGCATTAACTGTAAGGGTTAGAACATAAGAATTAGGAGCAGGAGTCGGCCATACGGCCCCGCGAACCTGCTCCGCCATTCGATAAGATCATGGCTCATCTTCGACCTCAACTCCACTTTCCCGCCCGACCCCCACATCCCTCGATTCCTCTCGAGTCCAAGCGTTCATGCGTCTTGGACAGTCCGACAAATAACATAACATGGTTGGCATCGAGCTGTGAAGAAAATCCTGGTGTAATTATTGGTACTGGAGCAGCAAGTGTGTCACTCATCGGTTCACTAACTACTTACCTGAGGCCTGCAACACACACTTGTGATCCACTTAGTTGTCCAGGTGGAGCGGAGGGTGTGTTCACCGCATCTGTGATCTTAGTCCTGATCAGAGCAAGGGTTGTAGTGCATTCAGTCATACAGTAAACACTCAGTACTGACGTTGGGGGGAAAAAAAACATTATTTTTCACGATGAATTACAGCAGCATTTCTGGGGTCAGTTTTAAGTGTTGTGGACGCAACACATTTTTTAATGAAGAGGGTCACCCTCTCAACAGGATATCCCGTGTAATCCCGTACTTTTCAAAACTGGACCCAGTTATCTTCCTTGGTTCGGTGTTTGCACTGGGCATGTCCAGCTGGTGAGTGACTGGCAGTACAAGTGACATTTTAATCAAAATTGTGGTGCTCTGGCAATACATATGGGAAGTGGAGACATTGCCAGGGTGAGTCACGGGATGTTACACCACATCAAATCGTTGCCTTAGCGGTCAGTGATATAGCTACCAGGAGTGCACAGCTTGGGATTAGAGAGACGCCCCTGCATCGGAGGTCTGTCCTGATCTTCGAGCACTTGTACAGTTAATGGTTGAATGCCACGCCCCTGCTGAGGGTAGCATTTAAATAGAAAGACACTACTAACAGAGCTAATAAAAACAGAAAATGCTGGAAATACTCAGCAGGTCAGGCAGCATCTGCGGAGAGAGAAACAGAGTTAAGGTTTCAGGTCGATGACCCTTCGTCAGAACTGGAAAAAGCTGGAGATGGAACAGGTTTTTAAGCAAGTGCAGGGGCCGGGAAAGGGGGAGAGGAGGAAAGAACAAAAGGGAAGGTCTGTGATAGGATGGAAGGCGGGAGAGATTAAGAGACAAAAGGGATGATGCTGCAAGGCAGCTTTATCCAGTTCTGACGAAGGGTCATCGACCTGAAACGTTAACTCTGTTTCTCTCTCCACAGATGCTGCCTGACCTGCTGAGTATTTCCAGCATTTTCTGTTTTTATTTCAGATTTCCAGCATCTGCAGTATTTTGCTTTTGTATTACTACCAACAGAGCACTCGTTCTTTGAGAGAATCCAGTGCATTGGTTGTTGTTAACACCTTGTTCGTTTTGTATGTGACTGAGTTATCTCCGAGCCTGTCAATCCTTGGCGATTTCTGCGAATTCAATCAGTGAGTTCACAGAGCTGCTGTGTGACTCAGACAGTACTGCCACTGCAGTGCTTCCAGCATATGCTGTCTATATATAGGGCAGAGAGAATAGAAATAGCCCTCAGCCCACATATTCACGTAGTTGGGATTCCTCACTGGCACAGACGTAGATAGCAGGTCTTTCTCCCCTACAGTCCCAGTTAGTAAAGCAGTGTATGGAGAGGCACAGCTCAGGAGACACAAAATGGGATATACATTTTGGGTATAGAGTGGGGAAGTGCTGAAGGAGGAATGCTGCGTGGGAATATCTGGGAACGTTAAGAGGAGATGTACAGTTAATTGGATGTGTTGCGAAGAGTTCTTAACTCAAACTGGTACCCCTCTTTACAAACATAAGGAAGCATGGAATGAGAAAATTCCATTACCCCATTCCTTCCCTAGATCATGTCTGATCTACCCGATTGTGGTCCCAATCTTACCCATTTAATCTCCTGAGGAAATCTCCATATAAAACTCCCCGATCCCCCAAGGTACATAACATAGGATTACATTACATCGGATATACGGCACAGAAACAGGCCATTCGGCCCAACCAGTCCACGCCAGCATTTATGCTCCACTCGAGCCTCCTCCCGTCTTTCCTCATCTAAATCTATCAGCTTAACCCTCTATTCCCTTCTCCCTCATGTGCTTGTCCAGCCTCCCCTTAAATGCATCTATACTATTCGCTTCAACCACTCCCTGTGGTAGCGAGTTCCACATTCTCACCACTCTTTGGGTAAAGAAATTTCTTCTGAATTCCCTATTAGATTTCTTGGTGACTATCTTATATGGATGGCCTCGAGTTTTGCTCTTCCCCACAAGTGGAAACATTCTCTCTGTATCCACTCTATCAAAACATTTCATAATTTTAAAGACCTCTATTAGGTCAGCCCTCAGCCTTCTTTTTTCAAGAGAAAAGAGACCCAGCCTGTTCATCCTTTCCTGATATGTATACCCTCGCATTTCTGCTATCATCCTTGTAAATCTTCTCTGCACCCTCTCCAGTGCCTCTATATGCTTTTTATAATATGGCGACCAGAACTGTACGCAGTACTCCAAGTGTGGTCTAACCAAGGTTCGATACAGGCTTAGCATAACTTCCCTACTTTTCAATTCTATCCCTCTAGAAATAAACCCTAGTGCCTGGTTTGCATTTTTAATGGCCTTGCTAACCTGTGGCACAACTTTTAGTGATTTGTGTATTTGTACTCCGAGATCCCTTTGTTCCTCTACCCCACCTAAACTCGCAACCTCCAACTGATGAGGTAATCCAACAAAACTCCACAGTATACATCCACCTTCACATCTCCACGATTCAGTCCAGGCCTGTGGAACTCAGTCCTGCATTTTGCCCTGCCCTGCCCTGCCCCGTAGCAAGTACCGTGCTGTCTGATCAATGTTGGTTTGATCCTGTAGTCCTGTTGGGAAGCAAGGAGGTGCCTGGTGTCATAGACAGGTCTTTCAACCCGAGCGGTTTTCTGAGCGTGCAGTTAAGTATTGAAGGTGCAACGTGGTGCTGAAATTTGCTGTTGTTTCAGGGGTTTGGATTGCCATATATTCTTCACTTACTCTGTATATTACAAAACATACACTAAACTCAGTGGTGAGATAAGTGCGTGTATGTTTAAAAAGTGCAAGCAATTGTTCAGAAATGAGAGTGTCGCCCTTGCATTGAGGGTAAGCTGGAAGGTAGACAATCTGCTCCCAGGTCTCTGCCAAGGTGTGGCTGCTCGAGGGTGTGTAGGAACACCCTGGAAGTAACTCAGTCTCCCAATTGTTCCCGACTCCCCGTGGAACTGCACTGGGAGTATATTTTCTTCTGATCACTAATTAGAGTTAAAACCTACTTCTCTCCCCAGCAAACACCCTCCCCCCCCACCTCCCCCGATCTTGACCCCTTCACCAGATGGTGTGGCTGTGATTGGAAATGTCCTTTACGGTTGGACAATGCAGACTATATATCAATATGTTCCTGGACCATCATCGACAGCCCAGTTGCTAAAGAGGGTTCGACACATGTTTTAGTAAGCGTACAGCAAGTCTGACTAGTTGTAGCATCAGTGCTTCAGGATGTATGTATTTGTAGGAAGTAATGTAGAAGGAAAGAAGACACAGAGTAATATAGAACTGAGCTATGAATAAGAGACACTGAAGACACAGCCACATCCGACTTCTGCAGTTATTTCCGTTACTTGAAAGAGCTGACAACCCATCTGTGAGCAACTTTGGTGAGCAAAATCACCTGGGCCAGCTTCAGACAATTCACACTGACTCTTATGGGATGTCACCCTCGTTACATCTGCACTGATCAAAGCTTGCGAATCTTCAACACTGCACTTCCAGTTTTATGCCTTACGAGTCTCCTCATCTACCCGACAGAATCCCTGCTGTCTGTGTTGACTCCCGATGTTTCAGGCAAACCTCCTGCCTGCAGTGCTCCTTTGCCTGCAATGAAGATGTGCATTCAAGAGGTTTTTCCTTTAATCCTGGGCGCTGGCACTGCTAATACAGGGTCCTGCCAGATAAAGGTATCTCCTCCCCCTGCTGCCGGTGGACGATTCCACTGATGATGCCCACCACATTGCCTGTGCAACATCACTGGACAAGATAAAGATGTGAAAAAATGAAGGAGAATGAGGACCTGGGCACCAATTGGCAAAGTGCAGATTCAGGGCTAGGCTCTTAGTTCAATTGGTGACTCATTGCTCATCATTTTTTTTAAAGCTAGCTGCTGGATAAGAGATTATGGCCTAGAAATTCAGTTGGCTGCGCCAGCCGTTAGCGCCTTAGGAGGAGTAGATCTCGAGCGCTAGGCGCTTAGCGCCCGGGCGCAGCGCGATCTGCGCCTCGCCCCAACTTCAGTAGACATTTAGCGCTGGCGCAAAGTCATTGCGCTCGCTCATCTGCGCGCGCAGATCATGATGTCATTTTGTCGTGCAACGCCCTTTGTGCGCCCGGAACCGGAACTTCACTCGCGCCGCCCCATTGTGCGCCTGGCGGCCCTAGCGACTGTTGAGTCGAACGGTGCTCAGCCGATGCGGGCCGCGGGGAGCGCAAATTAAAGGGCACTCCTGCAGTAGAAAAGGCAGCCGTTTTGCAACACTCCTTCTTTGGGAGGAGGAGGAGGAGGAGACCACATAACAAACTGATGGAGAGAAGCCCTCCCCAAAAACACAAATACACTAGTCTCGGCCTTTCAAAAAAACAAATCCACCCTCCCCCTTTAAGAGCTCACCGGAGCCAGAGTGTCTGCCGGCAATCAGCAGCTCACCGCACCTGCCCTGCGCCCAACTTCCGGTGTTAGCGCCCCGGGCTGCCGGCTTAGCGCCTAATGATAGTCGTGCATCGCCTGTTTTAGCGCAGCAGCAACCTCTTAGGGCGATGCAACTGAATATCGGCGAAGGGGGCTCGACTTTGCGCCAGGCGCAAACTTTAGCGGCCGCCCGACTTTACCGCCCCAAAAGTGGCTATACAGAATTTCTAGGCCTAAGTTTCACAAAATAGTTCTGGGTAGGGGGTGGTGGCAATTTGATGCTGTAATGGGGGCAGGGTGTGGGGATGGATATAGATCGTTTATGATAGGATAAGCTAGAATCCCCAAATGAATTTCTTCATCAATGATTTGCCTTTGTAAAGTACATTTAACATTATTCGATGTCCTGAAATGCCTCACAGAAGTGAAAACAACAACCACAGGATCATACAGCACAGAAGGAGCCCATTAAGTCAATCGTGCCGGCTCTTCGAAGGAGCTGTCCAATGAGTCCCACTACCCTGTTCTTTCCCCATTGCCCTGCAAATTCTTCCTTTTCAAGAATATATCCAATTCCCTTTTTGAAAGCTACTATTGAATCTGCTTCCACCGCCCTGTCAGGCAGCGCATTCCAGATCAACAACCAAGCAGCAAAGAAGAGGTGGGATAGCTGGCCAATGGCCTGGCCAAAAAGGTAGGTGTAGAGGAGGATTTTGAAGGTGGGGAGGGAGGTAGCAAAGGGGAAGGTTTGAGGGAGAACATTCAAGTGGGATTGAAGCTGGAACAGAGGGGGGATGCAAAGGAGGCCACAGCTGGAAGAGTGGAAGGCGTGCATGTGCTCGGCGAGGTAGGGAAGGCTAGAATGTGGATGGGCTTGTGGACGAGGACAAGGAATTCTGTTTTGTGATCTTGCAAAAATGAAGTGAATTAAATAAAGTGCCTCTGATCCGAACGGTAAATTCGCCCAGTAATGGAAGAGTTTGCTACTCTGATATTTGGATGATACCAGCGACTTAAGTGCAGGCTGATAAATTCCAGGGATCCCTCTCAAGTTACCCTGAAGCGTCACTGATGCACTAAAATATTGTTTTGATCCAAATCAAATACTAATTTGCTTTTGATGCAAACGCTGGCTGTAAATCACTTTAGCACACTTCAGTCTTGAAGCTTATATCCAGTGTTCACTGTGTTTGAAGTAATCCACCCATGAAAACACACAACAGTTCGCCACGATATAAATCAGGGTCTCGCATCGATCCATGGGCTGTGCTTTAAAATGTATTCCTCTTTGTCACTGCAAAGGCCCATGGCGAACTGCCTGACTTTTTTTTGGTCAAGAGCCTGAGAATTTCACTCTTCCTTGTTCAGGAGCTGGGTGAAGACCTCACCAGAGGTGGCATTAAAAAAAAAATTCATTCATGGGTGTGGGCATCGTTGGCAAGGCCAGCATTTATCGCCCATCCCTATTTGCCCTCAAGATGGTGGTGGTGAGCTGCCATAAGAAATAGGAGCAGGAGTCGGCCATTCGGCCCCTCGAGCCTGCTCCGCCATTCAATGAGATCATGGCTGATCTTCTGCCTCAACTCCATTCACCGGCCCTATCGCCATATCCCTTGATGCCCTTACTAGTCAGAAATCTATCGACTTCAGTTTTGAATATACCCAATGACTGAGCCTCCACAGCCCTCTGGGGTAGAGAATTCCAAAGATTCACCACCCTCTGTGTGAAGAAATTTCTTCTCATCTCAGTCCTGAATAGCCTACCCTTTATCCTGAGGCTGTGGCCCCTGGTTCTAGACTCCCCAGCCAAGGGAAACATTCTCCCAGCATCCACCCTATCAAGCCCTGTAATCATTTTGTATACTTCAATGAAATCCCCTCTCATTCTTCTGAATTCAAGAGAATACAGGCCTAGTTTACTCAATCTCTTCTCATACGACAGTCCCGCCACCCCAGGAATCAATCTCGTGAACCTTCGTTGCACTCCCTCTATGGCAAGTATATCCTTCCTTAGGTAAGGAGACCAAAATTGTACACAGTACTCCAGGTGTGGTCTCACCAAGGCCCTATATAATTGGAGTAAGACTTCTTTACTCCTGTACTCAAATCCTCTTGTAATGAAGGCCAGCATACCATTTGCCTTCCTAATGGCTTGCTGCACCTGCACATCCACTTTCAGTGACTCATGTACAAGGACCCCCAGGTCCCTGTGAGCATCTGCATTCCCCAATCTTTCACCATTTAGGAAATACTCTGCCTTTCTGTTTTTTCTACCAAAGTGGATAACTTCACATTTATCCACATTATATTCCATCTGCCATGTTCTCGCCCACTCACTGAGCCTGCCGAAATCCCCTTGAAGCCTCTTCACATCCTCTTCGCAACTGACACTGCCACCTAGCTTTGTGTCATCAGCAAATTTGGAAATGTTACATTTAGTCCCCTCATCCAAATCATTGATATAGATTGTGAATAGCTGGGGCCCAAGCACCGATCCTTGTGGTACCCCACTAGTCACAGCCTGCCATCCTGAAAAAGACACGTTTATCCCTGCTCTTTGTTTTCTGTCTGTTAACCAATTCTCAATCCACGCTAGTATATTACCCCCAATTCCATGTGCCATAAATTTGTTCACCAACCTCTTGTGTGGGACCTTATCGAAGACCTTCTGAAAATCCAAATACACCACATCTTCTGCTTCCCCTTTGTCTACTCCACTAGTTACATCCTCAAAGAACTCCAATAGGTTCCCTTTCATAAATCCATGTTGACTCTGCCCAATCTTACTATTAGTTTCTAAGTGCCCAGCTATTGCATCCTTTATAATAGATTCCAGCATTTTTCCAACTACTGATGTGAGGCTAACAGGTCTGTAGTTCCCCGTTTTCTCTCTCCCTCCTTTCTTAAATAGCGGGGTTACATTTGCTATCCTCCAATCTGCAGGAACCGTTCCAGAATCTATAGAATTTTGGAAGATGGCAACCAATGCGTCTACTATCCCAATGGCCACCTCTTTCAAAACCCTAGGATGTAGGTCATCTGGTCCTTGTGATTTATTGACTTTTAGTCCCATTAATTTTGCTAGTACTATTTTTTTTACTAATAATAATTTCTTTAAGTTCCTCATTCTCGCCACACCCTTGGTTTTCTCGTATTTCTGGGAGGTTTTTTGTGTCTTCCTCTGTGAAGACAGAAACAAAGTATTTATTTAATTTCGCCTTCTTGAACCGCTGCAGTCCGTGTGGTGAAGGTACACCCACAGTGCTGTTAGGGAGGGAGTTCCAGGATTTTGACCCAGCGACGATGAAGGAACGGCCGATATATTTCCAAGTCAGGATGGTGTGTGACTTGGAGGGGAACTTGGAGGTGGTGGTGTTCCCATGCGCCTGGTGCCCTTGTCCTTCTAGTTGGTAGAGGTCGCGGGTTTGGGAGGTGCTGCCGAAGAAGCCTTGGTGAGTTGCTGCAGTGCATCTTGTAGATGGTACAAGCTGAGAAGCAGCATTGGTTTTCCAGCCAAGTATTGAGTGGAGGGAGAGAAAACAAGAGTAAGAGTTGCCGTGTAGCCTCTGGGGCAAGTCCCAGAAAGCGGTTACATCCATCAGCGTGGTACCAAGTAGCTGGGGCCTGCAGTTCAAAACTGCCCCTAATTTGGATGAAATGAGCAGTCTCAAACTGTGAGCCAACGAGATAACTGAGGTGTAGAAAATGTCATACTGGTGCAGCTGAGAGTACTGAGCGGTTGGGCCAGAGTTAAAGGAAGCTTAATCTGCAGTTAATTTATGCTTTACCTTGCCCTGGGCAAGTTTGATCCTAACACTGGTGGTCAAAGTGGAAAGGTATGTTCTGTTCCCCAGCATCTGTATCTCTGAACCTGAAAAGGGAAAATTTCACTGCTCGTAAACCTGAATCTGCAACAAGGAGTGGTTTTAAGAAGCTTCTCACCAATCCAACAAGGAGCCATGATCATATTGAATGGCGGAGCATGCTCGAAGGGCCGAATGACCTACTCCTGCTCCTATTTTTCTATATTTCTAGGACAACATTCAAAGCAGAAATCCTATTCTAATTCATTCTTTCCTTGTACCTTAAAACTGTGGAACTCCCAATCTCCCTCACCCTTCCCTTCCTCATACATGCTACAGGTTTTTAAAGCCAAGCTTGACTTCATCTAATCCTGATTTAACTCCTCTTTTCCTTCTTTAGCTTTGGTACTATTCCTCCTGTACCATTGGATACTGATGTCATACATGATTTCAATGTTCATGGTTGTGGAGCTCTGGGATGGTTGTTGGGGTTCATGAACCTCAGGCAGGTGCCTGTACACACCGATGTAACTGGTGCAAACTGTAGGTTTACAATGTATTCTACACCGTGTGCGCCTTTGCACCAATTGAACGGGGGATTGTGCAGCTGCAGTACAAACTAGGGTTAGCAGTAAACTCGGACTAGCAGATTTATAAGTAACACTTTGTCTCTCTGTTTGCACTTAGGCAGATGCTACAACCAGTTTCCTGAGGGCTGCACGATCCGGGAACTTGGACAAACTCCTCGACTACTTGAAGAATGGGGCTGAAATCAACACGTGTAACCAGGTCAGTGCATCATGTTCATGTCCTTTCACCCAACCATGGGGCTCAGAGAAAAGCAGGAGCTGGAGCCTTTGTGTCTCAGCGTGGTTGACTTTGGCTGTTTAACGTAGACCGAAATGATTTTGAAATTTCAATCATTCTTTGCAGTCCTTTTCTCCGTACTTCCACTGCTGCAGATTTAGCAAGATGATTCCATTTATTGGTCCTGATTTCTGACTCAACTGCCTTTATCGCATGATTTTATTTTGACAATGTCTTGGGTACAAGCAGTGTGCTGGTGCGGTCACAGTGCAGACACTTTGGGGGCGAAATTCGCCTCCTTTGCGCCTCCGGGTGGCGCTAATGGGGCGCAAAGGGCTTATCGCCCAGGCGGGGCACTAATAGTGCCTGATGAGAAATTCGGCGGGGCGCTACTGAGGTGCTAGCCAATAGCGCCACGCCCCGGGCCGTAAAGATAAGGGGTAAGCCATTTAGGACTGAGATGAGGAGGAATTTCTTTACCCAGAGGGTGGTGAACCTGTGGAATTCTCTACCACAAAAGGCAGTTGAGGACAATTCATTAAATATATTCAAGAAGGAGTTAGATATATTTCTTAAGGCTAAAGGGATCAAGGGATATGGGGAGAAAGCAGGGACAGGGTACTGAATTTGGATGATCAGCCATGATCTCATTAAATGGCGGAGCAGGCTCGAGGGGCCGAATGGTCTACTCCTGCTCCTATCTTCTATGTAACCAAATGTTGCCCCCTTTGCATTATCTGCTGAACATGTGCACTTCTGAATGACCTGCAAGGGGCGCTGGAAGGTGCAAACCAACAAATGATAAATAAAATTATGAGATATACTAAAACAGATAACACTATTAAATCTGAGTGAGACACAATGAGGTCTATTTTGATTTTTGAGCGACCGATTGGAAAATGGCCCCGAGCTGTTGCCAGGAAGGTAAATTGAGGGGTGGGTGGGTGGGGCGCGGTGCGAGCACGGAGGGTGGTGGACCCGGGAGAGCAGCGGCCTTGTTTTTTTTGTGGGCCCCGGAGGTCCACTCCTCCTCCTTCAACGCTCGCAAAGGTAATTCAAGACTTACCTTTGCTGGGCCTCTTCGCTTCCATCACTCGTGGAACTGCTCCCAGCCTGCACTCTGACCAGTTCCTTCCTGAAGTGGCAATCGAGGTCCCATTTACGTCATAGGACCCCGATGTCCATATTAAAAGGGGCCTATCCCCCGAAAAAGGCGGACGCTTTGGACACCCGACAGCAGGCCCCTTTAACAATGGCGCCGGCCGCATCATGACGTTAAGGCTACCAACCCCATTTTGAGGCCGTCACCGCCCTGTTAACACCAGGTGAAGGGAGTGAAAATCAACCCCTGTGGGTCTGGAGTTAGCTGGCGTTCAGCAGTAGTTCTAACCTTGTGGATTCGCTCGGTGTTGCATTGCTGGTTTTGCTCGTCCGGTGACTGATGTGCATAACTTCTCTGCTCCCTTATTCTTACTCATAATGTGAAGCATCACAGTTTTCCTAGTCTCTGATGTTCTTCTGATTAAAAATAGCAAGTACAGGTGTGCTCAGGGGGCCTCTTAACACAGCTTCAGTTCTGAATCAATAAGACTCTATAAGATTGTTGCTGTAGACATGTGTTCGTTGAGCCCATCTCCATTTTTATTCCAAAAAAGTTCTTTTTAATCCCTTCCATGCAGACCTACTGTTGGCAAGATGAAAGGCCCTCGGTCTAGCACTGGCTGCACTGTCGGTTACTGAGGCCGCAGGGACAGATGGTTTGCAGGAAGCAAAGGGTAGCCCCTGAAAGACACGGTGCTGCACTTCAAAATGGTTCGGAGATCATTGGGAAAATGATGGGAGTCCCATATGACCGCTGTCTGGTCAGCTCCTACTTTGATGCTGTGTTTTGAAGACCATTGTAACTCAATGAGGAGTTGTCTCTCATGACCTCCCTCCACCTGGGCCAGGGAGGGAAGGGGCACTCTGCAAACGAGCTTGCTTATATTTAATATTAGACCGAGGATCTTCCTAAATAATATATTCGCCTCCTCAGGAACAGCTCCATTTACCCGCCTTTGCTCCACATCCCTTAATACCCTTACCTAACAAAAATCTATCAATCTCAGTCTTGAAAGCCCCAATTGTTCTAGCATTCAGAGCCTTTTGGGAGGAGAGGGATTTCTACTACCCTTTGTGTGCTATTCCGTGCTGAGTTTCCTTGGCCCAGAAATTCGGGTCGGGGGCTTCCCGCGGGTGCAAGCCCCCGATCTGCACTTACCTTGCGCGCCGGCCGTTGAGCTGTGGGCCCACGTGGAATTCTGATCCGGGGCCTCCTTCAGCTGCCAGCGCGCAGTGCTTGCGTATCCCAGGGGCGCAGTTAGTTCGATGCGTCCCCTGGGATCACGTGGGCCATGGGCAGCCAATCGGAGCAGGGAATGCTCCATTCGTTAGTCTAACAGGAAGTGCTGTCAAGACTTATAAATACTACGGCCCCAAAATAGCACTAAACCTTCAAATAAATGTTTTAAAAAATCACATTTTTTAAATAAACTATAAATTACATGAAATAACTATTTTAAACAATAATTTAAATTTTTGAAAAAATAATTTTATATTCTAACGGGGCTAAAAATAAACTTACCTTGCTTTAAAGTATTTAAAAATAATAAACCTGTGGAAAAAATGTTTTAATTTTAATTAATTCACCACTTACCTTGTAAAAAGCAAGCCTTACGCCTGCTTTTTATATTTCTAAATTCTGCAGGCTTACCCTCCCGGAGAAGCCTGTAAAAAAAAAACTAAGTTTGATGCGCACGCGCAGCCTCCCCCGTGCACGCGTTCGACCTCTGAACCTCTTCGTTCAGAGGAACAGAAGTGCCGGTTTCCCACGTATGCGCAGTGCATGCAGGAAACCGGCACTTCCATTGGGCCTACGGGTGAGTACGCCGTGCGTACTCACCCGTGGAGACCCGAATTTCTGGGCCAACTTATCTCAACTGGGGCAGAACTAGCGACGCTGCAACTAACACCAGCATGAGGGAGACCCAGGTCAAATGCTCCGAGCTGCAATCCAATGTGAGCATTGAGTAAGGACGGGCTTGTGGGCTCGGCTGTGATACCCACTCCATGGTCAAACATCCTGACAACACCCTTGGGCTACTCTAGATGGACACCTTCAGAATAGCCACCTGGGTGAGGTACCTGAGGGCTGCCAGTACCCGTGGAGCTGTAGTCCATAAAGAGTCGGCCTAGAAATTGGGGTGAGGCGCCAAACTGGCGCCAAGTTCGCCTGGGCGCAGATTTTTGCGCAGCGTTCGGAGCAGTAGCAATCGTCAGATATTCAGCCTCAGTGCCCCTAGAGGGAGACGGGGCGCGGCTCGAGGCGCTCCGCGTCCCTCTTAGGGCGCTGAAAGTGAATTTCGCAGTGCAACGTGCTGCAGCGCCACATGCTGCGGCACAGCACGCTGCAGTACTGCAGGCCTTCCTCCCATTGTTAAGGGGGAGGGGCCTGCAGCAGCGCAAATCCTGATCGCGAGTGCCGGCAAAAGAACCCGGCACCGTGGAGAAGTGCGGGCTCTCGGGAAACAGCCGGCAATGCCGCGGGGGGGGGGATCTGGAGGCCGGGGACGGAGGTGCTGGCAGGCGGCCGCCAAAAAAACCGTCCGCCCCGCATCTCCACCTTAACTTGCGCCTCTGCTGGAGCAGTAAGGCCCCGTGAACCGGGCGCGGGTAGCGAACGGCGCAACAGCGGCGTTTGCTACCAAATATCGCGATCGGGGCACGAATGGGGCGCTGTGCACACCGATGACGTCATCGGTGGTGGCGCAGCGCAACAGGCTAACGCCACCATTAGCGCCCCTGCTGAATATCGCGGGAGGCGCGGCCAGTGGCGTTACAGCCACTGGCTGCCTCTTTAGGCGCTAACAGGTGGCGCTACTCACCCAATTTCTCCCCCAGAGTCTTCAGGAGTGGAGGAAAGAAAATAATCCCCAGGAAACTGGCTGAAAAAAGCCTAAAGTATATTAAAATTACTCTAATAATTTCTAACTGATATTTAAGTATGAGGCGCCGGCTTGAAGAGCAGACTGGAGAGACAGTGGGACAAGAGGACAGTCTTCAGTGCCAAGAATCTATTAGCTTTGGCTCTGAAATTCAAATATCGGATTAAGCCCTTTTGGAGCCAAACATATTTACAGTTGGCTCCAAGTACTTTTCTGTGGGTTGTGCGTCCCTTAACGCACTGATTGCAGCAGCAAAGGTGACTGATGGGTGAACTTTGCAGGTGATTGGTTCTTCAGAGTGTCTGTCAGGATCCTGTCATTGCTGTTTGTTTGAAGGAAGAGGTTAAGAAGTTAGTGAGTTTGGGTCCCTCCATTCCCAACTGAAAAAAGAATTTGGGCCTGATACAGGGTCCTCTGTTCAGCTCTTCTGGAGAATTATTTCATTCAGGAGTGGACATTGATGTCCCTGCACCTGATACTGCCAACCTAAAACAGACAGTGTTCAGTGACAGTTCTTAAAGGGGGTTCCTGAGAATTACTCTGCAATAGCCAGGACCCAAAACTTGGCTATGATGCCTAGTTTGAGCTGCACCATAAATCCTTAATTTGGACCATATACAAAACAACTTTCCCCTCCTCAAATTTTATTTTGAAGTTTCTTGAGGTTTATCTCCCCACTGTATCTTGCTGTTTGAGTTCTGCCTTTGCCATCTGTCGGACATCCTGCAGAGATGTATGGTGGACATCTTGGGGAGTTAAGGGTTAACAGTCAAACTTCTTTGTCTCTTGGAGCAACAGGCTTTCCAGTATAAACAGGCTGACTTTGAAGTGTCGTGAGAGGAAGGCATAGCTTGTCTTCTGATATGTAAAGTACTTGTGCAAAGAAATACACAACAGTAATAAAGTGTAACTTCAGGGGCTAGGGCAATAAACATAGGTAGAGGGATCCATTAGCTATAGTATGGAAAGATGACGGTTGATAAAGTCTGTTCTTCAAAGGGTTTAAGGACAGTTAGGTCAGGAAGTCTTATTTAAGGGAAGTAGCTTTAGAATAAACAACTACAAATGTTTGCATGAATAGACTGTCTTCCAAGGATTTGGGAATAGATACGTCATGCAGTCTTATCTATGACATTTACCTTTGATGTAGGCAAAATTATGGTGTATAAAGGAGCATGGTTTTCAGCATTTCTTTAGAGGGCCCGAAAGATAGATTTGAAGCGGAAAAGCCACTCTCTGTATAGTTAGACTGATCACCTGTACTGTGTACAGGAAACTTTGCGATATCCGGCACCGACGGCACCGAGCTGCTGCCGATCTATCAAAACTTCCAGCTAGACCAGCGCTAATGTTGAAGGATACGGAGGTTTTCATCTCCGTATCTGACAACAAACACTGTTGCTTAGCAACAGCTTGTAAACACTCGGCCCATACCTTGGAAGCGTCTCTGAAGCTGTTGCTAAGGCTTTCCAGAGCCTGACTGTTAAAAAAAAATGCTAGGAGAAGAAAAAAAACCTAACCAAAACAGCTGCTGATTTCTGCCGTTAGATTGAGGTTTCTGGACATACAACCTCCGGATAAACCAAAGTTTCCTGTATCAAATAAAGTCTGTTCTGTATACTACACTACTATGTGTCTCGTGCTTACTCGAAACGTATTATTTTGAATCAGAGGACTAAGGAGGTTGACTGCTAAGTCCATGCACCGTTCTTTGGCTGGGAGAGCTGCAAGTCTGACTGCCTATAGTGCTATTTCGAGGTGCAAGGGTCAACCACTACCAAGTCTTATTTTGTCTATCATCGATGCCCCTGCTCATCCAACTATTGCTGTTCTCGATTGCAGACAAGTGTTTGCAGATAAACAGTTGAGGAGTGTGTAGGAAAAAATAAGCCCAAACTTCCATCTCCACGTGCTGTTGAAGCCCCGCCTGTTAAATCGGCAGCCCAGCGCGACAGTACATTGCTGCTTCCACAGTCTACGGAATGGAGAAACTCTCAATGGTTGCTGGAATGCTAACCTTCTAATCAAAGCTTGACCATTTGTGCCCTGTTCCCGTGGGTGCGTCCTGACCAACTGTGCATCGACAGAAGAATTTCAAGGAACAAAGACATTAAGGCCAACAAATAGATCAGGGACACCAAACAACCTTCTCACTATGTCCCTCAATCCCTTTCATCCTCAGAAACACCTCTAATTGTCTTTTGACCCTATTTATACAACCCATTTAAATGGCCTTCCCTGGTAACTGATTCCACAACTCTGGTTAGTTTTGGGCATATACGTTCTACCTTCTTACTACCAAATGTTTAAGTTGCACCCTCTGGGATATGAACCTTTCACCATTGTGACCAATCAGCTTTGACAAAACCCTTCATAATCTCGGAAACTTCAAGTTGCACGGTGGCATAGTGGTTAGCACTGTTGCCTCACAGCGCCAGGGACCCGGGTTCGAATCCGGCCTCGGGTGACTGTCTGTGTGGAGTTTGCACATTCTCCCCGTGTTTGCGTGGGTTTCCTCCGGGTGCTCCGGTTTCCTCCCACAGTCCAAAAGATGTGCGGGTTAGGTTGATTGGCTATGATAAATTGACCCTTAGTGTTAGGGGGATTAAATACGTGGGGTTACGGGGATCGGGTGGGATATGTGTCGGTGCAGGCTCGATGGGCCGAAATGGCCTCTATCTGCACTGTGGGGTTTCTGTGATTTCTGTGATCTGTGAACCCGAGTCTCTCCTTTCCGGAAACAAGCTGACCTTCCAGAATGTTCCCTCACAACTTTAATAGATAGAAAAGGATTCTAGTGCGCCTGAGGGTTTTAATCTTCCTCTTTCGCCTGAAAATCCAAGTGTGCTGTTTGCTGATAGCAGCTGATAAAGCAGAAGTGATCAGGGCGGGGGTGGTTAGTGAGGATGTAAAGTGCTGAATCAGTGAGGTGCAGCTATGGACGCAGTGTGTGGGTGAGATAGTCAGCCCCTGTTTACTGAGAAAAGACAATGTGGGATCAACACGTTCCAAATATGGACCACTTCCTGCCAGTGCAGACCCTGCACAGTGAGACACTTCAGTACGCAGCAAGAGGGTTCTGTTGCACATCGAGTTGTATCTGCTGAACTTTCTTCCACCCTGGGATGGTGATTTCATTTTTCTAAAAGGGACCATTTTGGGGAGGGAGAAAAGGATGGTCACTGTTTTTACATAATGATAGCACCACTTTCAAATGATATAATCAAATGAATCATGCTGTCATTTTACATGTGTGATTAAAAGAAAATTGGACAGTGTCTACGTGTGGGTGCTGGGTGAGAGCCGAATGGGCTTGGTGGGGATGTCCTTCTGTTTTGTAAGTTAATGGCTTTTCTGCCTCGCACCGTTCCCACAACAGGCAGGACATGGTCAGCCCTGTTTCCAATGGAGCCTCTCGCTGAAGGCGCTACAGCTGATGGCACGCAAGTGCCTCCCCGAAGAATGGAAATTCTAAAATGACAATTCATTGTGGGGCAGGGAAATAAATGAACAACATCATTTATCTCCTAATCAGGGGGAGATGTTTGTTATTCTTCCCTTTCCAGCTCACTTTCCCCCTTACCCTTTCTGGAAACAATAGTTCAGTGGTGATTGAGAAATATTAAAGTACAGGTAAAAAGCAGGGGAATGGGACTAGCGTAGATAGCTTGATTGTTGAGCTAGCCCACTGCAATCATGATGGATGGAAATGGTCTCCTTCTGTGCTTAAATTTCTATGAAATGGTCACTTGTGGTTGCTGCCCTGCTGGGAATATGCTGAGGTGTTGCCAATGAAGATGACTAGTCAAGGATGAATAATGGATGCAGCCATGGTGTGGAGATGCCGGAGTTGGACTGGGGTGGACAAATGTAAGAAGTCACACAACACCAGGTTATAGTCCAACAGCTTTATTTGAAATCACAAGCTTTCGTAGCGCTGCTCCTTCGTCAGGTAAAGTGGAGAAATGCATAAAGACACAGCTTATATAGTCAGAGAATAATGTCAGATGTTTACAGGTAATCTTTCCAACTGCCATTTATCACACCTCGGCAGAGAGATAATCACAGCAATCAAAGGTGTGAATGGTGTCCAAACAGGTCAGTCAGGAAAACATTACATCAAAGAACAGTGAGGTGGGGTCACAAGGGGTCAAATATTGCAGATGCTGGGGTCTGTATGAAAAACAAAAAAACAGACAAAAAACATTTATTTTTTTTGCTGGAAATCACAGCAGGTCCGGCCGCATCTGTGAAGAGAGAACAAGCCAATGTCGACTCGAGTCTGGATGACCCTGCGTCAGGTGGGGTTACATGTAGCGTGACATGAACCCAAGATCTCGGTTGAGGCCGTCCTCATGGCTGCGGAACTTGGCTATCAGTAGGGTTGATGAGATATCTGGTGTTTCACTGTATTTCACTTCGGCGGGAAAGGCTGAGAGGAAATATGCAGAACCCTTTGTTTCGAGATGGATTGAATAGGTTGGGGTCGTGATGCAATGGATTGTACGTGGTCAAAGCTCAGAGTTGGTTTGGCCAGTTCTTGTTCCTTGCTTCCTGCTGCTCCTCAATGGTTCTGTAAAAATGTACAAGAGGAAGGGTCGCACAGCTTAGCTACAAGGTCAGGTTGAAGAAGCTGGATTTGTTTTCAATAGAGCAAAGGAGGTTGCGGGGTGATTTGATAGAGGTGTACTAGATTATGATGGGTTTGGATAGGCTAGACGGGGAAAGGCTGTTCCCACTAGTTGATGGTACAAGGACTAGGGGAGACAGATTTAAGGTTTTGGGCAAGAGATACAGGGGGGATGTGAGGAAAAACTATTTTACGCAGCGAGTGGTGATGACCTGGAATTCGCTGCCGACGTAAGTGGTGGAAGCGGAGACACTCAATGTTTTCAAGGGGAGACTGGATAGTCACTTGAGGGAAATAAACTTGCAGGGCTACGGGGTTAGAGCGGGGGAATGGGACTGATTGGATTGCTCGACAGAGAGCCGGCATGGACTCGATGGGCCGAATGGCCTCCTTCTGTGCCGTTATGTCTCTATGGCCTAAATGTATCAAAATGAATATCTGCAATTATCTGTATCTATAAATAACTACATTGAAAGAACTCTAAGGACTGTACTTACATCATAGCTCTGATCCCACATTGTGCAGGCAGCAACGCTCTGCAGGAGCTGCATTGTAAAATCAGCACATCTTCTGATTCATACGTCACGCAGTGTCTTAAGACGGCAACAGAAACACAGCACTGCAGCAGCATGGAAAAGACTGAATGAAAAATCAATCCATATGTATATCGTACGACAGAAACCTGACAGAAATTTAAGGGCGGTTTGCAATCAAGGGTCAGAGAATGAAATCTAAAATGAGATTCATGCCGGCTTTGAAATTTCAATTCCCGGTGCGTGTTTTTGCTCCGTATTTTAGATATGAGCAGTTGTGGAACTGAATGTTCGCTCCTTTTTAAGAAGTCTATATAAAGGCAACTTGTTGTTGATTTACAAACATTGGCCCAGAAATTCGTGTCCCAACGCGTGAGTACACACGAGGTACTCACGCGTAGACCCAACAAAAGTGCCAGTTTCGTGCATGCACTGCGCATGCGTGGGAAACCGGCACTTCTGTTCCCCTGAAAGAAGGGGTTGAGAGGTGGAACGCGTGCGCGGGAGAGGCAGCGCGTGCGCATCAAACTTGCGTTTTTTTTCCAGGTTTCTCCGGGAGGGTAAGTCTCCAGCAGTTACACTTTTAAAAAGCAGGCGCAAGGCCTGCTTTTAACAAGGTAAGTGGTGAATTAATTAAAATTAAAACATTTTTTCCACAGGTTTATTATTTTTAAATACTTTAAAGAAAAGTAAGTTTATTTTTAGCCCTGTTAGAAAATGTAATTAATTTTTTCAAAAATTTAAATTATTGTTTAAAATAGTTATTTCATGTAACTTATAGTTATTTTAAAAATGTGATTTTTTAAAAATTTATTTGAAGATTAGTGATGTTTTGGGGCTTATAGTATTTATACGTTTGACAGCTCTTCCTGTCAAACTTATGAATGAAGCATTCCCTGCTACCATTGGCTCTCCATGGCCCATGTGATCCCAGGGGACGCTTCGAACTAACTGCGCCCCTGGGATACGCAAGCACTGCGCGCCGGCAGCTGGAGCAGGCCCAGGATCGGAATCCCACGCGGGCCCACAGCTCAACGGCCGGCACGCTAGGTAAGTGCAGGTCGGGGGCTTGCACCCGCGGGAAGCCTCCGACCCGAATTTCTGGGCCATTACCTTTCACTTTTATCGATCGAAAAAAAACATGTTTGCTCACAGTTGCTTTCACCCTAGTTTGAAGCAAATTCTGGAAGCAAAAATAACACCCAAGTTGATAAGGCGGTTAATAAATGCATACCAGTTACTTGGGTTTATAACTAAGGACGTTGAATATAAAAGCAAAGAGATCATGCTAGAACTTTATGGCCCAGAAATTGGAGTAGACCGGAAACCTGCCGTTGCCACCGCAGGCCCAAGTTAATGGCCGCCCGAAATGATAGCACAAGCAGCACCGGTATTTTGGTGCTGCCTGCTAATTTAAATTAGCGCAGCGCAAAACCTGGAGTGCAAGACTGGTTTTTCGGCAGTACTCTCAGCAGGAGGCCCAATGTAGCGTGGCCATAGTATCCCTGGAGCAATAACAGCGTTGTCTTAAAGCAAGGCTGTCATTTTAGAAAGCAGTGTCGGTCCCGTAAAGGGGAACTGCCTTCTAAAATGAAAAAAAAATCATTTAGAAATAGGCAGTCTTCAGCTCTTAAAGCCTTCCACAGCTAAAGAAATGGGAAAAGGACTTCAACATTAAAACAAATGGCTCAGCAAGCCAGGGAAGCGACACCCAGGGTCTCGCAAGCAGCACTCCAGTTTTGTGCAGGCGGTTAACACCGCAGGAGAGGTCTTCTACCCATAGGGGCCAGGAGGCCCACCAGAAAGTACAATGTAGGACCAGACCACTAAGGCCGTCAGTTTCGCCCCCACGACTTGGCTCCAGTGCCCAAAGAAGCTTCATGACCTCAGACCAGTGGTCAAGGTCCACTGGCTGGAGTCATATCTAGCACAAAGGAAGATGGTTGTGGTGATTGGAGGTCAATCATTTCAGCCCCAGGACATCGCTGCAGGTGTTCCTCAGATCAGTGTCCTAGGCCCAACCATCTTCAGCTGCTTCATCAATGACCTTCCCTCCATCATAAGGTCAGAAGTGGGGATGTTCGCTGATGATTGCACAGTGTTCAGTTCCATTCGCAGCTCTTCAGATAATTAAGCAGTACATGCCCGCATGCAGCAAGACCTGGACAACATTCAGGCTTGGGACGATAATTGGCAAGTAACAATTGCGCCACACGAATGCCAGGCAATGACTATCTCCAACAAGAGAGAGTCTAACCACCGCCCCTTGACATTCAATGGCATTACCATCACCGAATCCCCCACCATCAACATTCTGGGGGTCACCATTGACCAGAAACTTAACTGGACCAGCCACATAAATACTGTGGCAACAAGAGCCAGTCAGAGGCTGGGTATTCTGTGGCAAGTGTCTCACCTCCTGACTCCCCAAAGCCTTTCTACCATCTACAAGGCACAAGTCAGGAGTGTGATGGAATACTCTCCACTTGCCTGGATGAGTGCAGCTCCAACAACACTCAAGAAGCTCGACACCATCCAGGACAAAGCAGCCCGCTTGATTGGCAACCCATCCACCACCTTAAACATTCACTCCCTCCACCACCGGCGCACCATGGCTGCAGTGTGTACCATCTACAAGATGCACTGCAGCAACTCGCCAAGGCTTCTTCGACAGCACCTCCCAAACCCATGATCTCTACCATCTAGAAGGACAAGGGCAGCAGACGCATGAGAACACCACCACCTCCAAGTCACACACGCCATCCTGACTTGGAAATATATCCGTTCCTTTATCGTCGCTGGGTCAAAATGCTGGAACTCCCTCCCTAACAGCACTATGGGAGTACCTTCACCACACGGACTGCAGCGGTTCAAGAAGATGGCTCACCACCACCTTCTCAAGAGTAATTAAGGATGGATAATAAATGCTGGCCAGCGATGCCCACATCCCAGAAATGAATAAAAAAAAGTCAGTGAATGCATCTTCAAAATGTTGAAAGGGGAATTGGGGTTTTGGTCACTGGTACCGCAGGCGGATGATTCCATCCCGGATATCATGGCCAGAAAGGGACTGCCGAGGTTGCATCCTTCCTTCCGCTTCCTCTCTTCTGCTTCTTATGCTTCTGCTTCCTCTTCTTCCCTCTACGAGTGGATACTGGAAATCTGAGATAAAAGCAGAAAATGCTGGAAATACTCAGCAGGTCAGGCAGCATCTTGACCTGAGATGTGAACTCTGTTTCTCTCTCCACAGATGCTGCCTGACCTGCTGAGTATTTACAGCATTTTCTGTCTTCTCAGAGGCCTTCGTTTACCATCCAAGGCCTTGCAAGTGTCCAGCAGCACTCCCTGCACACTTTAAACATTTTTAACATCTATTGCACCAAGCCACTACTTAAATAAAATATAAAAAAGTCTAAAAGCTTAACTCCAAACTTACCTGAAAGATGTGTGTGTGTCCCTTTAAGAAGCGCTGACAGCGTCTCTGCAGGGCTGCTTCATGCACACTTTTCTGAACGAGCTTAGGACCCGGCGTTAAACAGAGCGAAACGGTCGAAGTTTGCAGACGTAGCGTCAAGTCAGCGTTGGACGCCGACTGACGTCACGCTCTGCTCATTTACATTTCAGGGGCCTGCGCTGCCTTTGGCAGCACTGTGACCCTTACGGAAATGGCGGCTGCCGTGTCCTGCGCCGGAGGTGGACGGAAGTGAGGTGGACGCCATTTTTTTTGCCGAATGGGCCTTAACGACCAGCGCAAACACACTCAATTTCTAGGTCTATAAATCACAGTTAGGCCTCAGCTGGAGTATTGTGGTCAATTCTGGGCACCACACTTCAGGAAAGATGTTTGCAAGATAAGGGAGTGAAGGGTTATGGGGAGCGGGCGGGGCTTTGAGCCCAAGATCAGCCATGATCTTATTGAATGGCGGAGCAGGCTCGAGGGGCCAAGTGGCCTATCCCTGCTCCTATTTCTTATGTTCTTATGTAAAGGCCTTAGAAAGGGTACAGATGAGGGGCTTCAGTTATGAGGAGAGGTTGGAAAAGCTAGGATTGTTCTCCTTGGAACAGAGAAGGTTAAGAGGTGACTGAATCGAGGGCTTCAAGATGATGAGAGGTTTTGTGATGGAATAGATGGAAAAAAACTATTCCCTCTGGCGAGTGGGTCAATAACCAGAGGTCAGAGATTCAAAATCATTGGATAAAGATCTCGAGGGGAGAGGAGGAGAAATGTTTTCACTCAGAGTTGTGGGGATCAGGAACGCTCGACCTGAGAAGATGGAGGAAGCTGATTCCATCAATAATTTTAAAAGGGAGTTGGACGGGTTCTTGAGGATGAGGAACTCACAGGGTTACGGACAAAAAGCGGGGATGTGGGACTCAGCACGACTGCTCTTTCAACGTGCTGGCACAGACCATGAGAGGGATGATGGTGAAGTGGGGACTCCACTCAAAGCACTTCCACTTCTCACCCGTTTCCTGCCCCCTCCAATCAGTAGTCCACATGCTGTCTCGTCCCCCAATGGCCAAGTCTGTAGGAGCGGGTGGAGCAGTCTTTGGTGGGCTCCTCACGGGCTATAAAACCCAGAGGACGTCAGCCAACAGCCGTCAGAGCAGGGATCTGAGGAGCCTGCCTCTACCTCTGCTCAAGCCACAGGGGTTGCACCATATAGGAGTTGTAGGAAAAGTAATGCTTTGTACTGGAAACTCTCTTTTAACCGGCACCTCACTGTCCGGAAATCTCTCTTAACCGGCAAAATTCAGGAGCAGGTTCAGGTAAGTTTTACTGTATATTAGTGGCCGTGTAACTGGGGTTCCTGGATCTGTGGCCGTGTAACCGGGACTCCTGCACAAGTGCCGTGTAACCGGGGTTCCTGCACCTGTGGCCGTGCAACAGGGACTCCTGGATCTGTGGCCGTGTAACCGGGGTTCCTGCACCTGTGGCCGTGCAACAGGGACTCCTGGATCTGTGGCCGTGTAACCGGGGTTCCTGCACCTGTGGCCGTGCAACAGGGACTCCTGGATCTGTGGCCGTGTAACCGGGGCTCCTGCACCTGTGGCTGTGTACGGGGCTCTCGTACCTTGGTAAGTATACCTCTCTGTAATCTGGACTTTTTGATCAACCGGCACCACGCCGGTCCCGTCGGCGCCGGATAAAAGAGAGTTTCCTGTAGTTGCCCAAGGGTAGGCACATGGGTGTATGAGACAATGTTAAGTTTCTGTTGCTCAGTTAGGTCGCATAAATATTATTATTTTGCACTACTTTCCGGCCTTGTCCATGCTTGTGTGCTGGGTGGCAAGTCGCCTTTTAACTTTTCTGCTGATGAATGGGGAGACATAATTTGATGGGGACCAACGGCAGGATGTTCAAGGGGTGGTTGGTTGTTTGCAGAACTATTTTGTGTCAGTGGCACTGGGGGAGTGCGGGAGCGGGAAGAGTGGCCATTGCATGTGCTTGTGACATGGGTCCACATGTGCAACCTAAGTGACTTTTGCATTAATAAGGGCATCCCTGGCAGCAATGTGAGCAGCTGACTGTCCTCCTCACCTTCCTCCTCCTCGTCTTCCTCCTCTTCATCTGAAGAGGGTCTGAGCTCTTCACATTGTTCTTCCTGCAGGTCCAAACCTTGCTGCTGCGCAATGTGCAGAGCGCAGCACCATGACCATTCTGGAGACCCAGTCTGGTGCATACTGAAGGGCCTCCAGGTCTGTCTAGGCACCTGAAGTGCATCTTCAGCATGCCGATGGTTTGTTCTATCACACAGCTGGTGGTCATATCACATTCATTGTAGCGCTGTTGGGCTTCATTGTTTGGGTTTCTGAAGGGAGTCACAGGTTTGAAGTGGGTATCCCTTTTCTCCTAGCAGTCATCCCTTAAGTGTGCTTGCGAAGACATCAGGGAGCTTGGACTGCTGCAGGATGAAAGCATCATGGAAGCTCCACAGGAATCTGGTGCACACCTGCAGAAATATCTTTTTGTGGTTGCACACCAGCTGCACATTGATGGAGTGGCAGCCCTTGCGGTTGATGAATACTCCTGCTAGATCTGGAGGTGTGCGGACTGCCACATGTGTGCAATCGATGACGCCCTGCACCTGTGCGAAGCCAGCCAGAGACGCAAACCCGAGCACCCGCTCATTCTGACTGGCGTCATCGCAGGCGAAGTTGACATAATTGCCGGCCCTGGCAAACAAGCCATCAGTCACCTGTCTTATGCATTTGTGGGCCGCCGACTGGGAGATCCTGGATATGTCCGCAGCAGAGCCCTGGAAGGACCCGAAGGCAAAAAAGTTGAGGGTGGTGGTGACTTTGACAGCCACTGGTAACGCATGGCCACCAAGGTCCAGCAGGGAGCAGGTCTTCTTCTGGGAAGCTACTGCCAGCACCTGACACGACAACCTGAGCCTCCTGAGACACAGCTGTTCAGGCATGTCAAGGAAACTGAGCCTCTGCCTGTGGACCCTGTTTTGCAAGTAGTGCCTCCTGTGAGTTGCGCCTGTCTGCTGCACCCTTCTCTGCTGCTCAACTACAGGTCTCTGACCATCAGGCTGCTGCTGGTACTGGTGGTGGTCCTATTGGTCCTTGTCCAATGTCCAATCCAAGGCATCGCCCATGCTGATGCGATTGAGAAAACCTCCAAAGTGTAGAAAGCAACCTCTCAGCAAAGGTACTGTGGAGAAACCCTTTCCCATGAGCAGGTAAGAAAGCAGCTGTGAGCACTGAGCATTTATTGCAGTATTTCCTTGAGCTTGATTCAGCCTTCTCAATTGCCGCTGTGTTCTCGCTTTGCTTTCACTGGCGAGTTTCAGAAAGCCCGGGAAACCCGTAGATGTGCCGTTAAAGCCAGTTGAAATATCGCTCTAATTGAGCGTTTAGGAGATAAGAACATAAGAAATAGGAGCAGGAGTAGGCCATTCGGCCCCTCGAGCCTGCTCCATCATGGCTGATACATAGAAACATAGAAGATAGGAGCAGGAGTAGGCCATTCGGCCCCTCGAGCCTGCTCCGCCATTCAATGAGATTATGGCTGATCATCCAAATTCAGTACCCTGTTCCTGCTTTCTCCCCATATCCCTTGATCTCTTTAGCCTTAAGAAATATATCTAACTCCTTCTTGAATATATTTAATGAATTGGCCTCTACTGCCTTCTGTGGTAGAGAATTCCACAGGTTCACCACTCTCTGGGTGAAGAAATTCCTCCTCATCTCTGTCCTAAATGGCTTACCCCTTATCTTTAGACTGTGACCCCTGGTTCTGGACTCCCCCGCCATCGGGAACATCCTTCCTGCATCTAGTCTGTCTAGTCCTGTTAGAATTTTATAAGTTTCAATGAGATCCCCTCTCATTCTTCTAAACTCCAGCGAGTACAAGCCCAATCCACCCAATCTCTCCTCATACGTCATTCCTGCCATCCCAGGTATCAGCTACCTCATCTCTACTTTCCTGCACTGTCCCCCATATCCCGTGATTCCCTTAATATTCAAAAATCTATCTATCCCTTTCTTGAATATACTCAACGACTGAATGTTAAACAGGCAACCCACCTTTCCCGAGGGGATTGCGTGCAAGCAGCCTAACGCACTCCAGTTAAACCCAGAAGTCGGCAGGTTGGAGCCGGCTTCCCGATGCGCTGACATTTTTGCCAGTTTTAAGCCCCCTCAGCCTCACCCAAACCCACGCGCTCCTCCAGGTTAAAATTCCCCTCAGTGTCACTTATTTCCTTCATTTCCCGCAATGATTTTTACCTCAGAAATAGTTCCATGGTTTAAATGGCGAAACACACCAGTGGGATGACTCGGCTTTTGCCCAACCCCAGCCCCCCCCCCCCCCTCAAAGCTGCTTGGGTCTAATATATGGGAATTGTCGATGGAGGCTGTGCATGTACTCTCTGCTCTCTATAGAATCTTTGGTTTTGGAATTCTGACAGGGATTCTCAGGGATACTACTCTCATCTCGTACTGAAGATCAATGACTACCCTAAGGCCATCAGCATATTATCCCAGTGGAACTTTAAGAAACAAAGCTGAAAGCTGGAGTAATGTTTGGGGTAAGCCATTTAGGACTAAGATGAGGAGGAATTTCTTCACCCAGAGAGTGGTGAACCTGTGGAATTCTCTACCACAGAAGGCAGTTGAGGCCAATTCATTAAATATATTCAAGAAGGAGTTAGATATAGTTCTTAAGGCTAAAGGGATCAAGGGATATGGGGAGAAAGCAAGGACAGGGTGATGTAATAAAGACTCACTACGCACTTGGTTGAACATAAAGCAAGGCTTTAATCGACTTGTAACAAAACATGGAGGTCTAGTTAGTAGTCACTAGCTTCCTGTTTCCAGATTGTCTCTGGCCAAGTTGGGCCCACGCCCGAGTA
Source organism: Somniosus microcephalus (assembly GCF_052327205.1). Lineage (NCBI taxonomy): Eukaryota > Metazoa > Chordata > Chondrichthyes > Squaliformes > Somniosidae > Somniosus > Somniosus microcephalus. Next base: position 24,493,063 of record NC_141016.1, read on the forward strand.
TTTATACTCCTCGGACGGCGCCCTCAGCTGGTCATCCAGTAGTACTTCCTGAGTTACTTCTTGTAGAAGTTGCGATTTATGACAACTGAATTTGGATGATCAGCCATGATCTCATTAAATGGCAGAGCAGGCTCGAGGGGCCGAATGGCCTACTCCTGCTCCTATCTTCTATGTTCCGTGCAGGGTACAATTAGAATTAGCTTGAAGAGTCATTTTATAATTGCATTTCCTCTATTCCCCCGCCCCGCGCCCCCCGCAACCAATTGTGCTTTCGGTCCTCTCTTCCCTTTAGTCTCTTGTGCTGTGCACCGCTTACCAGATGCTCGGGAGCTGTGCAGGGACATCTCCTGCTTTCAGCTCCCCTCCTGCCTTGTGAAGGAGCTGCTAAACTTCTGCTGAGCATCTCCCTGGAATGACCGCACGGCCGAGACTGGGAACTTGCTGTTTCACGTGACTACTTTTGTGTTGTTCCAGGTGGGCTATGTGACCTATTGAGTAGCTGTTTGGTTACGTGAGGCCTGTAGCCTCTTTCTCCTTTGGTTTTGGAAATAGCCACTCAATTTTCAGCAATAAAAACTGGTCAGAAAAAGTCAATTTTATCCTGCTCTTAATGTATGAAAAGACTGACCAAGTGTGAAATTAGCTGTTTAACCTTATATAACTGGGAGACTAAAGATACAGAGATTAAACTGAAGCAGAAAAAGGAGGCTTATGATAAATGCAAAAGCAAAATACTGCAGATGCTGGAATTCTGAAATATAAACAGGAAATGCTGGAAATACTCAGCAGGTCAGGCAGCACCTGTGGAGTGAGAAACAGAGTTAACGCTTCAGGTCAATGGCCTTTCACACGTCATCGACCTGAAACATTGGGGGTGATTTTCACTCAGAAGTCAGGAAGGAGGCAGGACTACAACCACAGCGGGCTCAGCAGGCCAATTAAGGGCCACCCAGCAACAGGTGACGTCACAGACTGAAATTTCATCTGTCAAGACGTTTTGACAGATGAAATATCAGCGTTTCACAGCTGTTTGAAGCTGTCAAACACTGACAGTCTTACTTCTAACCTGAGTCCTTCTCCACAGACTCAGTTAGAAATCTCTCCAGCACAGAAAGCTGCAGGCTGTCACTTTTGACAGTTCGCAGCCGTTCTCCTTTCTGTGCCGGTGAGATGATGAACTCCCGAAACCTAGAGGCAGGAAGGCTGTTAAGGTAAGTACAGGTAATTTAAACTTCTTTACACACTTTAGACACACCAAACACACTTACCTTTGCACTCATGCACCCATCACTCACCTGAACACTGACATCTCGACCCCTCCAAGTCCTTCAACCCGACGGCCCGACTCCTCTAACTTGGCGTGGTTTGGAGCCATCGGGAATCCCACACTTCAAGCTTTAAAATAAGGATTAGGCTAAAAACTGCCTGTTAACTACCTGTTAACAGGCAGTTAACTGGCACTAATCCCTTCCCGCCTCGGGTAGGCGGGTCCCAGTGCGGGGCGGGTACCCGCCTCCTTTGAAACTTATATGGAGGCGGGTTTGGGGGCGGGATGGTGTCGGGACCCCCGAATTCAGGATTTTAACCTCCCGCACGCCTCCAATCCCGACTCCACGGGTCAGTTAAAATCTCTGTTTCTCTCTCCACAGATGCTGCCTGACTGGCTTATGATAAATGTTAGGTTCCTAATACAGTAGAGAATCAAGCAGAATACAGAGAGTGCAGAGAACAGAAAAAGGAAATAAGAGGGGCAAAGAGAGTGCATGAGAAAAGATTAGTGGGTAACGTAAAAGGGAACACTAAAGTATTTTTATAAACATATAAATCATAGCAGGATAGTCAAAGGAAGGGTGGGGCTGATTAGGGACATAAGAACATAAGAACATAAGAAATAGGAGCAGGAGTAGGCCAATCGGCCCCTCGAGCCTGCTCCGCCATTTAATAAGATCATGGCTGATCTGATCCTAACCGCCAATCCACTATCACAGAACCATCTCCTGAATCTAACAGAATTAGACACACGAAATAGGAGCAGGATCAGGCTACACGGCCCTTGGGCCCGCTCCGCTACCCACAGGGCCATGACCGATCCGGACGGACCAAAAGGACAATCTACTTGTGGAGGCAGAGGGCACGGCTGAAGTACAGGTTGACTATCCCTTATCCGAAAACCTTGGGACCAGCTGTGTTTCGGTTTTCGGAAATTTTCGGATTTCAGAAGGTATTATTTCAGACTGGGAAACTCCTAGCATTCTTTTCACAGGCAGGCTCTGGAAAGCGTCTCTGTAGCTTAGCAACAGCTTCAGAGACGCTTCCAAGCCACGGGCCGAGTGTTTACAAGCTGTTGCTGAGCAACAGTGTTTGTTGTCAGATACGGAGATGAAAACCTTCGTATCTGACAACATTAGCGCTGGTCTATCCGGAAGTTTGGATAGAATGGCAGCATATCGGACGGGCCGCTGCAGCTATCGGACGGGCCGCTGTATCGTTGGGTTCACTCTCCCGGTACCTCCTTCACACTGTCCGGCTCGGCCTGCAATCTCCTACCCAGGAGGGAACTCTGTGACCCTCTGCCCTGCTCACAGGGAAAGGCAGAGCTCCCTCAGTCACACTTAACATCGAGAGCGAAGGCCGGCGTGTCGACAATCTGCGGGAATTCTTGTTCTGGGCCCCGGAGGACCACTCCTGTCATGTTTTGCACCACTCGGGTCATGTCGTGCGCATGACTTACGCTGAACGAAAAACTTTCGGTTTTCAGAGGTTTTTGGTTTTCGGAAGTTCGGATAAAGGATAGTCTACCTGTACTTAATGAGTACTTTGCACCTGCCTTCACAAAAGAGGCCAATGTCACAGAAATGGTGGAGATAGTAGAGAAATTGGATGGAATGAAATCAGATAAAGAGGAGGTACTTAAAAAGTTGGCAATGCTCAAAGTAGAAAAGCCACCCGGTAACGTAAGGACGGAAATTGCGGAGGCTCTGGCCACAACCTTCAAATCCTCCTTGAATATGGGGGTGATGCCAGAGAAATGGAGGGTTGCAAATGTTACACCTCTCTTCAAAAAAAGGGAGAGAGGGATAAACTCAGCAACTATAGGCCAGTCAGTCTAACGTCGGTGGTGGGGAAACTTTTTGAGACAAAAATCCAGGACAAAATTAATTGACATTTGGAAAAACATGGGCTAATAAATGAAAGCCAGCATGAATTTTTGAAAGGCAAATCCTGTTTGACTAACCTGATCGAGTTCTTTGATGAAGTAATGGAGAGGGTTGATGAGGATAATGCAGTTGATGTGTGTGTATGGACTTTCAAAAGGTGTTTGATAAAGTACCGTATAATAGAATTGTTAGCAAAATTGAAGCCCATGGGATTAACGGGACAGTGGCAGCATGGATTCAAAATTGGCTAAGGGACAGAAAGCAGAGAGTAGTGGTGAACGGTTGTTTTTCAGACTGAAGGGAAGTATATGGTGGTGTTACCCAGGGGCCGGTATTAGGATCACTGCTCTTTTTGATATATATTAAAGATCCGGACTTGGATACACAGGGTGACGTAATAAAACTCACTACACACTTGGTTTGAGTATAAAGCAAGGTTTTAGTCAACTTGTTTCAGAACATGGAGGTCTAGTTGTATCCACTAGCTCCTTGTCTTTACAAAATGTCCCTGGTGAACTGGGGCCGACGCCCGAGTATTTATACTCCTCGGACGGCGCCACCAGCTGGCCGTCCAGTGTTATTTCATAGGTAGTTTCTCGATGATGAGATTTATGACACAGGGCATCTTATCAAAGTATGCAGATGACATGAAACTTGGAAATGTAGTAAACAGTGCGGAAGGTAGTAGCAGACCTCAGGAGGACATAGCCAGACTGGTGAAATGGGCAGACACGTGGCAGATGACATTTAATGCAGAGAAGGGTGAAGTGATGTATTTTGGAAGGAAGAATGAGGAGAGGCAATATGAACTAAATGGTACAATTTTAAAGGGGGTGCAGGAATAGATAGACTGGGGCCGTTTGTACACAAATCTTTGAAGGCGGCGGGACAAGTTAATAAGGCTGTTTTTAAAAAAAAGCATACGGGCACCTTGGCTTTATAAGTAGAGGCCCAGGGCTCGAATTTCCATGCCCCATGGAGTGGGGGGGAAATTGCAGAATCGGGGGGCATGAACCCCTCCCGCCCCCAACCCGCCTCCATGCCCATTTCCCAGGAGGCAGGTACCCGACCTGTGTTGGGAGCCGCCTCCCCGAGGCGGGAAGGGGATTAGTGCCAATTAACTGCCTGTTAACAGGCAGTTTTTGGCCTAATCCCTATTTTTAGCCCTGAAGTGTGGGCTGCCCGACGGCTCCAAACCACGCCAAGTTAGCGAGGCGGACCGTTGGGCTGAAGGGCTTGGAGGGTTCGAGATGTCCGGTGTTCAGGTGAGTGATGGGTGCATGAGTGCAGAGGTAAGTGTGTTTGGTGTGTGTAAAGTATTTAAAGAAGTTTTACTTACCTTTACTTACTAATGCAGGCTTCCTTCCTTCAGGTCTCGGGAGTCTCTCATCTCACCAGCACAGAAAGCAGAATGGCCGCGAGCTGTCAAAAGTTGCAGCATTCTACTTTCTGTTCTGGAGAGATCTCTAACTGAGTCTGTGGAGTCAAGTTAGAAGTCAGATTGTCAGTGTTTGACAGCTTCACAGAGTTGTCAAACGCTGATATTTCATCTGTCAAAAGCTCTTGACAGATGAAATGTCAATCCCTGACATCACCAGTAACCAGGTGTCCCTTAATTGGCCCGCTGGGCGGGCTCAACAAGGTCAATCAAGGGAAAATCGCGTGGGTTGGCCACAAATCGATGGAGGCGGGACGGTGGCATAGTGGTTAGCACTGTTGCCTCACAGCGCCAGGGACCCGGGTTCGAATCCGGCCTCGGGTGACTGTCTGTGTGGAGTTTGCACATTCTCCCCGTGTTTGCGTGGGTTTACTCCGGGTGCTCCGGTTTCCTCCCACAGTCCAAAGATGTGCGGGTTAGGTTGATTGGCTATGATAAAAAAAATTGACCCTTAGTGTTAGGGGGATTAAATACGTGGGGTTACGGGGATAGGGTGGGGTAGGGGTTACGGGGATCGGGTGGGATATGTGTCGGTGCAGGCTCGATGGGCCGAAATGGCCTCTATCTGCACTGTGGGGTTTCTGTGATTTCTGTGATTACAACCCAGAAAGTGGGAGTCCCGCCTCCACCACGTCCCCATTGACAAAATCCAGCCCATAGAGTACAAAAACAATTAAGTTACGCTAAATCTGCACAAATCACTGGTTGGGGTTCAGCTGGAATATTGCGCCCAATTCTGGGCACCACACTTTAGGAAGATTGTCAAGGCCTTGGAGTGGGTGCAGAAGGAGATTTACTGGAATGGTACCAGGGATGAGACTATGTAGAGAGACGAGAGAAGTGGGGATTGTTCTCCTTTAGAGCAGGGAAGGTTAAGGGGAGATTTAATAGAGGTGTTCAAAATCATGAGGGATTTCGATAGAGTAAATAAGGAGAACATGTTTCCACTGGCAGGAGGGTCGGTAACCAGAGGACTCAGATTTAAGGTAAGTGATGAAAGAACCACAGGGGAGATGATGAGAGTTTCTTTTTATGCAGCGCGTTGTTGTGATCTGGATAGGGTTGCCTGTCAAGAGTGGTGGAAGCAGATTCAATAATAACTTTCAAAAGGGAATTGAATTTATCCTTGTAAAGGAAAACATTGCAGGGCGATGGAGAAAGAGCAAGGAAGTGGGACTAATTGGACAGCTCGTTCAAAGAGCACAGGCTCGATGAGCCGAATGGCCTCTTTCTGCGCTGTACAATTCTGTAAAGTTCTCCATTTATGTATGTTTGAAATGTGGGTCCATCAGCCATGCTTAAATACGGAATTGAGTCATTTCATATTTTCACATGCGGGCTACTTTTAGTTCATGCAGCTTCCATTTCAAGCACGTGGTTATTTCACATGTGTACAAGTGGACCACTTCACACAATTCGGCTTACAAATGCTCAGTGCATTTTTGGAACGGGCATAATGTGAAATAATGCTGTTCATTGCATGTGTGTTTGGTAATTGAGAAGCGATATATGGATAGTGTATGGGGGTGACTGGTTATGTCGATGGTAGATGTAAATGACCGTATTTTAAAAAAAATTCGTTTATGGGATGTGGGCGTCGCTGGCAAGGCCAGCATTTATTGCCCATCCCTAATTGCCCTCGAGAAGGTGGCGGTGAGCCGCCTTCTTGAACCGCTGCAGTCCGTGTGGTGAAGGTGCTCCCGCAGTGCTGTTAGGGAGGGAGTTCCAGGATTTTGACCCAGTATGGAATGTGGAAATGGCTGGTGTGTTGATAGTACATGGAAATAGCTGTCTATCAGTGGTATGGGAATAACTGAGGCTTGTCAATGGTATGTTAGAACGCCCCCTAATACTGTTGCTGAGCATTGTCAAACCCTGGTGAAAGCTTTTCTGTGTATTGTTGTAAACCAAATGTACTTCTTTCAAACAAAGCATTATACTGGCTGATCAATATTTTGAAAGAACAAAAGGCTTCTTGAAATGGAAGTGAATGCCCATGATACAGACAGACTGGCTGGGTTTCACATTACAATGTTATGCTATATCTGAGGGCCAAGACATTTATAGTAAATACGCAAGAGAAGACAGACAGAATCCCTCCTCACTACCTGCTACACATTGATCCTCACTGTAATAGTCCGATACAGCACTCATTGTAATGCTGAAATATACTATAACCCATATAGCAACGTTATGTGATATACCACAGCCCTCACTGATATACCACAGCCCTCGCTGTAACACTGCAGCATTTAATGCTCTTCACTGTAACACTGTAGTATTCCATAGCCCTCACTGCTACACTGATATACGACAGCCCTCATACAATGCTCTGATACACTGCAGCTCTTACAGTAATGCTCTGCAACATTATTTGCTCCCTGCACAACATGCTGACGTACCAGGCATTGATTGCGATCACGTCTCTGACAGTGGAACGTGTAAAGCACTCGCTCGTGATTGCAATCTGTGTTGTATCTCACGCATTGTGAGAGCCCGAATTGACACACTGTTCAGACATGTTGAAACACCGTTACGCCTTTTTGGATTATAGCTCACACTGGCCCGGAACTTGCAGTCAGCGGCGAAGCAAAGGCACTCGCCACTGGCCTCGAAGAAAGCGGCCCACAGAGATCTCGCGATTGCGGCGAGGAGTTTGCCTTTCTCAACGTGCAAATGATTGTAGTGCTTGGTAACGGGAATTCCCAGCAAGAGCTGCAGTGACGTCAACAAGCTGTCTAAGCAGCCAATCACATTGTAGAATTCTGAGAGACAGTAAACCAGGAAATGAAAAGCAGCTTTTTTCCAGACATTTTTTTAAATGTTAGAGAACGAAATAAAGATTGGCACTTTCACATAGGGGTAAGGTAGAAGCTGAAATATCATGAACAAACTTTAATAATAAATTTAAAGTTTTTAAAAAATTGTAATTTTTATCATAATGGAGAACTTTGACACTATGCAAGTATAAAAATTAGTTTTTTTAGAGCCAGAATGGTTGTTTAGCAGTCAATACGCTATTAAAACCCCAGTTACACCTATTCCAACAAGGTTTAACGTTTAATGGGGTGTTTAACAGCAATATTAGAGCGGAGAAGCCCAAGTTTTCATCAGTTTCACTGATTGCCAGCTATGGGGGGCAAGGGGTCCACAGCACAGCTAGTGTGGGAGCAGTGAATGACTGACCGCAACTTCAGGAATTCCACAATTAGACGCGCACGCGTTAAATCCTGAAGTTGCCGTCAGTTTCAGAGGGGAAATGACGGCAAACGCTGACAGGTCGCCGTCATTACCCGCCACAGATTCCGGGCCAGTGTGTCAGACTGAGCGAGCGTCGCTTCTACTGCAGCATTTGGTAATGGAAGCAATCCCCTGGGACAGTTCAAAAATCAAATCACAAAAAGCAATCACATTACATGGGGGCAGGGAGAGAGGTAGAGCTGGAGGATGAGCACCTGAAGCATCATAACAACTTTTGAGACTGAATGGCCATAAAACCTAAATCTTGACAAATGTGCAATCAGTGGCCTGCTTTAGTGCTGCTCGATAGATGTATGATATTGATCACCATTAGCTCTCACTACAGCAACAGTTGCTTGACACTGATGATTGTGACGATCATTGGGTGTTCCCATTGAGCAGAGCTCTTCGTTCAATTAAACATCAAAAGGGTTTGTCGACACAGTAAAATCGAGGAAAGATTGGACTGAGTCTAATAAAGCATTTTATGGATTGTGTACGGCTGATTTGGGACTAGGAGATTAAATTTGGATCTCAGAATACTCCTGGGTTTTCTGAATGTCTCATCAACTGGGATTATCAAGAACTTTGAGAAACCAGGTGCAATGTATTTCTATTAGTGAGAGGTTTTGAATTATCTGGCAATTCTCACTATCCATCGGTGGGACCTAATTATGATGGATAATGGAAGTTTTGCTGTACTTTCATTGTCAGTGCACTCGTATAAAGATTAGAATCATAGAATGGTTACAGCACAGTAGGAGGCCATTCGGCCCGTCGAGTCCGTGCCGGCCCTCTGCAAGTGGACTTCAGCTAGTCCCACTCCCCCGCCCTTTCCCCGTAGCCCTGCAATTTTTTTTTCCTTCAGGTACTTATCTAATTCTTTTTTTGAAAACCACAATTGAGTCTGCCTCCACCAACCTTTCAGGCAGTGCATTCTAGATCATAACCACTCGCTGCGTAAAAAAGATTTTCCTCATGTCACCTTTGGGCATAATACTAGTAAAATGACTATGAAGTTGCGCACAATCAGTTGATGAATATACAGTAATTTTTTTTTTACACACAAGGTGGCAATATAGTTGGGAGACTTCAGAGACTTGCTCGACAGAGCCACTTGATGGACCAGAGCCTGCAACTACATTGTGACATTTGACGTAGCAAACTTGAATGGGAAATGTTGACATAGCAATTTACAATGGTAAATGTGGACACAACGCATGACCCGAAGTTACGACAACAGTTTGCTGGCAGTATTGGGATGCCCTATGCAAGATTTTTAATAAATTATAGGTGAACATTAGATCGGAGTACAAGCTCGATGGCCACTCTGTGTTCTACAGTCAGCATCAGACCATGAAGTGAAGTGTGGGTGTAACTTGTTTCTTGTTGCTGCACTGGGAGAGATGGAAAGTGCTAACCATCCACAATTTTATCTTATGCCTGAAGAGCCCTAGAGACCTACTGTCATCTTGGCACAGCTTGACCAATACATCATTCTCAGCAGACAAGCTAAAAGGCTGCTGTCAGCATATCAGAGGCACAAAACCCGACAATGAAAAGCTTAGCCTTTTCAGTTATTACACTTAGTCTAAAACCCTCGTCAAACCCAGAGAACCTATACTCTCTGGAGTCTAGAAGAATGAGAGGTGATCTCATTGTAACATATAAGATTCTGAGGGGGATTGACAGGGTAGATGCTGAGAGGCTGTTTCCCCCTGGCTGGAGAGTCTAGAACTAGGGGTCATAGCCTCAGGATAAGGGGTCGGCCATTTAAGACTGAGATGAGGAGGAATTTCTTCACTCAGAGGGTGGTGAATCTTTGGAATTCTCTGCCCCAGAGGGCTGCAGATGCTGAATCGTTGAGTATATTCAAGGCTGAGATCGATAGATTTTTGGATTCTAGAAGAATCAAGGCATATGGAGATCGGGCAGGGAAGTGGAGTTGAGCTCGAAGATCAACCATGATCTTATTGGATGACAGAGCAGGCTCGAGGGGCCGCATGGCCGACTCCTGCTCCGAATTCTTATGAACAGTCACCACACCATCGGTACCATTTCCAGTGGGAAAATGCATCGCGCTGGGTGGCATTTCAGATCAGATGCAGGCTGATTTTCTGGAGTTAGTCAATCTCTGGCAGTCAGGCAATCGAGATGCTGTGGAAGTGAAATATCAGCCAGAATTCTTGCTCCTGATCACAATGGCCCAGTAATTCCGGGCACAACGCGTGAGTACGGACGGGGTACTTACGCGTGTGCCCGGAGGAATTGCCGGTTTTCAGCATGCTCAGCGCATGCGCTGAAAACCGGCATTTCCTGTCCTCTGACTCAAGGGGTTAAGAGGCAGAGCGCGCGCGACTGCACAGGTAGCGCGTGCGCAGTGAAATTCCTTTTTTTTTTCAGAGATGCGCGCGTGTAAAGGCCTCCGGTCTTTACGCGTGGAAAAACCAGACGTAAGTATTTAGTTTTTCAGGTAAGTGGGCTTTTAGTACAATGTAGAATTTTTTTTTCCACAGGTTTGTTATTTTTAAAGAATTTACAGTAAGGTAAGTTTAGTTTTAGACCCTATTTTAAAAAAAAAATTTTTTTTTTTTTAATTGATTAATTGTTTAAAACATTTTTTTAAACTTATTTATAGTTAATATAATCAGTGGGATGTTTTTTAAAATTTTATTTAAAGTTAAAGTAGTGTTTTGGCAGCCCATACTTTTCATGAGTTTGACAGCTCTTACTGTCAAACTCATGAATGAGTTTCCCCTCCCCTGATTGGCTGCACAGTGCTCACCTGATCCCAGCTGACACATCGCACTAACTATGCCACTGGATCAGGTAAGCACATCGCGCCGACATCTGAACCGGGCCAGTGACAGGAAATGCAAGCAGGCCCGGGCTTCAGATGTCAGCGCGCCGGGTGAGTGCACATCGGGGGCTTGCACGCGCGGCAAGCCCCCGATCCTAATTTCAGGGCCAAAGTGTGCAGATGCAGGCGAGTTTCCAAAAGCCCAATTTTGGGCGGGCCTTGGGCCTACTAGTTCAGCCGCGTGCTGCCTCCTTGCTCCTGAAAACGGACCACAATTAAATTTTCCCCCCACTGTGTATTTTTTTTTAAAGTGATTTTTCTGTCAGGCATCAGTGGAACGATTGACTCATATTGAGTAATGACACTCATTAAGGAAACGTTATTGTTAGACATTTTGCCAGAAACTGTGCCTCTCAACTATTTAATAATTCCAGATGACATCAATATTGACCGCAGTTTAGGACCGTCAACCCCAGAACCTCCACTGGTCAAGGCCGAGGGCCCTCAGGGTCACTCTGGAACAATGGGAACATTTCATTCACTGTTTACTTATATAGCCGCTCGTTCAGAGCTATGTTCTAAAGCACTCATCGTTATTTATTCCACTCCCCATATTTTAAATCTAGTTTTGTGCTGGGCGGCTCGCTGGAATTTGGAAATTGCGGTAAGATAATTATCTTTTCATTGACAGCACATTAGTCAGAATTTAGGTTTAAAGCAATTATTTTAATAACTTCCCTTTGTGCAGCACCTTGAACACAGTGAACCATCCCAAGGTGCTTCACGAGCAGAGGCACAGGCCTGAGCAGCAGTAAACATAGAAACGTAGAAGATAGGAGCAGGAGTAGGCCATTCGGCCCCTCGAGCCTGCTCCGCCATTTAATGAGATCATGGCTGATCATCCAAACTCAGTACCCTGTCCCTGCCTTCTCCCCATATCCCTTGATCCCTTTAGCCTTAAGAAATATATCTAACTCCTTCTTGAATATATTTAATGAATTGGCCTCAACTGCCTTCTGTGGTAGAGAATTCCACAGGTTCACCACTCTCTGGGTGAAGAAATTCCTCCTCATCTCTGTCCTAAATGGCTTATCCCTTATCTTTAGACTGTGACCCCTGGTTCTGGACTCCCCCGCCATTGGGAACATCCTTCCTGCATCTAGTCTGTCTAGTCCTGTAAAGATTTTATAAGTTTCAATGCGATCCCCTCTCATTCTTCTAAACTCCAGCGAGTATAAGCCCAATCGACCCAATCTCTCCTCATACATCATTCCTGCCATCCCAGGTATCAGTCTGGTGAATCTTCGCTGCACTCCCTCCATGGCAAGGAGATGGCGGAAAACCCTGTTTAAGTGGTAGGTTTTAAGGAGATGGATCTAGCCAGGCTGAGGGATTTAGGGAGTAAGTTGCGGAGGGGGCAAGGTGGCTGAAAGCCCTGATGGTAGATTAAGAGGGAACTGGGACTTAATGGCAGACCAGCATCTGAGGAGCGGGGGGGGGGTGGTGGTGGAGGTGAGGCCTGGAGCAAGTTGCAGAGGTCGGGTGCAGTGAAGATGTAGAGTGATTTGAGGACAGGGAGCTTATGGAGATCATTGACAGAGACAGGTGTGCAGGATGGGAGGAGAGTGGAGAGTTCTGGACAAGTTGGAGTATATGCCTCCGAGTTACCTGTTCAGATAAGGGCTGGTCTTTTTAAGGGGGCATAGATTTAAAGTAATTGGTTAAAGGATTAGAGGGCAGTTGAGGAGAAATGGTGGTGGGGGTCTGGAACTCACTGCCTGAAAGGGTGGTAGAGGCAGAAACCCTTTAAAAAGTGCCTAGATATACACTTGAAGTGCCGTAACCTGCAAGGCTACGGACCAAGTGCTGGAAAGTGGGATTAGGCGGGATAGCACTTTTTGGGCTGGCACAGACACGATGGGCCGAATGGCCTCCTTCGGTGCAGTAAACTTCTGTGATCCCAGAAAATTTCTAATCAGCAGAAATAACTCCCAGCCCCCTCCAAAATGAAACTGTTTATCTGAGGCTGATAAATGGCCAAGTAACTAACAGTGGAGCCATTCTACAAATTTGTGCTCTCAGTGCAGAGTTTCGCCTCCGGAGAGCATCTATAGAATATTCAGGTGTGCACTTCCCACAATTTCCCATCCATCGTGGAGCGTGCACATCTCAATTCCTGATATGCGACGACAGCGGGCAAAGCTCAGTGTAAATTCAAAACGTGACCACTCCCATATCACAATATACGTTGCCACTTTGCTTCAATAGACACACACGGTTGCCTCTAATGCCACTGGTTATACTGCACATCCCAGATCAAGTCTTCTCTTATGGTAGCAAAATACTGCAGATGCTGGAAATCCGAAATAACAACAGAAAATGCTGGAAAAACTCAGCAGGCCAGGCAACATCCATGGAGAGAAATTAGAGTCGACGTTTCGGGTCGAAACCCTTTTTCAAAACTGGAAAGGAAATGAAATAGATCGAAGGCAGGGCTGCGATAGAAGTGAAGAGACATTAAGAGGTATTCAAAACCAGACGAGATGGTAATAGGACAGTGTAGACAAAAGACGGCTGAGATTAGGTGTGAAGTGTACTGGCAGGATGAGAGACAGCTGCCATGTGGGAGAGAGAAAAATAAAAGGATCGGGGGGCGGGGAAGGTAAAACCCAAAACAAAGGGGTGGAAAAGAAATATAAGTAAAAATGCAATAGGGGCCGAGGTTATGATCTGAAATTGTTGAACTCGATATTGAGTCCGGAAGGCTGCAAAGTGCCTAATCGGAAGATGAGGTGCTGTTCCTCGAGTTTACGTTGAGCTTCCGTGGAACAATGCAAGAGACCAAGGACGGTGAGGTCCCAGTGGGAATGGAGCGGTGAATTAAAATGACAGGCAACCGGAAGCTCAGGGTCACCCTTACGGACTGAACGGAGGTTTGGTCTGCGTTTGGTCTCCCCAATGTAGAGGAGACCACATCGTGAGCAGCGAACACAGCATACTAGATTGCAAGAAGTACAAGTCTTCTCTTAGTTGGCTTACCTTCAGCTTCCTGTGTGTGTGCTCCATGAAACACCAGTCCGCTGCTGGTGCAAAGCTTGTGATGGGAGACCAACTGCTCAGTGCACGTTACACGTGATCACTAATTTCTGTTTTCTCACAACGTTGCATTTATCCAGCAGAGATAATTGGATAGCGATGAGGAGTATGAACCCTGCCTTATTCCTTTCCCTAACCTGAAGCTAATTTGAATGCTCTGGCCGGAGTGCATTTGATTTAGCACAGACTCGGGATTTTCCTGCTGTGTGTGGCACAGCTGTCCAATGCCTTAACCAGTTGATCCATCAGGGACTCACACGTTTGTCCTTTCGGAACCAAGTTTGATTATTTAAACGAACCTTCCAGTAAGAACATTTCTAGAGCTTTGTCTTTCGGAAGGAACTGTAGACCAAAAACATTGTCCACTTCAAGCTATTTGCCTGATGAGAAAGGGAGAGCCGGGTTTATTGTGAAGCAGGTAGATGTCTGGTACCGGCAGAGAAAGCAGACACTCCTCACTCAACATCTGAACCATTTTTACACCTAGCCAAGTAATGCAGCCAGCAAAGTCTCGAATGGCATGAATTCCCTTTGGTACATCCATAAAGTTGGAACTAGTAGAAGTGGCACCTCGCCTGAGGAAACATGATCAATTCTTCTAGATTCTCGTCAGGTTAGATGGTAAATTTTGGTACGAATACGGAGGAATATCAGACTTATGGGAAAGGTCCAACCTCATATGTCCTGTATTGATTAAGCTAGGATGTATTTGGTTAGACCTATCCCAGAGGTCATGTATTCTTACATTCTGAGACCTTAAATGTGCCATCTGACACCACCCAGGATCACCACTATTGTACTACACACAAGTCAAAGAATGGAATGGACCAGGACACTCATTAAAGGAGCACCGTCTTCATGGAAAATCATTAGGAAATCCTCTATTGCTTGTTCCTCATTGGACAACAAATCATATGCAGGTAACATCACCTTGGCAAAAAGACGCCCGACTGCTCCGGCATTTTTCTCCCTCCAGCTAGAAATAAAGTATACCATGAACTTTCTCATGAAGGCAGTGCCCCTTTAATCATCCAATATGATGATTCAACAATTGATTTCTCTTGGGTTGAATCAGCTTCCAAATTTCCACTGGGATTTGGACACCACAACACGCTGAATTTGCGGATATTACTGTCAGTGGATGTTTCCCCCCGCTGAATCTCAACTTAAAGGCACAGGTTACTAACGGAACAAAATATTGGGCATGATGTGACACCGAAAATGCTGGAGTTTGGAGTTTACACAAAATATGAGAAAGCAGGGGCCAAGAACGGGTCACTTGGCCCATCGAGCCTGCTCCCTTCCGCAGACAATGTACAGGGGAACTCGGCAGCAACAATCGCTGATCCTCAAAGCCGAGCTGCAGAATTTTTATCGGGATTCACACCTCCGCCGTCTGACTCTGGCAGCGGCAATCAATCCAAAAGGCATCCATTTTCAGCCGAAATCGTTCATCTCCTCAGGAGACTAAACACTTTGGCTAAAGTCTCTCCAGAGTGCCACAGCCTTGGCTCAGTTGCAAGCCACTGTTCCCTCTAAGGTGCGCGCGGGCGGGCGCACGCGCTGATCCCCGAGCTCGCGCGCGGCAGTTGATTTGAAAAAGCCG
Organism: Somniosus microcephalus; assembly: GCF_052327205.1. NCBI lineage: Eukaryota > Metazoa > Chordata > Chondrichthyes > Squaliformes > Somniosidae > Somniosus > Somniosus microcephalus. Next base: position 24,508,401 of record NC_141016.1, read on the forward strand.
CGCGGAGAACTGGCCAGTAGCCGGGGGCGGGAAAGGGGGCCCAGTACAAAATGGCCCCGGGAATCCAGACAGACTCGTTGGTGAGGCCATGGCAGCTCCTGAAGTGTGTGTTCCGATGGTCGATGAGTTGCGGTATACTCTTTTCGGTGCACGCATAAACAAATAAACGGTAACTTAACTTACAACTTTAAATGAAGCTTTGCGGAACACCTCCGTTCAGTCCGTAAGGGTGACCCCGAGCTTCCGGTCGCCTGTCATTTTAATTCGCCGCTCCATTCCCACTCAGACCTCACTGTACTCGGGCTCTTGCATTGTTCCACGGAAGCTCAGCGTAAGCTCGAGGAACAGCACCTCATCTTCCGGACTTTACAGCACTTTACAACCTTCCAGACTCAATATCAAGTTCAACAATTTCAGATCATAACCTCGGCCCCCATTACATTTTTACTTCTTTTTTATCCACACCTTTGTTTTGGCCCTTCCCCCCCCCCCCCGCCTTTTTTTCTCTCCCACATGGCAGCTGTCTCCCATTCTGCCAGCGCATTTCACACCTAATCTAGAGCCGTCTTTTGTCTCCACTAGTCCTATCACCATCTCGTCTCGTTTTGAATACCTCTTAATGTCCCTTCACTTCTCTTTTGTTCTCTCCCAGCCCGGCCGTTTAATCTATTTCATTTCCTGTGCCTTTCCAGTCTTGACAAAGGGTTTGACCCGAAACGTTGACTCTATTTTCTCTCCACGGATGTTGCCTGGCCTGCTGAGTTTTCCCAGCGTTTTCTGTTGTTATTTTAAATTAAACTTAATGGGCTCGATTTTCCAAGCCCCGAGGAGGCGGGTTTGGAGATGGGAGTGGTGGGAAAATTGCAGAATCGGGGGGCATGAACCAATCCCGCCCCCAACCCGCCTCCGTGCCAATGTCCCAGGAGGTGGGTACCCGACCTGTGCTGGGAGCCGCCTCCCCGAGGCGGGAAGGGGATTCGTGCCAATTAACTTCCTGTTAACAGGTAGTTAACAGGCAGTTTTTTGCCTAATCCCTATTTTTAGCCCTGAAGTGTGGGCTGTCCGACGGCTCCGAACCACGCCAAGTTAGCGAGGCGGACCGTCGGTCTGCAGGGGTTGGAGGGGTCGAGATGTCCGTTGTGCAGGTGAGTGATGGGTGCATGTGTGCAGAGGTAAGTGTGTGAGGTAAGTGTAAAGTGTTTTAATAAGTTTTACTTACCTTTACTTTCTCCTGCAGGCTTCCTTCCTTCAGTTCTCGGGAGTCCCTCAGTTCACCGGCACAGAAAGCAGAATGGCCGCTGAACTGTCAAAAGCTGCAGCCTCTGCTTTCTGGTCTGGAGAGATCTCTAACTGAGTCTGAGTAGAAGGACTCGAGTTAGAAGACAGATTGTCAGTGACAGCTTCACAGAGCTGTCAAATGATGATTTTTCATCTGTCAAAAGCTCTTGATAGATGAAATGTCAATCGCTGATGTCACCAGTAACCAGGTGTCCCTTAATTGGCCTGCTAGACCCGCTGGGCGGGCTTAACAAGGTCAATCAAGGGAAAATAGCGTGGGTTGGCCACAAGTCGATGGAGGCGGGACTAAAACCCAAAAAGTGGGAGTCCCGCCTCCAAAAGCTCCCCATTGACAAAATCGAGCCCAATGAATTCAATTAAAATTTGGCTCCCAGGGGTGGTGATGCACTCCAGTCCCCGCGGCGCCCACCGGTCGCGGAAGGCCTTGAGCGTGCTGGCGGGCACCATGTGCTCCATCTCCAGGGCCACCCGGTCGCGAAGGTGGCCGCGGAAGAGAGGCAGGCAGCCGGGCCAGACGACCCCCTCGACTGCCCGCTGCCTTGGACCAGTTGATGGCCACTTTGGCCAGGTGCAGTCCCACGAGGAGGTCCTCCGATCTGCCCACTCCCCTCCGCACTGGGTGACCAAAGATCAGGAGCATGGGACTGAAGTGCAACCAAAAATCGAAGCGCAGCCCCTTCAAATAATGGAAATGGGGCTGCAGCCTCTCACACTCCATGTAGACGTGGAACACGGACTCCTCCAGGCCGCAGAAAAGGCAGGCGGCCTGGGAGCCCGTGAACCTGCTTAAAACTTTATTGCACGGGACTGCTCCGTGCATCACCCTTGGGTTGCTGTGTAACGCCGGGAGGGGGGGTTTGGGTTTCTCCCTTGAACTTTCACCTTTCAGCGGAACAGCAGGAGATTCTCCCCCTCCACCCCCCCGACACCACCCCCCCCCCCCACCCCGCGCTCCGATTCTTTGCCTTTGCAGCCTTCAGCGCCGGCTCGTGGCAATATGGCATTACTGTATATGCTTTTAATTGGTTGTTGTAAAAGTTGTTGTTTTAAAATGTACTCACGGGAGAAAAAGGCCACGCTCAAAGGAGTTCGTGGCCTGCTCAGTGTAAAAGAAAATTAGAGGGCTCATTGGTTGCAGCACTCTCGCCTCTGAGTCAGAAGGTTGTGAGTACAAGTCCCACTCCAGAGACTTGAACACAAAATCCAGAGGTGCCGTCTTTCAGATGAGACGTTAAGCCGAGGCCCCGTCTGCTCTCTCAGGTCGATGTTAAAGTTCCCACGGCACTATTTCGAAGAAGAGCAGGGGGAGTTCTCCCTGGTGTCCTGGCCAATATTTATTCCTCAAATTTATCACTAAAACAGATTATCTGGTCATTATTAAGTTACTGTTTGCAGGACCTTGCTGTCCGCAAATTGGCGGCCATGTTTCCTACATTACAACAGTGACTACACTTCAAAAAGAACTTCATTGGCTGTAAAGCGCTTTGGGATGTCTTGAGGTCATAAAAGGTGCGATAAATGCAAGTCTTTCTTTCAAACAGTACTTAGCCAATTGGTAGGAATCAGCTTGGTGGCCTTTTCTTACTCCATATTTAAGTTTATTACAGAAATTTACAGTTGTTTTGTCTTTAACTTTTTCAACTTGAATGTTTTTCTAATGTACCCTGATCCTTTTACATTGTCTTTTGTTATAACTGGCAAAAAAAAAATAAACCATCGGAAAGGCTCCTTGCCCACCTGGATGTACCGTAAACAGAAAACCTTCCGAGGTCCTAAAGGAATTCCCCAGTTTTTGTGACTCTCCCAGAAGATTGTGTAATTGCAGGGGTGTGGTGGGGTTGATGGTGTGGGCAGGTTGCACCCATGAGGTACAGGAAACTTTCGATTTACCGGCACCTAAATAGCCGGAAATCTCGGTTAACCGGCAAAATTCAGGAGTAGGTTCAGGTAAGTTTTATTACTTGCCTTCCTCGATCTGTTGCTGTGCAAGGGTGTAAGCTGTTGCTAAGCTACAGAGACGCTTGGAACTTGTGGCCATTGTTCTGAACCTGTTGCTAAGCAACAGGGTTTGTTGCTTTATACGGAGCTCTCAGCTCCGTATCATTTACTATAGCTTTCGGTTATCCGGAATTTTTGATGAACCGGCACCACGTCGGTGCCGGATTAAAAAAAAGTTTCCTGTACTGGGATAGGCTTGATGGACCAGCTCATCTGTTCCTTTCCTTTTGTATGTTGTACAGAAGGTTGATGCCTGCCTAATGTGTGTTTTATTTTCCCCGTTTGGTTAATGCGCTCCCCTTGTTGACTCCGATCTTTGTACATGATGTTTTTGTTATAGCTGACTGGAAACTATGAATATCAGGAGGGTTTCTTGTCCTCCTGGATGTGCATCAGAAAACTGTCATGTCCCAACTCGAAGTTAATGTGGGAAAACTTTTAGTGCAGTAGTTTTTACCCAAACACTGTTTGAGCAGCACCCTGGACGACCTCATGCTGTCACCATCCATGCAATCTCCTAGACTGGATTCAATCACCTGAGGGGACGGAGGGGAATTTTCCTGAATATTTGATCCCTTATGGGCCCTGGGATTTTCCTCTGGGTTTTTTTTTGCCTCTCCCAGGAGATTAAATGGCTGTGGGGCTGGGTGGGAAGCACTTAGTCACAATGCTCCAGCTATCATGAGGTGTGGGGTGGGCTTGATGGACCAGCTGGTACAATAGCAAAATACTGCGGATGCTGGAAATCTGAAATAACAACCAAAAATGCTGGAAACACTCAGCAGGCCAGGCAGCATCCGTGGAGAGAGAAACAAGAGTCAACGTTTCAGGTCTGTGACCCTTCGTCAGAACTGGAAAAAGTTAGAGATGTAACAGGTTTTAAGCAAGTGCAGAGGCAGGGAGAGGGGGGAGGGGAGGAAAGAACAAAAGGAACGGTCTGTGATAGAGTGGAAGGCAGGAAAGGTTAAACGATTAAACAAGGCAGGAGAGATTAAATATTGCAAATGGGGATGGCAGAATCATCAACAACTGCCGCCTGAAAAAATAGGGGCAGAGGATATGGTCTGAAATTGTTGAACTTGATGTTGAGTCCGGAAGGCTGTAAAGTGCCTAATCGAAAGATGAGGTGCTGTTCCTCGAGCTTACGTTGAGCTTCATTGGAACAATGTAATAGGCCGAGGACAGAGAGGGAGTGGAGCGGAGAATTAAAGTGACAGGCGGCCGGAAGCTTGGGGTCAATCTTACAGACTGAATGGAGGTGTTCCGCAAAGCCATCGCCCAATCTGCGTTTGCTCTCCCCAATGTAGAGGAGACCGCATCGTGAGCAGCGAATACAGTATACTAAATTGCAAGTACAAGTAAATCGCTGTTTCACTTGGAAGGAGTGTTTGGGGCCCTGGACAGTGGGAAGGGAGGAAGTAAAAGGGCAGGTGTTGCATCTCCTGCACTTGCATGGGAAGGTGCCGGGGAAAGGGAAAGGGGAAGGGGTGTTGGGGGTGATAGAGGAGTGGACCAGGGTGTTGCGGAGGGAGCGGTCCCTTCAGAATGCTGAAAGTGGAGGAGAGGGGAAGATGTGTTTGGTGGTGGGATCAAGCTGGAGGTGGCGGAAATGGCGGAGGATGATCCGTTGAATGTGGAGGCTGGTGGGGTGAAAGGTGAGGACAAGGGGAACTCTATCGTGGTTCTGGGAGGGAGGGGAAGGGGTGAGAGCAGAAGTGCGGGAAAAGGAATGGACATGATCGAGGGCCGTGTCAACCACGGTAGAGTGGAATCCTCGGTTGAGGAAAAAGGAAGACATGTTGGAAGCTGGTCTTTTCCTGCCTGTCATGATGGTCACACTGGATCAAGAAGGCTCAGTCACCTCCCCCAACTGTGGAATGAGTCAGACATTACAAAAAGGTGTTCCAGTTGGTGCCACAATTTCAGACATTGTGTCTGCAGTTAGATAATGAGAAACGTTAAGGAGATTCATCAGAGAGCGGCCATTTGGAAGCAACTCTACCCTTCTAATGGAACCCTCGTTTCAATGTCAGAAAGGGTTACTGCACTGCCTGATGTGCTGTTTAAACCCTTCCTGTACTGTCACAGTACAACGTTTTCATGAAAGGTAAGATGATCCTTCATGTTCCATGACAGGCTTTTGCTGCCTTCTGGATCTGCAGCCTGACTGAGAGGTTGGTCCTCTGGAGATTGACCGCTTTCACTCTGACTGCACCAGCACTTTATATCACTAATGCTCAGGGCAGTTTGTCGATTTGCCAGATCCTTGTTTACTCAGTGATGCGTGCGAGGTTTCCTCACGCCTTCTGAATTTCAGCAGCTGCCCCTGCCACTCCGCTCACTTTCCCGGACAGCTGACATGGTGTTTTGAGGGACTGTCCCAGGAACCTGCATCTGACCTTAGCTGTGGATCAGTGGGTAGCAGTCTCGCCTCTGAGTCAGGAGGTTGTGGCTGCAAGTCCTACTCGAGAGACTTGAGTACGTAATCCAGGCTCCCCCAACTGTGGAACTTCAGTGTAGTACTGAGGGAGTGTGGCACTGTCAGAGGTGCCGTCTTTCGGATGAGATGTTAAACCGAGGCTGTCTAGGCTGTGGAAATCCCTCCCTACAGCCATCTGCCTCTCTACCTCAGATACGACCCTCCCCAAAACCCACCTCTTTAACCAATCATTTAGTCAACACTCCTTTGACTTGGCACTCAGTTTTGTCTGATTGACACCTCTGTGAAGCACCTGGGGACATTTTTCTATGTTACAGATGCTATATAAATGCATGATGTGGAGATACCGGTGTTGGACTGGGGTGGACAAATGTAGGAAGTCACACAACACCAGGTTATAGTCCAACAGCTTTATTTGAAATCACAAGCTTTCGGAGCGCTGCACCATTCACACCTTTGATTGCTGTGTGACCTGTTTGGACACCATTCACACCTTTGATTGCTGTGATTATCTCTCTGCCGAGGTATGATAAAGGGCAGTTAGAAAGATTACCTGTAATCATCTGGCAGTTTTCTCTGACTATATATACTGTGCCTGTATGCTTCTCTCCACTTCACCTGACGAAGGAGCAGCGCTCCGAAAGCTTGTGATTTCAAATAAAGCTGTTGCACTATAACGTGGTGTTGTATGACTTCCTACATTTATATAAATGCAAGTTGTTGTTAATACAGAACTTTTAAGCGATGATGTCACCACACAGAAGCTTCAAGATGATGACAGCATTATTTAAATTGTAGAAAACGTGGTGCTAAGCCATCAGCAGCCATGCTGCAGGTTATTGAGTTGGTGAGAAGCATCAGACTTGAGGGACTTCCATTTTGTATGTTAAGTTCTCGTTATATAAGGACGTAAATCACGGCATCATATCTTCAGGCTTCCCCTTCAGGGGACATGTTTTGCTGCTTGATGTCACAAAATTCAGGAATGTGCGGGTAAGACGAATTCAAAGAAAATGTACAGAACTGATGAGCCGCAGCAGCAGGAATGAGAACAGTAACTTCTGTCAAAATCTGTGGAGGGAAAAGAGAGGTTATGACATTTTGGAGCTGTACCCGTCTTCAGCAGAGGCAGAGTGAATACACAAACAGCGCAACAAAAAGAAAGAATTTGATTTTAAATAGCACTTGTCACATCCTCAAAATCTACCATAATCGCACTTCACCGCCAGTGAAGTACTTTTGAACTGCAATCACTGTTGTTATGTAGGTAAATGATGCAGTTAATTTGCACACAAGGTCTCACAAACATCAAGTGAAAAGTTAATCAGTTTTTTGGTGGTGCCAGTTAAAGGACAGGTACTGGGCAGGACAACGAAGCTGCCGACTATTTGGAAAATGTTATGGTGCACTTGGATTATCTGCGGGAATTTCACTCACCCCTTTCCTGACTACTCCTCCCTCAGTGCCGCTCCCACTCGCCCCTTTACTGACTGCTCCTCTCTGTGTCGCTCCCACTCGCCCCTTTACTGACTGCTCCTCTCTCAGTGCCGCTCCCACTCGCCCCTTTACTGACTGTTCCTCCCTCAGCGTCGCTCCCACTCGCCCCTTTACTGACTGCTCCTCCCTCAGTGTCGCTCCCACTCGCTCCTTTACTGACTGCTCCTCTCTGTGTCGCTCCCACTCGCCCCTATACTGACTGCTCCTCCCTCAGTGTCGCTCCCACTCGCCCCTTTACTGACTGCTCCTCCCTCAGTGTCGCTCCCACTCGCTCCTTTACTGACTGCTCCTCTCTGTGTCGCTCCCACTCGCCCCTTTACTGACTGCTCCTCCCTCAGTGCCGCTCCCACTCGCCCCTTTACAGACTGCTCCTCCCACAGTGTCGCTCCCACTCGCCCTTTTACTGACTGCTCCTCCCTCAGTGTCACTCCCACTCGCCCCTTTACTGACTGCTCCTCCCTCAGTGCCGCTCCCACTCGCCCTTTAACTGACTGCTCCTCCCTCAGTGTCACTCCCTCTCTCCCCTTTACTGACTGCTCCTCCCTCAGTGTCACTCCCACTCGCCCCTTTACTGACTGCTCCTCCCTCAGTGTCACTCCCACTCATCCCTTTACTGACTGCTCCTCCCTCAGTGTCTCTCCCACTCGCCCCTTTACTGACTGCTCCTCTCTCAGTGTCACTCCCACTCACCCCTTTACTGACTGCTCCTCCCTCAGTGTCATTCCCACTCGCCCCTTTACTGACTGCTCCTCCCTCAGTGTCACTCCCACTCACCCCTTTACTGACTGCTCCTCCCTCAGTGTCACTCCCACTCACCCCTTTACTGACTGCTCCTCCCTGAGGGTCGCTCCCACTCGCCCCTTTACTGACTGCTCCTCCCTCAGTGTCACTCCCACTCGCCCCTTTACTGACTGCTCCTCCCTCAGTGTCACTCCCACTCGCCCCTTTACTGACTGCTCCTCCCTCAGTGTCACTCCCACTCGCCCCTTTACTGACTGCTCCTCCCTCAGTGCCGCTCCCACTCGCCCCTTTACTGACTGCTCCTCTCTCAGTGCCGCTCCCACTCGCCCCTTTACTGACTGCTCCTCCCTCAGTGTCGCTCCCACTCGCCCCTTTACTGACTGCTCCTCCATCAGTGTCGCTCCCACTCGCCCCTTTACTGACTGCTCCTCCCTCGGTGCGGCTCCCACTCGCCCCTTTACTGACTGCTCCTCCCTCAGTGTCACCCCCACTCGCCCCTTTACTGACTGCTCCTCCCTCGGTGCGACTCCCACTCGCCCCTTTACTGACTGCTCCTCCCTCAGTGCCGCTCCCACTCGCCCCTTTACTGACTGCTCCTCCCTCAGTGTCACTCCCACTCGCCCCTTTACTGACTGCTCCTCCCTCAGTGCCGCTCCCACTCGCCCCTTTACTGACTGCTCCTCCCTCAGTGTCGCTCCCACTCGCCCCTTTACTGACTGCTCCTCCCTCAGTGCCGCCCCCACTCGCCCCTTTACTGACCGCTCCTCTCTCAGTGTCGCTCCCACTCGCCCCTTTACTGACTGCTCCTCCCTCAGTGTCGCTCCCACTCGCCCCTTTACTGACTGCTCCTCCCTCAGTGCCGCTCCCACTCGCCCCTTTACTGACTGCTCCTCCCTCAGTGTCGCTCCCACTCGCCCCTTTACTGACTGCTCCTCCCTCAGTGCCGCTCCCACTCGCCCCTTTACTGTCTGCTCCTCCCTCAGTGTCCCTCCCACTCGCCCCTTTACTGACTGCTCCTCCCTCAGTGTCACTCCCACTCGCCCCTTTACTGACTGCTCCTCTCTCAGTGTCACTCCCACTCGCCCCTTTACTGACTGCTCCTCCCTCAGTGTCACTCCCACTCGCCCCTTTACTGACTGCTCCTCCCTCAGTGTCTCTCCCACTCGCCTCTTTACTGACTGCTCCTCCCTCAGTGTCACTCCCACTCGCTCCTTTACTGACTGCTCCTCCCTCAGTGTCGCTCCCACTCGGCCCTTTACTGACTGCTCCTCCCTCAGTGTCTCTCCCACTCCCCCTTTACTGACTGCTCCTCCCTCAGTGCCACTCCCACTCGCCCCTTCACTGACTGCTCCTCCCACAGTGTCGCTCCCACTCGGCCCTTTACTGACTGCTCCTCCCTCAGTGTCTCTCCCACTCCCCCTTTACTGACTGCTCCTCCCTCAGTGTCACTCCCACTCGCCCCTTTACTGACTGCTCCTCCCTCAGTGTCACTCCCACTCGCCCCTTTACTGACTGCTCCTCCCTCAGTGCCACTCCCACTCGGCCCTTTACTGACTGCTCCTCCCTCAGTGCCTCTCCCACTCGCCCCTTTACTGACTGCTCCTCCCTCAGTGTCGCTCCCACTCGCCCTTTTACTGACTGCTCCTCCCTCAGTGCCGCTCCCACTCGCCCCTTTACTGACTACTCCTCCATCAGTGTCGCTCCCACTCGCCCCTTTACTGACTGCTCCTCCCTCAGTGTCACTCCCACTCACCCCTTTACTGACTGCTCCTCCCACGGTGCGGCTCCCACTCGCCCCTTTAGTGACTGCTCCTCCCTCAGTGTCACTCCCACTCGCCCCTTTACTGACTGCTCCTCCCTCAGTGTCGCTCCCACTCGGCCCTTTACTGACTGCTCCTCCCTCAGTGTCGCTCCCACTCGCCCCTTTACTGACTGCTCCTCCCTCGGTGCGACTCCCACTCACCCCTTTACTGACTGCTCCTCCCTCAGTGCCGCTCCCACTCGCCCCTTTACTGACTGCTCCTCCCTCAGTGTCACTCCCACTCGCCCCTTTACTGACTGCTCCTCCCTCAGTGCCGCTCCCACTCGCCCCTTTACTGACTGCTCCTCCCTCAGTGTCGCTCCCACTCGCCCCTTTACTGACTGCTCCTCCCTCAGTGCCGCTGCCACTCGCCCCTTTAATGACTGCTCCTCCCTCAGTGTCGCTCCCACTCGCCCCTTTACTGACTGCTCCTCCCTCAGTGCCGCTCCCACTCGCCCCTTTACTGACTGCTCCTCCCTCAGTGCCGCTCCCACTCGCCCCTTTACTGTCTGCTCCTCCCTCAGTGTCACTCCCACTCGCCCCTTTACTGACTGCTCCTCTCTCAGTGTCACTCCCACTCGCCCCTTTACTGACTGCTCCTCCCTCAGTGTCACTCCCACTCGCACCTTTACTGAATGCTCCTCCCTCAGTGTCTCTCCCACTCGCCTCTTTACTGACTGCTCCTCCCTCAGTGCCGCTCCCACTCGCCCCTTTACTGTCTGCTCCTCCCTCAGTGTCGCTCCCACTCGCCCCTTTACTGACTGCTCCTCCCTCAGTGCCGCTCCCACTCGCCCCTTTACTGACTGCTCCTCCCACAGTGTCGCTCCCACTCGCCCTTTTACTGACTGCTCCTCCCTCAGTGTCGCTCCCACTCGCCCCTTTACTGACTGCTCCTCCCACAGTGTCGCTCCCACTCGCCCTTTTACTGACTGCTCCTCCCTCAGTGCCGCTCCCACTCGCCCCTTTACTGACTGCTCCTCCCTCAGTGTCACTCCCACTCACCCCTTTACTGACTGCTCCTCCCTCAGTGCCGCTCCCACTCGCCCCTTTACTGACTGCTCCTCCCTCAGTGTCACTCCCACTCGCCCCTTTACTGACTGCTCCTGCCTCAGTGTCACTCCCACTCGCCCCTTTACTGACTGCTCCTCCCTCAGTGTCTCTCCCACTCGCCCCTTTACTGACTGCTCCTCTCTCAGTGTCACTCCCACTCACCCCTTTACTGACTGCTCCTCCCTCAGTGTCATTCCCACTCACCCCTTTACTGACTGCTCCTCCCTCAGTGTCACTCCCACTCACCCCTTTTCTGACTGCTCCTCCCTCAGTGTCACTCCCACTCACCCCTTTACTGACTGCTACTCCCTGAGTATCGCTCCCACTCGCCCCTTTACTGACTGCTCCTCCCTCAGTGTCACTCCCACTCGCCCCTTTACTGACTGCTCCTCCCTCAGTGTCATTCCCACTCACCCCTTTACTGACTGCTCCTCCCTCAGTGTCGCTCCCACTCACCCCTTTACTGACTGCTCCTCTCTCAGTGTCACTCCCACTCGCCCCTTTACTGACTGCTCCTCTCTCAGTGCCGCTCCCACTCGCCCCTTTACTGACTGCTCCTCCCTCAGTGTCGCTCCCACTCGCCCCTTTACTGACTGCTCCTCCATCAGTGTCGCTCCCACTCGCCCCTTTACTGACTGCTCCTCCCTCGGTGCGGCTCCCACTCGCCCCTTTACTGACTGCTCCTCCCTCAGTGTCACTCCCACTCGCCCCTTTACTGACTGCTCCTCCCTCGGTGCGACTCCCACTCGCCCCTTTACTGAGTGCTCCTCCCTCGGTGCGACTCCCACTCGCCCCTTTACTGACTGCTCCTCCCTCGGTGCCGCTCCCACCCGCCCCTTTACTGACTGCTCCTCCCTCAGTGTCACTCCCACTCGCCCCTTTACTGACTGCTCCTCCCTCAGTGTCACTCCCACTCGCCCCTTTACTGACTGCTCCTCCCTCGGTGCGACTCCCACTCGCCCCTTTACTGACTGCTCCTCCCTCAGTGCCGCTCCCACTCGCCCCTTTACTGACTGCTCCTCCCTCAGTGTCGCTCCCACTCGCCCCTTTACTGACTGCTCCTCCCTCAGTGCCGCTCCCACTCGCCCCTTTACTGACTGCTCCTCCCTCAGTGCCGCTCCCACTCGCCCCTTTACTGACTGCTCCTCCCTCAGTGTCGCTCCCACTCGCCCCTTTACTGACTGCTCCTCCCTCAGTGCCGCTCCCACTCGCCCCTTTACTGAGTGCTCCTCCCTCAGTGCCGCTCCCACTCGCCCCTTTACTGACTGCTCCTCCCTCAGTGCCGCTCCCACTTGCCCCTTTACTGTCTGCTCCTCCCTCAGTGTCCCTCCCACTCGCCCCTTTACTGACTGCTCCTCCCTCAGTGTCACTCCCACTCGCCCCTTTACTGACTGCTCCTCTCTCAGTGTCACTCCCACTCGCCCCTTTACTGACTGCTCCTCCCTCAGTGTCTCTCCCACTCGCCTCTTTACTGACTGCTCCTCCCTCAGTGCCGCTCCCACTCGCCCCTTTACTGACTGCTCCTCCCTCAGTGTCACTCCCACTCGGCCCTTTACTGACTGCTCCTCCCTCAGTGTCTCTCCCACTCCCCCTTTACTGACTGGTCCTCCCTCAGTGCCGCTCCCACTCGCCCCTTTACTGACTGCTCCTCCCTCAGTGTCGCTCCCACTCGGCCCTTTACTGACTGCTCCTCCCTCAGTGTCACTCCCACTCGCCCCTTTACTGACTGCTCCTCCCTCAGTGCCACTCCCACTCGGCCCTTTACTGACTGCTCCTCCCTCAGTGCCTCTCCCACTCGCCCCTTTACTGACTTCTCCTCCCTCAGTGTCGCTCCCACTCGCCCCTTTACTGACTGCTCCTCCCTCAGTGCCGCTCCCACTCGCCCCTTTACTGAGTGCTCCTCCCTCAGTGCCGCTCCCACTCGCCCCTTTACTGACTGCTCCTCCCTCAGTGCCGCTCCCACTTGCCCCTTTACTGTCTGCTCCTCCCTCAGTGTCCCTCCCACTCGCCCCTTTACTGACTGCTCCTCCCTCAGTGTCACTCCCACTCGCCCCTTTACTGACTGCTCCTCTCTCAGTGTCACTCCCACTCGCCCCTTTACTGACTGCTCCTCCCTCAGTGTCTCTCCCACTCGCCTCTTTACTGACTGCTCCACCCTCAGTGCCGCTCCCACTCGCCCCTTTACTGACTGCTCCTCCCTCAGTGTCACTCCCACTCGGCCCTTTACTGACTGCTCCTCCCTCAGTGTCTCTCCCACTCCCCCTTTACTGACTGGTCCTCCCTCAGTGCCGCTACCACTCGCCCCTTTACTGACTGCTCCTCCCTCAGTGTCGCTCCCACTCGGCCCTTTACTGACTGCTCCTCCCTCAGTGTCACTCCCACTCGCCCCTTTACTGACTGCTCCTCCCTCAGTGCCACTCCCACTCGGCCCTTTACTGACTGCTCCTCCCTCAGTGCCTCTCCCACTCGCCCCTTTACTGACTTCTCCTCCCTCAGTGTCGCTCCCACTCGCCCTTTTACTGACTGCTCCTCCCTCAGTGCCGCTCCCACTCGCCCCTTTACTGACTGCTCCTCCATCAGTGTCGCTCCCACTCGCCCCTTTACTGACTGCTCCTCCCTCGGTGCGGCTCCCACTCACCCCTTTACTGACTGCTCCTCCCTCAGTGTCACTCCCACTCGCCCCTTTACTGACTACTCCCCCCTCGGTGCGACTCCCACTCGCCCCTTTACTGACTGCTCCTCCCTCAGTGCCGCTCCCACTCGCCCCTTTACTGACTGCTCCTCCCTCAGTGTCACTCCCACTCGCCCCTTTACTGACTGCTCCTCCCTCAGTGCCGCTCGCACTCGCCCCTTTACTGACTGCCCCTCCCTCAGTGTCGCTCCCACTCGCCCCTTTACTGACTGTTCCTCCCTCAGTGCCGCTCCCAATCGCCCCTTTACTGACTGCTCCTGTCTCAGTGTCGCTCCCACTCGCCCCTTTACTGACTGCTCCTCCCTCAGTGTCACTCCCACTCGCCCCTTTAATGACTACTCCTCCCTCAGTGCCGCTCCCACTCGCCCCTTTACTGTCTGCTCCTCCCTCAGTGTCACTCCCACTCGCCCCTTTACTGACTGCTCCTCTCTCAGTGTCACTCCCACTCGCCCTTTTACTGACTGCTCCTCCCTCAGTGTCACTCCCACTCGCCCCTTTACTGACTGCTCCTCTCTCAGTGTCACTCCCACTCGCCCCTTTACTGACTGCTCCTCCCTCAGTGTCACTCCCACTCGCCCCTTTACTGATTGCTCCTCCCTCAGTGTCTCTCCCACTCGCCTCTTTACTGACTGCTCCTCCCTCAGTGCCGCTCCCACTCGCCCCTTTACTGTCTGCTCCTGCCTCAGTGTCGCTCCCACTCGCCCCTTTACTGACTGCTACTCCCTCAGTGTCGCTCCCACTCGGCCCTTTACTGACTGCTCCTCCCTCAGTGTCTCTCCCACTCCCCCTTTACTGACTGCTCCTCCCTCAGTGCCGCTCCCACTCGCCCCTTTACTGACTGCTCCTCCCTCAGTGTCGCTCCCACTCGGCCCTTTACTGACTGCTCCTCCCTCAGTGTCTCTCCCACTCCCCCTTTACTGACTGCTCCTCCCTCAGTGTCACTCCCACTCACCCCTTTACTCACTGCTCCTCCCTCAGTGCCACTCCCACTCGGCCCTTTACTGACTGCTCCTCCCTCAGTGCCTCTCCCACTCGCCCCTTTACTGACTGCTCCTCCCTCAGTGTCGCTCCCACTCACCCCTTTACTGACTGCTGCTCCCTCGGTGTCTCTCCCACTCGCCCCTTTACTGACTGCTCCTCTCTCAGTGTCACTCCCACTCGCCCCTTTACTGACTGCTCCTCCCTCAGTGCCGCTCCCACTCGCCCCTTTACTGACTGCTCAGCCCTCAGTGTCACTCCCACTCGCCCCTTTACTCACTGCTCCTCCCTCAGTGTCGCTCCCACTCGCCCCTTTACTGACTGCTCCTCCCTCAGTGTCACTCCCACTCGCCCCTTAACTGACTGCTCCTCCCTCAGTGTCACTCCCACTCGCCCCTTTACTGACTGCTCCTCCCTCAGTGTCACTCCCACTCGCCCCTTTACTGACTGCTCCTCCCTCAGTCTCTCTCCCACTCGCCCCTTTACTGACTGCTCCTCCCTCAGTGCCGCTCCCACTCGCCCCTTTACTGACTGCTCCTCCCTCAGTGTCACTCCCACTCGCCCCTTTACTGACTGCTCCTCCCTCAGTGCCGCTCTCACTCGCCCCTTTACTGACTGCTCCTCCCTCAGTGCCGCTCCCACTCGCCCCTTTACTGACTGCTCCTCTCTCAGTGTCACTCCCACTCGCCCCTTTACTGACTGCTCCTCCCTCAGTGTCGCTCCCACTCGCCCCTTTACTGACTGCTCCTCCCTCAGTGCGGCTCCCACTCGCCCCTTTACTGACTGCTCCTCCCTCAGTGTCACTCCCACTCGCCCCTTTACTGACTGCTCCTCCCTCAGTGTCACTCCCACTCGCCCCTTTACTCACTGCTCCTCTCTCAGTGTCACTCCCACTCGCCCCTTTACTGACTGCTCCTCTATCAGTGTCTCTCCCACTCGCCCCTTTACTGACTGCTCCTTCCTCAGTGTCACTCCCACTCGCCCCTTTACTGACTGCTCCTCTCTCAGTGTCGCTCCCACTCGCCCCTTTACTGACTGCTCCTCCCTCAGTGTCGCTCCCACTCGCCCCTTTACTGACTGCTCCTCCCTCAGTGCCGCTCCCACTCGCCCCTTTACTGGCTGCTCCTCCCTCAGTGTCGCTCCCACTCACCCCTTTACTGACTGCTCCTCCCTCAGTGTCGCTCCCACTCGCCCCTTTACTGACTGCTCCTCCCTCAGTGTCGCTCCCACTCGGCCCTTTACTGACTGCTCCTCTCTCAGTGTCTCTCCCACTCGCCCCTTTACTGACTGCTCCTCCCTCAGTGCCTCTCCCACTCGCCCCTTTACTGACTGTTCCTCCCTCAGTGCCGCTCTCACTCGCCCCTTTACTGACTGCTCCTTCCTCAGTGTCACTCCCACTCGCCCCTTTACTGACTGCTCCTCCCTCAGTGTCACTCCCACTCACCCCTTTACTGACTGCTCCTCTCTCAGTGCCGCTCCCACTCACCCCTTTACTGACTGCTCCTCCCTCAGTGTCACTCCCACTCGCCCCTTTACTGACTGCTCCTCCCTCAGTGTCACTCCCACTCGCCCCTTTACTGACTGCTCCTCTCTGTGTCGCTCCCACTCGCCCCTTAACTGACTGCTCCTCCCTCAGTGTCGCTCCCACTCGCCCCTTTACTGACTGCTCCTCCCTCAGTGCCGCTTCCACTCGCCCCTTTACTGACTGCTCCTCCCTCAGTGCCACTCCCACTCGCCCCTTTACTGACTGCTCCTCCCTCAGTGTCGCTCCCACTCGCCCCTTTACTGACTGCTCCTCCCTCAGTGTCGCTCCCACTCGCCCCTTTACTGAGTGCTCCTCCCTCAGTGTCACTCCCACTCGCCCCTTTACTGACTGCTCCTCCCTCAGTGTCACTCCCACTCGCTCCTTTACTGACTGCTCCTCCCTCAGTTTCGCTCACACTCGCCCCTTTACTGACTGCTCCTCCCTCAGTGTCACTCCCACTCGCCCCTTTACTGACTGCTCCTCCCTCAGTGCCGCTCCCACTCGCCCCTTTACTGACTGCTCCTCCCTCAGTGTCGCTCCCACTCGCCCCTTTACTGACTGCTCCTCCCTCAGTGTCACTCCCACTTGCCCCTTTACTGACTGCTCCTCTCTCAGTGCCGCTCCCACTCGCCCCTTTACTGACTGCTCCTCCCTCAGTGTCACTCCCACTCGCCCCTTTACTGACTGCTCCTCCCTCAGTGTCGCTCCCACTCGGCCCTTTACTGACTGCTCCTCTCTCAGTGTCTCTCCCACTCGCCCCTTTACTGACTGCTCCTCCCTCAGTGCCTCTCCCACTCGCCCCTTTACTGACTGCTCCTCCCTCAGTGCCGCTCTCACTCGCCCCTTTACTGACTGCTCCTCCCTCAGTGTCACTCCCACTCGCCCCTTTACTGACTGCTCCTCCCTCAGTGTCACTCCCACTCGCCCCTTTACTGACTGCTCCTCTCTCAGTGCCGCTCCCACTCGCCCCTTTACTGACTGCTCCTCCCTCAGTGTCACTCCCACTCGCCCCTTTACTGACTGCTCCTCCCTCAGTGTCACTCCCACTCGCCCCTTTACTGACTGCTCCTCTCTGTGTCGCTCCCACTCGCCCCTTTACTGACTGCTCCTCCCTCAGTGTCGCTCCCACGCGCCCCTTTACTGACTGCTCCTCCCTCAGTGCCGCTCCCACTCGCCCCTTTACTGACTGCTCCTCCCTCAGTGTCACTCCCACTCGCTCCTTTACTGACTGCTCCTCCCTCAGTTTCGCTCCCACTCGCCCCTTTACTGACTGCTCCTCCCTCAGTGTCGCTCCCACTCGCCCCTTTACTGACTGCTCCTCCCTCAGTGTCGCTCCCACTCGCCCCTTTACTGACTGCTCCTCCCTCAGTGTCGCTCCCACTCGCGCCTTTACTGACTGCTCCTCCCTCAGTGTCGCTCCCACTCGCCCCTTTACTGACTGCTCCTCCCTCAGTGTCGCTCCCACTCGCGCCTTTACTGACTGCTCCTCCCTCAGTGTCACTCCCACTCGGCCCTTTACTGACTTCTCCTCCCTCAGTGTCACTCCCACTCGCCCCTTTACTGACTGCTCCTCCCTCAGCGTCACTCCCACTCGGCCCTTTACTGACTGCTCCTCCCTCAGTGTCACTCCCACTCGCCCCTTTACTGACTGCTCCTCTCTCAGTGTCACTCCCACTCGCCCCTTTACTGACTGCTCCTCCCTCAGTGTCTCTCCCACTCGCCCCTTTACTGACTGCTCCTCCCTCAGTGTCGCTCCCACTCGCCCCTTTACTGACTGCTCCCCCCTCAGTGTCGCTCCCACTCGCCCCTTTACTGACTGCTCCTCCCTCAGTGCCGCTCCCACTCGCCCCTTTACTTACTGCTCCTCCCTCAGTGTCACTCCCACTCGCCCCTTTACTGACTGCTCCTCCCTCAGTGTCGCCCCCACTCGCCCCTTTACTGACTGCTCCTCCCTCAGTGCCGCTCCCACTCGCCCCTTTACTGACTGCTCCTCCCTCAGTGTCGCTCCCACTCGCCCCTTTACTGACTGCTCCTCTCTCAGTGTCACTCCCACCCGCCCCTTTACTGACTGTTCCTCTCAGTGCTGCCCCCACTCGCCACCTTGTTGCTGCTCCTGCTCCGGAGCTCTGTGAGATATGCTGATCTCCCGGGCCACTGGAGGCACAGCTCAGGAGAGGTAAACCCCACCCCTCGGATTCCAGGAAGCTCCCAGTCATTCCGGGAGGGTTAGGAACCCTAGAGAGGCGCCACAAGCTGGTACCACATGCTAAAGATGGAATTGTGTTCAGGACAGGTGACACTGAGATTTTCTCATGGGCATGATGTTGTTCCATTGTGTATTAACAAAGAGAAGAGAAAAAGTTTGCCTGCAACTGTTTAATTGGGCTTTTTTTAAGTGTCTCAAGGGTGGATAGGTTGTAAAAAAAAATGTCTGGCGCTGAATGACAGGACACTAAATCAGTCTCCGGGGCCTACTGGCGCGATAAAGTGTCTGGCCATCTCTCCGACATATCGTAACATTAAGAGTGTTCACATGAATCATTACTTTGCCACGCTAACTCTCTGGCAGTCAGCTCTTATGGTGACTTTATACAGCGATGACAAAGCCTGTTGTGCCCTCTTCTGGTGGGAGTGTGCAGGATGAGTTCAGCCCCTCTACTTCCAGCAGCCCTTGAATAGGATGATGACCCTCATGTAAAAGATGATAAAAAGAGGGTTTGGAAGAGGAAAGAATAAGACTCTATTTTCTCTCCGCGGATGTTGCTCGGCCTGCTGAGTTTTTGCAGCATTTTCTGTTGTTATTTCGGTTTTCCAGCATCCGCAGTATTTTGCTATCGTACTAGTTTTTCCTGGATCTGTGACACGGGTTTTTTTGTCAAGATTTGTAAATGTTCTGTAGTTTTCTCGTGTCTGTTTCTAGCGTCTTTTGTGTGGATGATGATTGAGCTCCACCATGAGCAGTCATAGGTTGGATGTCGGCAGATACCTGGCCTACTCTGCACCCCCTCCCCTCTCCCCGTGAGGTACAAAATGCAATGCGAGTTTACTTTCGGAATAGTTGATCCATTGGAGTGCAGTGTTTATTTGATGAAGAGGTTTTCTGTTGCTGGTTGGAGGGTCAAGTTAATGAGAGGAATTTCTGGGACCTGTAGTTCTATTGGATTTTGGCTTAGGACTTGCAGCAATGTTGGGTTAGACATTGGACTTCAAAGAGAATCTGGAGGGGTGAAGCTGCACTGCACAGTATCGTGCACTGGGCAGGGGGCATGGAGTCGTGCACAGCAATCTCCAGAACTCAGCAATGCCACTTTGTGAAGGTTCTAAGGGGGAGAAATTGGGTGAGTAGCGCCACCTGTTAGCGCCTAAAGAGGCAGTCAGTGGCTGTAGCGCCACTGGCTGCGTCTCCCGCGATATTCAGTCGGGGCGCTAATGGTGGCGTTAGGCTTTTGCGCTGCGCCGCCACCGATGACGCCATCGGTGTGCGCAGCGCCCCATTCGTGCCCCGTTCGCGATATTTGGTAGCGAACGCCACAGTTGCGCGCTCGCTACCCGCGCCCGGTTCACGGGGCCTTACTGTGCCGGCAGCGGCGCAAGTTAAGGTGGAGGTGCGGGGCGGCCGCTTTTTCGGCGGCCGCCTGCCAGCACCTCCGTCCCCGGCCTCCTAACCCCCCCCCCCCCCGCGGCATTGCCGGCTGTTTCCCGAGAGCCCGGCACTTCTCCTTGGTCCCGGGCTCATTTGCCGGCACTCGCGATCGGGGATCGCGCTGTTGCAGGCACCTCCCCCTTAACAGTGGGAGGAAGGCCTGCAGTACCGCAGCGTGCCGTGCCGCAGCGTGTGGCGCTGCGGCACGTTGCGCTGCGATAATTAATTTCAGCGCCCTAAGAGGGACGCGGAGCGCCTCGAGCCTCGCCCCATCTCCCTCGAGGGGCACTGAAACGGAATTTCTGGCGATCGGTATCACTCCGATCGCTGCGCTAAATCCTGCGCTCAGGCGACTTTTGCGCCACTTTGGCGCCCCAACCCAATTTCTAGGCCTAAGTGTTTTTCCAGGGGAAAATAAACCAGAAGAGAGACAACGCCTGTTTCTCTTGAGCATCTTCTATAAGTCAACCTACAAATGGCACAGTGGAGGCCTGAGAACATCAGCTCTCTCTCTCTCTAGCACTGTCACCTCTGAGTCAGAAGGTTATGGGTTCAAGCCCCACTCCAAGACATGAACACATAATCTAGGCTCACACTGAAACACAGCACTGACGAAATGCTGCACTGTTGAAAGTGCTGTCTTTCAGACGAGACCTTAAACCAACATCCCATCTGCTTGTTCAGGTCCAGACAGATGTAAAAAAATCCCGTGCCACTATTCAGAGTAAAGCAGCAAGTTCACCCGGTGTCCTGATCAACATTCATTCCTCAACCAACATCACCAAAAACCGATGAACTGGTTGTCCATCTCATTTATTGTTTGTGGGACCTGCGGATTGACTGTTGCATTTGCCTACATAACAGCAGTGATCCATTTGGGTGTCCTGAGGATGTGATAAGGTGCAATATAAATGCACGCTCTTTCTTTGTCTCAGTTGCAGCTTGCAGAAACTTGGGTCACAAGACAAGGGGGGGGAAATTGAGTTGCGCCCCCTTTGGGGCGCTAACTTTGCTGGGGCGCTACTTTTAGCATCCCGAAAAAATTAGCGCCCCCGCGGCCGAAATTGAATGGTAGCGCCCCAAGAGGGAAGCGGGGTACTACTGGAAGCGTCCGCCTCCCTCTTGGGGCACTGCGCGGTATTGCAGGCATTCTTCCCCTTCTTAAAGGGGAGGGGCCTTGCACAGCGCGACCCGGGGCCCAGCTGGGCCACTGGGATTGGAGTGCCAGCAAAAGAGCCCGGCACTCGAGAAGTGCCGGGTTCATGGCGCGCAGCCGGCACTCCGCGGGGGAAAGTGTGCTCAGGAGGCCAAGGGCGGCAGTGGAGGCAGGTGCTGGCAGGCGGCCAGCAACAAAAATGGCCGCCTTGCACCTTGCCTTTAATTAGCGCCGCCCCGGCCGCAGATAGGCCCCCCCTGACCCCGTCAGACATAGCGTCCGGCGGTAAGTCAGGGGCACTACCGAAGACCGTGGCCGGGGCGCTGTGCACGGTGATGACAACATCAGCAGTGGCGCAGCAACGCGGGGTGCTAATGGTTACCACCGCCACTAACCTCCCGCTGAACTTCGCGGGAGGCGTTGGCAGCGCCGCGCCCGGGCGCTAGTTGCTTTGCGCTCCGTTAGCGCCCTCCTAGGGCACTAACTGGAGGCGCAAAGCAACCAAATTTTTCCCCCAAGGAGTGTTACCAGGATAGTTTCTGTTACCTCAGCAATTTTCTCTGTTCCTTTTCTGAAGGGGCTGACAAATTGCTGGGATAAGGTTCCTTGGACACCAGCAAGCATACTATTCCACCCAAGTATTCATATATGAATGTTGACAGTGAGCATTGGCAGAACATCCAAGTCTAAGCCAGTCCCTTGCCAGTGTCCATACATGTGCATTTTCTAGCAGGGGTTACTCAGGAGTCATAGGGGGAGAAATTGGGTGAGTAGCGCCACCTGTTAGCACCTAAAGAGGCAGTCAGTGGCTGTAGCGCCACTGGCTGCGCCTCCCGCGATATTGAGTTAGGGCGATAATGGTGGCGTTAGCCTGTTGCGCTGCGCCGCCACCGATGCCGTCATCGGTGTGCACAGCGCCCCATTCGCGCCCCGTTCGCGATATTTGGTAGCGAACGCTGCAGTTGCGCCGTTCGCTACCCGCGCCCGGTTCACGGGGCCTTACTGTGCCGGCAGCAGCGCAAGTTAAGGTGGAGGTGCGGGGCGGCCGCCTTTTTCGGCGGCCGCCTGCCAGCACCTCCGTCCCCGGCCTCCTAACCCCACCCCCCCCCGCGGCATTGCCGGCTGTTTCTCGGGAGCCCAGCACTTCTCCTTGGTGCCGGGCTCTTTTGCTGGCACTCGCGATCGGGGTTCGCGCTGTTGCAGGCACCTCCCCCTTAACAGTGGGAGGAAGGCCTGCAGTACCGCAGCGTGCCGTGCCGCAGCGTGTGGCGCTGCGGCACGTTGTGCTGCAATATTCAGTTTCAGCGCCCTAAGAGGGACGCGGAGCGCCTCGAGCCTCGCCCCGTGTCCCTCGAGGGGCAATGAAACTGAATATCTGACGATTGCTGAAGCCTCGAACGCTGCGCTAAATCCTGCGCTCAGGCGACTTTTGCGCCACTTTGGCGCCCCAACCCAATTTCTAGGCCATAGAGTCATAACGGCACAGAAGGAGGCCATTCGGCCCATCGAGTCCGTGCCGGCTCTCTGTAGAGCAATCCAGTCAGTCCCATTCCCCCGCTCTATCCCCGTAGCCCTGCAAGTTTATTTCCCTCAAGTGCCTATCCAGTCTCCCCTTGAAAACATTGAGTGTCTCCGCTTCCACCACTTCCGTCGGCAGCGAGTTCCTGGTCCTCACCACTCGCTGCGTAAAAAAAGTTTTTCCTCACATCCCCCCTGAATCTCTTGTCCAAAACCTTAAATCTGTGTCCTCTAGTCATGTACCATCAACTAGTGGGAACAGCCTTTCCCCGTCTAGCCTATCCAAACCCATCATAATCTTGTACACCTCTATCAAATCACCCCTCAACCTCCTTTGCTCTAATGAAAACAAATCCAGCTTCTCCAACCTGTCCTTGTAGCTAAGATCCCCCATCCCCGGAACCATTCTGGTAAATCTCCTCTGCACCCTCTCAAGGGCCTTCACATCCTTCCTAAAGTGTGGTGACCAGATCTGGACGCAATACTCCAGTTGTGGCCTAACCAGCGCTTTATAACTTCTCTACTTTTGGACTATTTATGAAGCCCAAGATCATATATGCTTTGTTAACCACTCTCTCAATATGTCCCGCCACCTTCAGGGACCTATGCACATTAACTCCCAGGTCCCTCTGTCCCTGCACACTCTTTAAAACTGTGCAATTAAGTGTATATTGCCTCTCCCTGTTCCTTCTGCCAAAATGCATCACCTCACACTTCTCTGTATTAAATTCCATCTTCCATCTGCCCATTCTGCTAGCCTTTCTATGTCCTGTTGCAGTCGATTGGCATCATCCTCACTGTTTGCCACACCCCCAAGTTTGGCGACATCGGCAAATTTAGAAATTCTACTCTGTATTCCAATATCCAGGCCATTTATATACAGGAAACTCTCGTTTAAACGGCACCTAAATATCCGGAATTCTCTAATAACCGGCAAAATTCTCACTCCGAAAACTACAGTTAACAGTCGTTTATAAGTTTTGTTTTAATGTTAAGTAATTAAAGAGTTATGGATTACCCTCAACTGGCAGTACTGTACTTAAGCATCTTCCACCATCCATTTAACACAACATTCTGTAGGTGAGTACCCAATTATACTGCACATTTCTTGATTTTTTAATTTTTGTTTATTAAAAATAGCCTCGGTAGATAACCCTCTCCGTTATCCGGAATTTTTAATCAACCGGCACCATCCCGGTCCCGTCGGTGCTGGATACCAAAGAGTTTCCTTTTTTTAAAATTCATTGATGGGATGTGGGCGTCACTGGCTGGCTAGGCCTGCATTTAGTGCCCATCCCTAATTGCCCTTGAGAAGATGGTGGTGAGCCGCCTTCTTGAACCGCTGCAGTCCATATGGTGTAGGTACACCCACAATGCTGTTAGGGAGGGAGTTCCAGGATTTTGGCCCAGCGACAGTGAAGGAACGGCGATACAGGTCCAAGTCAGGATGGTGTGTGGCTTGGAGGGGAACTTGTAGGTGGTGATGTTCCCATGCGTCTGCTGCCCTTGTCCTTCTAAGTGGTAGATGTCGTGGGTTTGGAAGGTGCTGTTGAAGGAGCTTTGGCGAGTTGCTGCAGTGCATCTTGTAGATGGTACACACTGCAGCCACGGTGCGCCGGTGGTGGAGGGAGTGAATGTTGAAGGTGATGGATGGAGTGCCAATCAAGCGGGCTGCTTTATCCTGAATGGTGTCGAGCTTCTTGAGTGTTGTTGGAGCTGCACTCATCCAGGCAAGTGGAGAGTATTCCATCACACTCCTGACTTGTGCCTTGTAGATGGTGGAAAGGCTTTGGGGAGTCAGGAGGTGAGACACTCGCCGCAGAATTCCCAGCCTCTGGCCTGCTCTTGTAGCCACAGTATTTATATGGCTGGTCCAGTTCAGTTTCTGATCAATGGTAACCCCCAGGATGTTGATAGTGGGGGATTCAGCGATGGTAATGCCATTGAATGTCAAGGGGAGATGGTTAGAGTCTCGCTTGTTGGAGATGGTCATTGCCTGGCACTTGTGTGGTGCGAATGTTACTTGCCACTTGTCAGCCCAAGTCTGAATGTTGTCCAGGTCTTGCTGCATATGGACACGGACTGCGTCAGTATCTGACGAGTCTCGAATGGTGCTGAACAGTGTGCAATCATCAGCGAACATCCCCACTTCTGACCTTATGATGGAGGGAAGGTCATTGATGAAACAGCTGAAGATGGTTGGGCCTAGGACACTGCCCTGAGGAACTCCTGCAGTGATGTCATGTGATTGAGATGAATGACCTCCAACAACCACAGCCAACTTCCTTTGTGCTAGGTATGATTCCAACCAATGGAGAGTTTTCCCCTTGATTCCCATTGACTTCAGTTTTGCTAGGGCTCCTTGATGCCACACTCGATCAAATGCTGCCTTGATGTCAAGGGCAGTCACTCTCACCTCACCTCTTGAGTTCAGCTCTTTTGTCCATGTTTGGACCAAGGCTGTAATGAGGTCAGGAGCTGAGTGGCCCTGGCGGAACCCAAACTGGGCGTCAGTTAGCAGGTTATTGCTGAGTAAGTGCCGCTTGATAGCACTGTCGACGACACCTTCCATCACTTTGCTGATGATTGAGAGTAGACTGATGGGACGGTAATTGGCCGGGTCGGATTTGTCCTGCTTTTTGTAGACAGGACATACTTGGGCAATTTTCCACATTGCCGGGTAGATGCCAGTGTTGTAGCTGTATATCAAAAAAAGCAGTGGGCCCAGCACTGACCCTTGGGGAACACCACTGTCTACCATCCTCCAGTCTAGAAAAACAGCCATTTACCACAACTTGCTGTTTTCTTGAAAGGATATTTACTAGTCCTAGCCCCTTTGGGGCTACCCCGGGTCAGGCGTATTTCTCAGATGTTCACTTTTAACTAAATTTTGAGGTAGCCGAATCCTAAAGACGCTTAACTGGGTCTAAAGGCCCGGGCTATCGCTCCCTAAAGGAAAGGAGTAACCCGAGAATGTTACCGTCCTCCAGATAGCACTTTTAATAAGTTTAGCCAGACTGTAACATCCCGGATATTATGAGGGTCCGGAGATCTCCTTCAGAAATGTACCTCTCCACCAAAGAGTGTACAGAGATTAGGTTCGCGAGTTATTGATACAGAAGACTTATGTGAGACAATTCTAAAAATATATAGAGATTTATTAAAAGAACCGACATGCAATTTACAGTTGGTGAATCAGTCAATCGCAACGTTAACAGTTCTAAAAAGAGAAAAAATATGATCTTTTTAACAGAGAATCTTACTTTTAAATCTTAACTTTGCTACAGTATTGCAGTTCTTAATTTTCTATACAGGATATCCATCAATATCAAATTACCTTTGATCCCCGAGGTACAAAGAGTGAAGGACTACAGAGCTGCCTCTGTAGTTGAGAATTGCTTTGCCTGATTAAAGCGAGTCTGATATCTCATTTGAGACTTCAATATTTATACCCTTTTTCAGTTGTATCCCATAAGGTTTCTGCTGATCCAAGTTAATTATCCCTATTCATCTTTCTGCTGACCTCTGCAATTCTTTACTGCCACGTCAGCTTGTAATATTCCAGAATCTGCCACATCTCCAGGTATTCTGGGTTCACCATATAGAAGGTGTGAAGGGCAGATGCCCCTTATTTCATGTGTCATCTTTACAAGGGCAGATGTTCCTTATCTTATATGCCATCTTTAAGAGGTTTAATTTAGATCACCTATCCAAGGTTGAGCATTGTTCTGTTCCCAAAAGGCCAGCCACTCGGAGCCACCCATTCTTCTGTTTCAATAAGGTTATTTATTCAGGGTCAACAACTTGTCCTGTTTCAATAGCCAGAATTCTTTCATAGCTATTTCATAGTTCGGTTTCTAAATTTCCAAACGCAGTTTGTCATGTTTTAAAGAGTTTATAAGGTAGAGTTCCTTATAAGGTACTCTTCAGGATCAACCACTGTCTTATCTCAACAAGGCCAGAATTCTTTCATAAGAGAGTGTATTTTTCTAAAAAGGCTATATAGTATATTCCTTCACATTCTGTCCTTAAGCCAATTCCTTATCCAAGCTGCCACTGACCCACCTATTCCATGAGCCTCAATTTTGTTAACCAGCCTTCTATGTGGTACTTTTTCAAACGCCTTCCTAAAATCCATGTAGACAACATCCATTGCATTCCCTTCATCAATCCTCTCTGTTACTTCATCAAAAAATTCAATTAGATTAGTCAAACACGATCTGCCTTTTACAAATCCGTGTGGGCTCTCCTTAATTAGCTTAAACCTCTCCAAGTGCCCGTTAATTTTTTCCTTGATTATTGTATCTAAAACTTTACCCACCACTGATGTTAAACTGGAGTGGGAACGTCGGATGGTTTTCCTCTTCCCTGGCCCAGACTCACTGAGGAAAGTGGAAAAGTTTTCACTCTGTCAGTGAAGGGGGCAGAATTGGTACTGAATGGCAGAATGAATGTAAGAAAAGCCTAATTTTCAGAACAGGCATTGAGTCAGTGTAAAAGATAAATTTGAGCACCTTTTTAATGGGGAAGGATGGCTCCCCAAACCTGCAGAGGAGACAGCTGGCATGGCGGTGGGTGATGGAAAGGGTCAACTTATTGTTCACTATTTGGAGGACCTGGCTGGAGATCCAGAAGTTGCATAGTTTAAAGCATAAACATTATTGTAAAGCAATAGCACAGAGCATAGTTAAACGTGAAGGGAGGCTGAATTCAAAGATCTTTCTCTGTCTCTTCCTCTTTGTCCTCTTCGCCTTGCTCTTCCTCTCTCTTTCTCCTCTTCCTTTCCTTTTCCCCTTCCCTGCTCCCACTGTCCCTCCCTCTCCCTCCTTTCTCTTTCTCCCTCTCCTTTGTATCGCTATCTCTTGATTTCCCGCTCGCCCGCTCTCCTTCCTAACTTGTGAAGTCCGCCTCTGCTGTCTGTTGGGAAGGCTGTCACTTATGGGGATTAGGTTTTGTTTGGCGCAGTGCTGAAGTCGGGAGAGCAGGGATCAGCTCAGCGTGCTCTCATGCCATCATGTGTCACGTTTGATGTCACACACTGCTCCAAAAACAGCAGCAAAAGAATTGTAACGGCCATCAGTGACAAACACAAGGGCGATTGGAAAACTAAAATCACAAGCACAAAGAACATGACAAATCTAATGAAGACAAGTCCCGCCCTCTCAGTCTCCTCCCAATCATCATTAAAGTGATGGAAGGAGTCATCAGTCGGGCCATCAGCCACCGACTCACCAATAACCTGCTCACCGACGTTCGGTTCAATTTCTGCCAGAGTAATGGGCTCCAGACTCAACGTAGCCTTGATCCAGACATGGATCTAAGAGCTGAATGCCAGAGGAGAGGCGTGAGTAGCCGTCCTTGACATCAAGGCAGCATTTGACCAAGTATGGCACCAAGATGCCCTAGCAAAACCGAATTCTATAGACAGCAAAAGGAAGTCGTACCTGATGCAAATGAAGATGGTTGTGGTTGTTGGAGGTCAGTCTCAGCAGCCCTAGGACTTCGTTGCAGGCGTTTCTCAGGGAAATATTTATGGCTCAGCCGTCTTCAGCTGCTTCATCAATAGCCTTCCCTTCATCCTAACGTCAGGAGGAGCTGTCTGCTGATGATCCCACAGTATTCATCTCCATTCACAACTCCTCCGATAATGAAGCAGCCCATGCGAGCCTACAGCAAGACCTGGATAACATCCAAACTTGGGCTGACAAGTAGCAGGTAACATTCCTGCCAAATAAGTGCCAGGCAATGGCTTTCAAACAAGGGACGGCCCCGACCTTCAATGGCATCACCATCGCCGAATCTCCCACCATAAACATCTTACAGGGCGCCATTGACCAGAAGCTGAACTAGACCAGCCATATCAACACAATGGCCACAAGAATAGAACAGAGGCTGGGTAATCTGCAACGAGTGGCTCACCTCTTGACCCCTCAAACCCTCACCACCCTCAAAAAGGCTCAAGTCAGAAATAAGATGGAATACTTACCACTTTTTCAAGAGTGAATTAGATGAATTTCTGGAGACAGAAGGAATTGAGGGATATGGTGAGTAATGTGCTTGATATATCAAAAAAGATGTGTTTATTGGCATCTATGATTCTAGGAGGTGAAATCAGTGTTAAGATAGATCCTCATGCACAAAAACATTCAGCAGAGGAGTATGGAGAAAAGATACTCGGCCATTAAGGCCCAGCGTGTTGTGAAGAAAGATGGTGTCTCGCTGTATCTGTAAAGGTAAGTTGGGTCCAGTTAACCAACCGATTTTTGATGGCCAGCTGCCATTTTAAAGGATGGCTGTCACGGTTTCAGGGAACCAAAAGACATCAGTAACGTCAGCTGAAAGTGCTGTTCAAAGCGAGTTATGCCATTTTATCATCTGTTGACAGGAGTTTGGTTTGCCAAACGTGTCTTCTTGTCAGCCGTACTACTTTTGGGCTTTCGTGCCTCCTGTTATCCCGCTTACAGCAAGAAGCCCTGCTCCTGCAAAGAACTTACTCAGACATGCTGAGCAACAGACTGCTGACATTTAATTAAAACTATTGTAAAGACTGCTGTTGAGTGCAATCAAAATGGTGTCACCTTGAAGTGATAGCGGTCTCTGTGCTGTTGCTATCATTACTGTTAGTCCACTGTTGCTTTGTTGACAGGTAAGAGCCTTGCGTGCAGCATTACAAAAGCAAAATACTGCGGATGCTGGAAATCTGAAATTAAAAACAGAAAATGCGAGAAATACTCAGCAGGTCAGGCAGCATCTGTGGAGAGAGAAACAGAGATGCCGGGCTGGATTTTACCAGCCCTAAGGAGGCGGGTTTGGAGGCGGGACTGCTGGGAAAATCAAAAAGAATGGGAGCGGGTCCCAAACCCGCTCCCAACCCACCTCCAACCAATCTTCCCAGGAGTCGGGTCCCCGATTTGCGCAGGGACCCGACTCCTAGCGGCGGGAAGAGGATTATAGCCACTTAACTGCCAGTTAACAGGCAATTTTTCCCAATTTTTCTGCTGTTGCTGCGGGCTTCCCGACGTCGGGGAATGCCGCCAGGGTAAGTGAGGCGTGCTGTGGGTCTGTTGTTATTTTGGTGTTTGGACGACAGCTGCAGGAGTGGTGTGAAGGATGCAATGGGACAATGGTTAGTATAAGAGGTACTGAAATGTTGTGAAAGTAATTTTTAATCTGGTTAGATGTTTCTGCAGGTGACGAGCGGTAAAGTGTTTGTGTAGCCTCATCTCATCAGGAGAAGTGACAGATGGCTTCTGCAATCTCAGCTGCAGCTGCCATCTGTTTTATCCTAAGGAGAGAGTAGTTGGAGAGCCTGGGTGCAAGGGCTTAACATAGAAACATAGAAGATAGGAGCAGGAGTAGGCCATTCGGCCTCTCGAGCCTGCTCCACCATTCAATGAGATCATAGAGTCATAGAGTCATAGAGTTTTACAGCACAGAAAGAGGCCCTTCGGCCCATCGTGCCTGCGCCGCCCATCCATCCCTGTCCAGTCTAATCCCATTTTCCAGCATTTGGTCCATAGCCTTGTATGCAATGGCATTTCAAGTGCTCATCCAAATGCTTCTTGAATGTTGTGAGGGTTCCTGCCTCTACCACCCTTTCAGGCATTGAGTTCCACATTCCAACCACCCTCTGGGTGAAGAAGTTCCTCCTCAAATCCCCTCTAAATCTCCTGCCCCTTACCCTGAATCTATGCCCCCTTGTTATTGACCCCCCTACTAAGGGGAAAAGTTCCTCTTTATCTACCCTATCTATGCCCCTCATCATTTTGTACACCTCAATCAGGTCCCCCCTCAGCCTTCTTTGCTCCAAGGAAAACAACCCCAGCCTGTCCAGCCTCTCTTCATAGCCTCTCTGATCATGGCTGATCATCCAAATTCAGTACCCTGTCCCTGCCTTCTCCCCATATCCCTTGATCCCTTTAGCCTTAAGAAATATATCTAACTCCTTCTTGAATATATTTAACTAGCTGGGGAGCCCCGCGTTGCGAGGGCAATTTTGGGGCGCGAGGGCAATTTGGGGCGCTTGGTCTCCCTGCCCCTGTGTGTCCCCCCTCTCCCTGTCATGTCCTCTCCCTGTCCTATCCCTCCCTCCCCTCCTCTCCCTCCCCTCCCCTGTCTCCCTCCCTCCCTCCCCTCGCCCACCCCCGCTCCCCCACTCCCCTCTGTCCCTCTCTCCGGCCCCTCCCCCTGCCTAGCGCCTGAGGTCCGGAGCTGAGGTCCCCCGCGTATGGCGCAGCTGATGGACGGCCGCTGTGGGCGGGCAGGCGGCGCATGCGCGGTCAGTGGGCAATTTTGGGGCGCTTGGTCTCCCTGCCCCTGTGTGTCCCCCCTCTCCCTGTCATGTCCTCTCCCTCTCCCTGTCCTATCCCTCCCTCCCCTCCCCTCCCTCCCTCCCCTCCCTCCCTCCCCTCCCCTCCTCTCCCTCCCCCCCTCCCCTCGCCTCCCCCGCTCCCCTCTGTCCCTCTCTCCGGCCCCTCCCCCTGCCTAGCGCCTGAGGTCCGGAGCTGAGGACCCCCGCGTATCGCGCGGCTGATGGACGGCCGCTGTGGGCGGGCGGGCGGGCGGCGCATGCGCGGTCAGTGCGGGCGGCGCGAGCGCCCCGCGATTTCCTGAGGCTCGCCCCCCCCGCGATTTCCCGAGGCTCTTCCCCCCCCCGCGATTTCCCGAGGCTCTCCCCCCCCCGCGATTTCCCGAGGCTCTCCCCCCCCCGCGATTTCCCGAGGCTCTCCCCCCCCGCGATTTCCCGAGGCTCTCCCCCCCCCCGCGATTTCCTGAGGCTCTGCCCCCCCCCTCGATTTCCCAAGGCTCTCCTCCCCCCCTATTAAATTGTTATTTAATTCCCTAACACATCATTAAAATATTTACCTTAGTTCCCTAACACACAGAAAGTGTGGGGGAAA
This sequence comes from Somniosus microcephalus, assembly GCF_052327205.1. Lineage (NCBI taxonomy): Eukaryota > Metazoa > Chordata > Chondrichthyes > Squaliformes > Somniosidae > Somniosus > Somniosus microcephalus. Next base: position 24,539,639 of record NC_141016.1, read on the forward strand.
AAATTGTGAAAAATCAAGATGGCGGCCACTCACCTCGGTTCAGAAGGATAAGGCCCGCCCACACACGCACCGATTGGTCGACCGGTCAGGTCACCGAAGCGTAGGATTGGTCAACCGTCGAGTCACTCGACACTCAACTGTAGGAAGGGACCCGCCGTCCGATTGGTGGACCTCGACGTCACACGGTCGCTAATGAGATGCTAATGAGCGGAACGCTGAACGTTTTTGGGATACCGCGGGCGGGATTTTTGTCCGGCCGAAACGTAAATACGCCTATGACCGGTCCGGAATCGCAAGCTTTCTTTTGAGGCGACGCGCGCGTCGGTACGCTCTGTAACTTTCAAACGTATAGAGAATGGACGGACAGACAGACAGACAGACATCGGGACAGACATCGGGACAGACAGACAGAAGAGCTCTTTTATATATATATAGATGAATTGGCCTCAACTGTCTTCTGTGGTAGAGAATTCCACAGGTACACCTCTGGGTGAAGAAATTCCTCCTCATCTCTGTCCTAAATGGCTTACCCCTTATCTTTAGACTGTGACCCCTGGTTCGGGACTCCCCCGCAATCGGGAACATCCTTCCTGCATCTAGTCTGTCTAGTCCTGTCAGAATTTTATAAGTTTCAATGAGATCCCCTCTCATTCTTCTAAACTCCAGCGAATATAAGCCAAGTCGACCCAATCTCTCCTCATACGTCATTCCTGCTATCCCAGGTATCAGCCTGGTGAATTTTCACTGCACTCCCTCCATGGCAAGAACATCCTTCCTCAGATAAGGCGACCAAAATTGCACACAATAGTCAAGGTGTGGTTTCACCAAGGCCCTGTACAACTGCAGCAAGACATCCTTGTTCCTGTACTCGAATCCTCTCGCTACGAAGGCCAACATACCATTTGCCTTCTTAACCGCCTGCTGCACCTGCATGCTTACCTTCAGCGAATGGTGCACAAGGACACCCAGGTGTCGTTGCACTTCCCCTTCTCCCAATCTATTGCCATTCAGACAATAATCTGCCTTCCTGTTTTTGCCACCAAAGTGGATAACCTCGCATTTATCCACATTACACTGCATCTGCCATGCATCTGCCCAATCATCCAACCTGTCCAAATCATACTGGAGTTTCTCGGCATCCTCCTCACAGCACACACGCCCACCCAGCTTTGTGTCGTCTGCAAACTTGGAGATATTACATCTAGTTCCCTCGTCTAGATCATTAATATATATTGTGAATAGCTGGGGTCCTAGCACCGATCCCTGCGGTACCCCACTAGTCACTGCCTGCCACTCGGAAAAAGAGCCGTTTATTCCAACTCTTTGCTTCCTGTCTGCCAGCCAGTTCTCTATCCAAGTCAGTACCTTGCCCCCAATCCCATGTGCTTTAACTTTACACGCTAATCTCTTATGCGGGACCTTATCGAAAGCCTTCTGAAAGTCCAAATATACCACATCCACTGGTTCTCCCTTATCTATTTTACCAGTTGCATCCTCAAAAAATTCCAGTAGATTAGTCAAGCACGATTTACCTTTTGTAAATCCATGTTGACTTTGTCCGATCCTGTCACTGTTTTCCAAGTGCTCTGCTATTACATCTTTTATAATGGACTCTAGCATTTTCCCCACTACCGATGTCAGGCTTACCGGTCTATAATTCCCCGTTTTCTCTCTACCACTTTTTTTGAATAGTGGGTTAACATTAGCTACCCTCCAATCCATGGGAACTGTTCCAGAGTCTATAGAATTTTGGAAGATGACCAGTAATGCATCTACTATTTCTAGGGCCACTTCCTTAAGTACCCTAGGATGTAGATTATTAGGCCCTGGGGATTTATCGGCTTTCAATCCCATCAATTTCCTTAACACCATTTCCCTACAAACACTGATTTCATTCAGTTCCTCCCTCTCATTATACAGTGATTGTCAGTGTTTGACGGCACCTCAATGCTGTCAAACACTGTCAAACCATCTGTCAAACAAGTGTGGTGCATGTGCCTTTAAGAAAACCGGCAGATGAAGCGTCATCAACTCACGCTTTCCCTTAATTGGCCGGCAAGTCCGTAGGGCAGGGCTTAAGAAGGCCAATCAGGGCAAAATAGCGTCTGTTCATCAGACGTCGCTGGGGATAGGACTAGAACCCGGAAGGCAGCAGACCCGCCTCCAACTCGTCTCGGTAAGTAAAACCCAGCCCAACGTTTCAGGTCGATGACCCTTCATCAGAACTGGAAAAGTTGGAGATGGAACAGGTTTTTAAGCAAGTGTAGGGGCAGGGAAAGGGGGGAGGGGAGGAAAGAACAAGAGGGAAGGTCTGTGATAGGGTGGAAGGCGGGAGAGATTAAGAGACAAAAGGGATGATGGTGTGAGGCAAAAGGAGATGGTAATGGGCCAAGTTAAGAAACAAAAGATGGGTCTGGAGGAGGTGTAAATGGCGATGGCAGAATGATCGACAGCTGCCATGAGACAGAGGGAAAAAAATGAAAATGCAGCATTGTTCGGCCGTGAGAGTTTCCTGCAGAGATGGTATCCACCAGCGGCCAGCTTTGACTCTCGGGTCACCGCGTTCTTTTCACCAGCGGGAAGTTTCCTTCCAGTGTCTTCATTGAGATTGGCCTGGGTTTTTTCCCCTCTGTGTTCCCAATTGTTCTAAAGTTTGCAGTTTCCTCAGAAATTCTAAACTTGCCTTTGTGCTTTGATAATTCGCAGAATGGGCTTAACGGCCTCCACCTGGCCTCCAAGGAAGGGCATGTCAAGGTGGTGTCAGAGCTGCTGCACAATGGCATCATTCTGGAGACCGCGACAAAGGTGAGAAATAACGGCGTGGGAGCAAACTGTACGTGCAGCACTGAGTGGAAACGGTATTACGTAAAAAGGACCGACAGAGACAGAGAAAGAGAGGGCCAGCAGAGAGAGAGCAATGTACATGTAATGCAGTGACATGACTGCTGTGTGTATTGTGTATTGAACTGTGTGTGCATTAACACAACTGCAACAAATGTAATTGACTGTCATTCCTGCAAGGTGTTTTGTGCAGTGTTGTGATTGCAGCATGTTATGTTCAGTCTCACGACTGCAGGATTTACAGTGCGGTAGCGACACTACTTCATTGTGTGTAGTGCAATGACACAACTGCAACATTTACAATGCAGTTGCTGCTGCATTGTGTATCATGCAGTGTCATCACTGCAACGTATATAGTGCTTGTGACTACTATGGTGTGACTAGGACAGTGACACTATCTCTCATCCCCCCGAGTCGCTCTCTCTCTTCCCCCCCAGTCGCTCTCTCTCTTCCCCCCCAGTCGCTCTCTCTCTTCCCCCCCAGTCGCTCTCTCTCTTCCCCCCCAGTCGCTCACTCTCTTCCCCCCCAGTCGCTCTCTCTCTTCCCCCCCAGTCGCTCTCTCTCTTCCCCCCCAGTCGCTCTCTCTCTCTTCCCCCCCAGTCGCTCTCTCTCTCTTCCCCCCCAGTCGCTCTCTCTCTCTTCCCCCCAGTCGCTCTCTCTCTCTTCCCCCCAGTCGCTCTCTCTCTCTTCCCCCCAGTCGCTCTCTCTCTTCCCCCCCAGTCGCTCTCTCTCTTCCCCCCCAGTCGCTCTCTCTCTTCCCCCCCAGTCGCTCTCTCTCTTCCCCCCCCAGTCGCTCTCTCTCTTCCCCCCCAGTCGCTCTCTCTCTTCCCCCCCACTCGCTCTCTCTCTTCCCCCCCAGTCGCTCTCTCTCTCTTCCCCCCAGTCGCTCTCTCTCTTCCCCCCCCAGTCGCTCTCTCTCTTCCCCCCCCAGTCGCTCTCTCTCTTCCCCCCCCAGTCGCTCTCTCTCTTCCCCCCCAGTCGCTCTCTCTCTTCCCCCCCCAGTCGCTCTCTCTCTTCCCCCCCAGTCGCTCTCTCTCTCTTCCCCCCAGTTGCTCTCTCTCTCTTCCCCCCAGTCGCTCTCTCTCTCTTCCCCCAGTCGCTCTCTCTCTCTTCCCCCCAGTTGCTCTCTCTCTTCCCCCCCCCACTCGCTCTCTCTCTTCCCCCCCAGTCGCTCTCTCTCTTCCCCCCCAGTCGCTCTCTCTCTTCCCCCCCAGTCGCTCGCTCCCTTCCCCCCCAGTCGCTCTCTCTCTTCCCCCCCAGTCGCTCTCTCTCTTCCAACAACAACATGCCCTCGAAAAAGCCTCGGCACCGCCGGGCACTCCGGCTAGTAGACTATAAAGCACAATCAACTGAAACTACTACAGATACGCTGAGCAGCGATATTATGATACGTGCAGTGTAATGAAGTAAAACTGCCACAAGACATCAGGCACCGTACAATCTAAGAGACACGGGGGTCCCTTTTAGGATCAAACACTAAATTGAAGAATTATTACCTTTAGCATACTTGTATTTTATTTTCTTGCAATTTTTCTCATCTCGTGAAGGCATTGACAGTTGCCAGATTACATAAGAACATAAGAAATCGGAGCAGGAGTCGGCCATACGGCCCTTCAAGCCTTCTCTGCCATTCAGTAAGATCATGGCTGATCTTCGAGCTCAACTCCACTTTCCTGCCTGACCCCGTTATCCCTTGGTTCCCTTAGGGTCCAAAATATCTATCATAGAATCATAGAAATTTACGGCACCGAAAGAGGCCATTTGGCCCATCGTGTCTGTGCAATAGTGGGGGACGTCAAAGCTGAACTCAAGGGACATCAAAGCCCAATCCAAGGGACATCAAAGCCCAATCCAAGGGACATCAAAGCCCAGCCCAAGAGACATCAAAGCCCAACCCAAGGGACATCAAAGCCCAATCCAAGGGACATCAAAGCCCAATCCAAGGGACATCAAAGCCCAATCCAAGGGACATCAAAGCCCAATCCAAGGGACATCAAAGCCCAGCCCAAGAGACATCAAAGCCCAGCCCAAGAGACATCAAAGCCCAATCCAAGGGACATCAAAGCCCAATCCAAGGGACATCAAAGCCCAATCCAAGGGACATCAAAGCCCAATCCAAGGGACATCAAAGCCCAATCCAAGGGACATCAAAGCCCAATCCAAGGGACATCAAAGCCCAACCCAAGGGACATCAAAGCCCAATCCAAGGGACATCAAAGCCCAATCCAAGGGACATCAAAGCCCAATCCAAGGGACATCAAAGCCCAACCCAAGGGACATCAAAGCACAACCCAAGGGACATCAAAGCCCAATCCAAGGGACATCAAAGCCCAGCCCAAGGGACATCAAAGCCCAGCCCAAGGGACATCAAAGCCCAACCCAAGGGACATCAAAGCCCAATCCAAGGGACATCAAAGCCCAACCCAAGGGACATCAAAGCCCAATCCAAGGGACATCAAAGCCCAATCCAAGGGACATCAAAGCCCAGCCCAAGGGAATCAAAGCCCAGCCCAAGGGACATCAAAGCCCAACCCAAGGGACATCAAAGCCCAACCCAAGGGACATCAAAGCCCAACCCAAGGGACATCAAAGCCCAACCCAAGGGACATCAAAGCCCAGCCCAAGGGACATCAAAGCCCAGCCCAAGGGACATCAAAGCCCAACCCAAGGGACATCAAAGCCCAATCCAAGGGACATCAAAGCCCAACCCAAGGGACATCAAAGCCCAATCCAAGGGACATCAAAGCCCAATCCAAGGGACATCAAAGCCCAGCCCAAGGGAATCAAAGCCCAGCCCAAGGGACATCAAAGCCCAACCCAAGGGACATCAAAGCCCAATCCAAGGGACATCAAAGCCCAGCCCAAGGGACATCAAAGCCCAACCCAAGGGACATCAAAGCCCAACCCAAGGGACATCAAAGCCCAATCCAAGGGACATCAAAGCCCAACCCAAGAGACATCAAAGCCCAACCCAAGGGACATCAAAGCCCAGCCCAAGGGACATCAAAGCCCAGCCCAAGGGACATCAAAGCCCAACCCAAGGGACATCAAAGCCCAATCCAAGGGACATCAAAGCCCAATCCAAGGGACATCAAAGCCCAACCCAAGGGACATCAAAGCCCAATCCAAGGGACATCAAAGCCCAGCCCAAGGGACATCAAAGCCCAATCCAAGGGACATCAAAGCCCAACCCAAGGGACATCAAAGCCCAATCCAAGGGACATCAAAGCCCAGCCCAAGGGACATCAAAGCCCAACCCAAGGGACATCAAAGCCCAGCCCAAGGGACATCAAAGCCCAACCCAAAGGACATCAAAGCCCAGCCCAAGGAACTTCAAAGCCCAACCCAAGGGACATCAAAGCCCAACTCAAGCCTGTTGGGCTTGACCTGACCTCCACATACATGCACTTTGCAGTGGAACAGACTAGACAATAATCAGGAGCGGAAACCTCGGGCTGATTTTGTTTCCCTCTCTCTAGTCCATGTTGAGCTGAGACCAGTTGGAGCACTCCAATTGCTGCCCTGGTCAAGACCAGCTAACTTGGGCACAGACTAGGAAATCGAAGCTGGGACCTTCCAGTACCGCACCAGGTGCTGTCTTATCCACAAGGCCACTGGAGAATTGATCTCCATTTCTGGCTTCCAAAAGACATCTTTTTGGTTGGTATAGTTCTTTGTCTACTAGATGAGTAATTGTTTGTGGAACTGTTGCCTTACAGAAAGGGAACACAGCCCTGCACATTGCAGCTCTAGCTGGTCAGGAACAGGTGGTGAAGGAGTTGGTCGACTATGGAGCAAACATCAACGCTCAGTCCCAGGTAAGAGGCAACTGGTTGAAAAGATACTGAGAAAGCCCAAGGAGGACATGTGCCCTTTCTCTCCTATTCAATTCTTATACAACTCTTGGCACTCAAATTGGGGACAAGCCAACTGTTAGTACTTCACCCAACTTTAATAGGATTAAAGACATACAGGCAAATAAGCAGGAAAAACAGACAAAATATAAAGGGAAAAAAATAATTAAAGACACACAACAGAGCGGCAAATCCGTAAAGAGAACCAAGAAAGCATCAGAACCTCTTACACTGACAGATCAGCAGAGATAGGGAACAAAACCATAACAACAACAACTTGTATTTATATAGCACCTTTAAGGTAGTAAAATGTCCCAAGGCGCCTCACAGGACCGTTATCAATCAAAATCTGACACCGAGCCACTTTAGGAGATATTAGGGCAGATGGCTTTAAGAAGCGTCTTAAAGGAGGAAAGAGAGGTAGAGAGGCGGACAGGTTGAAGGAGGAAATTCCAAAGCTTAAGAGCTTGGCAGCTGAAGGCACGTATCTTCCCAGTGCACTACCTTGCTAAATGAACAGAACACAGATAACAGATTCCAGGATCTGACACGTGAAACTCTGAACTCCCAGATGAGATTGATGCCCTGTGTACCTTTATCTTATTTATAACGTAAGCTCTGCAGTTGCTGGGAACACTTCCTATCCTTTAAGCTGGAGCAAAGCATCACATCAGACACTGAGGGCTAAAATCCTCAAGGTAATTGAAGACGGATTACCATCTGACAGCCCACAGTCTATTACTACAGATAAATACATAGGCGTTACGACACAGAAAAGGCCAGTCTGTGTTGGCATTTACCCTCTGTGGGAGCAACTAGTTCTAATCACCCTTTTGCTTCATCTACCTAATTAATATAATCTCAAAGGTTGACGCAATTTGTCTGCCTCAACCATTAACCCTGGAAGTGAATTCCGCAGCCTCACTGTGTAAAGATGTTTCTCCTACCCTCTGTTCTCAATCTCTTCCATTTAATCTTGCAGCTATGGCCCCTCATTCTTGACCCCACAACTACTGGGAACTGTCTGCTTCTATCAACCATGTCCTGTCCTTACATCATTTTAAACACTTCTATCATATCACCCCACAATCTACCTTGTTCTAACAAAAAAGAACTAGGTTTTCAAGTTGAATTTGTAGTTCCTCATACCATTCTAGTGAATCGGTTGCACCTTCTCTGAAGCCTCAGTGTTCTTCCTACAGTGTGGAGCCCAACCCTGCACACAGTACGATAGCAAAATACTGCGGATGTTGGAAATCCGAAATAACAACAGAAAATGCTGGAAAAACTCAGCAGGTCAGGCAACATCCGTGGACAGAAATTTGAGTTGACGTTTCGGGTCGAACCCTTCTTCAAAACTGGAAAGAAAAGATAGATCGGAGGCAGGGCTGCGATCGGACAAAAGAATAAAAGAAACAAAAGAAGTAAAAAAGAGACAATAAAAGGCGTTAGAAGCTAGACGAGATGGTAATAGGCTGAGATTGGGTGTAAAGTGTACTGGCAGGGCAAGGGATAGCTGCCAGGTGTGAGAGCGAAACAAAAGGAAAGGGGGGGGGGCGGAAAGGAGTGGAAAAATTACAAGAAAAAATGAAATACGGGCCGAGGTTATGATCTGAAATTGTTGAACTCGATATTGAGTCCGGAAGGCTGCAGAGTGCCTAATCGGAAGATGAGGTGCTGTTCTTGCACACAGTACTCTAACTTATCAAGGCTTTATATTTTATACTCCATACCTCTTGTGATAAAACTTGCACTTCTGTCAGCTTTTTTTTAACCGTTTCATCTACCCGAGGTGTTGCGTTTTAATGTCCCATGAACTTGTCCCCCAAATCCCTCTGCTCTTCCACAGCACCGAGCCTACTTCCATTCACAGTATAGTACGGCTGTTATTTTCGTTACCAAAACTCAGCACCTCGCAGTTACTGACAGTGAATTCCATCTGCCACTTTTAGTCCATTCCTGGCTCACAATATTATCAATCATATATGATATTCTTTTAGTTTAGGGGCATTATTCTGTATTAACAAGTGGAAAAAGTCTCCATTTGGATTGTTAATGTTCCTAAGGCAGTATCTATCTGAACCATATTGATCAAGACTTGGCTTCCTAGCTGTTAAAGGACATTTTTTTATCTTTAAAAATCCAGTAAGTTCAATCAATGGCCAGCTCATGTGTTCTGTCACTCTATAAACAACCTATTAATTGTACAGTGCGAAGAAAAGAACAAGTAACGCTGTTACTGAAAAGCTGAACTTGTCGAAGCTAACGTTGCTGAGATCTGAAATTTCTCGTTTTCAGTTCATCCCAGAACTGGTTTGTGAGGACGTATCGTTTCCAGACTACGTGCCTTTAACCAGAGAAACTTGCGTGAATCCAGCTCAGAGACCATATTCGGGGTAGTTTCGGACTTTGCATGATCGTGTAAATTGCACAAAGTCAAGAACTAGCCCCCCCGCCCCTGACCCCCAATACTTTAGAGGAGCGCAGCTGACTGCAGACAAGCAATCAATTCCGTCACGCGTTAGATGCAAAGTAAAGCTCCCACTGCATTATCCCTTAAGCACTCCCAGAACTGGTGCACAATGGTTAGATACAGGGTTAGATATATTTCTTAAGGCTAAAGGGATCAAGGGATATGGGGAGAAAGCAGGGACAGGGTACTGAATTTGGATGATCAGCCATGATCTCATTTAATGGCGGAGCAGGCTCGAGGGGCCGAATGGCCTACTCCTGCTCCTATCTTCTATGTCTATGTAAAGCTTCCTCTGCACTGCCCAATCGAGCACTCCCCGAACTAATACATGATGGGTTAGATACAGGGTAAAGCTTCCTCTGCACTGCCCCATCGAGCACTCCCCGAACTAATACATGATGGGTTAGATACAGGGTAAAGCTTCCTCTGCACTGCCCCATCAAGCACTCCCTGAACTAATACATGATGGGTTAGATACAGGGTAAAGCTTCCTCTGCACTGCCCCATCGAGCACTCCCCGAACTAATACATGATGGGTTAGATACAGGGTAAAGCTTCCTCTGCACTGCCCCATCGAGCACTCCCTGAACTAATACATGATGGGTTAGATACAGGGTAAAGCTTCCTCTGCACTGCCCCATCGAGCACTCCCCGAACTAATACATGATGGGTTAGATACAGGGTAAAGCTTCCTCTGCACTGCCCCATCAAGCACTCCCTGAACTAATACATGATGGGTTAGATACAGGGTAAAGCTTCCTCTGCACTGCCCCATCGAGCACTCCCCGAACTAATACATGATGGGTTAGATACAGGGTAAAGCTTCCTCTGCACTGCCCCATCGAGCACTCCCTGAACTAATACATGATGGGTTAGATACAGGGTAAAGCTTCCTCTGCACTGCCCCATCGAGCACTCCCCGAACTAATACATGATGGGTTAGATGCAGGGTAAAGCTTCCTCTGCACTGCCTCATCGAGAACTCCCCGAACTAATACATGATGGGTTAGATACAGGGTAAAGGATTAAAACAGAATAAAACTTCTTATACTGCCCAGCCTAATACAGCAAGGTCAGGATCAGCGCAGTTGAGATACAAGATCACTGCTTCATCAGGCATTCCCAGGGCAGGTGTAGTTTTAGGCAATGGCGTGGAACCAGGAGAAATGGGGAAAGGTTTTAGAAATAATTTGGGAGCAAATGAAAGTTGTTTTAAGTATTTGTGAAGTTAAGAGCACAGGGACATCCCATCAGATCCATCGTTACAGTCGGATCTCAATCCGCACTGAGTGTGGTCCTACTGAATTAGAGGTATAATAATAACTTCTGCCGAGAATTGGGGAACATTAACTCTCAAGGCACATAGTTGATGTTCCGTTTAGTCTCACACTGAAGCATTGGGCTATGAAAAATCCTAAAACGACAGTAAAATGACAAGTGTTAAAACCAGTTCCCGGTGCACTTTCCAGCATCAATTAAGAGGTGGACAAGCTTTTAAAAAATAACAAGTTAAAGCAGATGATTCTCTGACTGTCTACAGGCTGTTAGGATCTCATGGTCATGGGCATGTGCCTGGCACAGTACAATGTACATCCCAAGCTCAGACTGGGCATGGCCAGTACAAGTCTACTTGCAATGTGAGGGCTGCCAGTGTGTAGGAGCCACTGAATTTGACATTATTTTCCCGACCAATATCCTCGCCTTCCTGCCCATGCTCCGGTGGCATTGAGTCTCTTCTGAGGTGCGGTTCAGCAGGCACTGGACACGCTCACCCTGAAGGGTGAACCTGATCCTTGACAGTGAGTGGCTAATAGACCTTGGGTGGGGAGGGTGGAGCTGACAGCCAAGCTTCATCCGACACATGCACACTTTCCAGTTGGGTAGCGATCAGGAGTAGGAACCTTGGCCGACTTTTACCGCACCCCTCCCAATCTAAGGGTACTGAGGCCAACTGTAGTCCCCGCCCCCCCAACTGCTGTCCTGAATGAGATCAGAAATAACGAGCAGAAGAAACGTGCCTTACTTACTGTGTCACTCACACAGAGCGAGCAGAGGAACATAAGAACATAAGAATTAGGAGGAGTCGGCCATACGGCCACTCGAGCCTGCTCCGCCATTCAATAAGATCATGGCTGATCTGCGACCTCAACTCCACTTTCCCGCCCAATCTCCATATCCCTTGATTCCCCTAGAGTCCAAAAATCTATCGATCTCTGTCTTGAATATACTCAACGACTCAGCATCCACAGCCCTCTGGGGTAGAGAATTCCAAAGATTCACAACCCTCTGAGCGAAGAAATTCCTCCTCATCTCAGTCTTAAATGACCGACCCCTTATCCTGAGACTGTGCCCCCCTAGTACTAGACTCTCCAGCCAGGGGAAACAACTTCTCAGCACCGACCCTGTCAATCCCCCTCAGAATGTTATATGTTTCAATGAGATCACCTCTCATTCTTCTAAACTCCAGAGAGTATCGGCCCAATGTACTCAATCTCTCCTCATAGGAAACCCTCTCATCGCAGGAATCAATCTGGTGAACCTTCATAGCATCATCTCTAAGGCAAATATATCCTTCCTCAGATAAGGAGACCAAAACAGCTACCTTGCTGCTTATTGTCCTTATACTCTCCCTGTAAGGAAGAAAATTGGTGAACTGAAGGCTGTAGTTAAGTGCACAGGGAGTGTGCTTTTTGTGCTGCTCGGTATAAACCAGTACAATTCACACTGGAAACGCACAGTGACGTCCGATACAGAAAGAAAGCTAAACATTTTGCTTTATCAGAACACTGTGACTGTGAGATTCATTGTGCTAGCGATAACTAAATATTCCACATTTCAGTCGATCATCCTTCCCATATTTCCAAATACTCTGCCCCCTGCCTATTGGAGTGGGGCTCCTAATGACGGACTCTGATGGATTTTTCTGCAGTGTTAATGGGTTCCTGGAGTGATCCAGATGTGCTTTGTACCTGAAATGCTCTGCTTTAATGCTTGCAGTGTCAGCAAGAGTTTCTGGCTGCAAGCCTGACTTTCGCTGCGTGTAAACAGCAGCACATCAGGTACACTGGTCCCCAAAACAGATCTGCTGCCGTCAAAAAAAAAGATTTCTCTTGTTCTCCCTCCCCTCACCCACCCACATTATTTGCAAGCAATGCCATTTTGAATGTGACTGAGGCAGACTTCATTATCTGATCTCCAGCCATTCTGGGACCACTGCAGCTATTTAATCAAGCACAAAATTACATTAGGACATCACTACTCCCACCCCCACCCACCCCACCCTCACACGCACCTTACCTTAGGGGAAATTCCTTTTAACGGAGAATTGGAAAATGTCCGAGTTTCTCAGAAACCTGCTTAGGGAATTACAGGAACATGTAACTTTGAAATGTGCAATTTCCGAGAATGAGATTTAAATGAGAAAGATTCAATTATTCTCCGGTTTTCATTAAAATAAGAATTCCACCTCCCCCATCTCTCCAGCATGGTGGCCTTTGCGCCATCCATTTTTTTTCTCTGGCGCGTCCACCTTTGTACAGCCCAGAAGCCTCCTCAGTGCACATGGGTCTTGGTTTTCTCTGATGCTGCTAACTAGCTGCTGTTTGTATGTGAGGAAATGCTGGTGATGAAAGGTTTTTAATGATAGCCTCATCAAACCATGTCACATTGAATTACATGGCCTCATGACACTGGGAGCACTGACTGGATGAATCCTTGCTGGAACTGTACTGTGTGTTATTGTGACTTTATTTGCCTTTAGCCAGGGATTGTTGGTTCGTGTCCCATCTGGGGTGCTGTAACATTTTGTGCCAGCTGTGTCTCAGTGGGTAGCACCCTCGCCTCTGGGTCAGAAGGTTGTGGGTTTAAGTCCCACTCCAGGGACTTGAGCACAAAAATCTAGGCTGACTCTCTAGTGCAGTGCTGAGGGAGTGCTGCACTGTCGGAGGTGCCGTCTTTCAGATGAGGAATTAAACTGAGGCCCCGTCTGCTCTCTCAGGTGGACATAAAAGATCCCATGGCACTATTTCGAAGAAGAGCAGGGGGAGTTATCCCCGGTGTCCTGGCCAATATTTATCCTTCAACCAACGTCACTTAAACAGATTATCTGGTCATTATCACATTGCTGTTTGTGGGAGCTTGCTGTGCGCAAATTGGCTGTCGCATTTCCTACATTGCAACAGTGACTACGCTTCAAAAAAGTACTTGATTGGCTGGTCTTGAAAGGCGCTATATAAATGCAAGTCCCTCCTTTAGTGCACTGTGCATGTCCAGAAGTTGACACCGAGATATTCATGAAGCAACAAAGCCAGCTGGACACTAAATGGTCAGTTTTTTGCACAGTGTGTATTGTCAGCTGCTGTACATGTACAGTACACACTCGAAAAGCTTGCTAAAAGCTGGCCATTCATTCCCATTCCCATCCAGGCTTGTGTGTGTGTGTCTTGGTGTCAGTTCCTGTACGTGCACTGTACACACTGAATAAAAGGGAGCAAGTCACTCAAAACTGCGAATGTAAAGTTAATTTATCCACATGTTGTAAAACATGCACATTGTACACCCACCAGCACAGTGGAACTCATATTAGTGAAGAGAACAGGTGATTTGTCCGACGGTCCCAAAGTACAAGCTATCAGTCTGTGACTGCTGAATGCTGCAGAGGTTCAGTAATATCTTGTGCCTGATCTGTTCTGCACCGATTGTGTCCACACAGAAAGGGTTCACTCCACTTTACATGGCAGCTCAGGAGAACCACCTGGAAGTTGTGAAGTTTCTGCTTGAAAATGGTGCCAACCAAAACGTTGCGACAGAGGTAAGTCCTGATGCTCCACCCACTGGTGGTCCCTCTCCCAGCCTCTGGGAAGGTGCACTCTCCTTGGTGCACACCCGACTGGGCTAACCAACAGGTTACCTTACTCTAGGAGTCCTCTTCTCACTCCCAATCTCTTAATTGAGCGTCAGCTTGGTAGCACTCTTTGCCTGTAAGTGAGAAAGTGGTGGGTTCAAGGACCACGCCAGGACTTGGGCACACATCTAGCAGTGCGGAGCTGAGAGAATGCCGCATCGCTGGACGTGGCATTGGCCACTTCTCTTCTGTGAAACATCTGGGGATGTTTACTCCACTCAAGGCGCTAATATAAATCCAAGCTGTTGATTGACTCTTGGGGAACAGATCCTCTGTGCATTATGTATAGTGAAATCATAAACACACTTTTCATAAATGGTTTTAACATTTCATTACAGATAGCACAGAGAGACTGTTCCCCCATGGGATCAGTCATCTCGGCCAAGTGTCAGCTGTGGCTAATTGGTTGGAACACACTCCCCTCTGAGTCAGAAGGTTGTGGGTTCAAGTCCCACTCCAGGGACTGGAGCACATAAAGCTAGGCTGACACTCCAGTGCAGTGCTGAGGGAGTGCTGCACTGTCGGAGGTGCCGTCTTTCGCATGAGACATTAAACCGACATTAAACCGTCTGCCCTCTCAGGTGGACGTAAAAGATCCTGTGGCACTATTTCGAAGAAGAGCAGGGGAGTTGTTCCTGGTGTCCTGGCCAATAGTTACCCCTCAACCAACGTAACAAAAACAGATTATCTGGTCAACATCACATTGCTGTTTGTGGGAGCTTGCTGTGCGCAAACTGGCTGCCATGTTTCCCACATTACAACAGTACTTCAAAAGTACTTCATTGGCTGTAAAGTGCTTTGAGACTTCCATAGAAACATAGAAGATAGGAGCAGGAGTAGGCCATTCGGCCCCTCGAGCCTGCTCCGCCATTCAACGAGATCATGGCCGATCATCCAAACCCTAGCACCCGGTCCCTACACCGACAGCCATCCCACCCAAGCTCTATCCCCGTAACCCCGTAACCCCACGTATTTAATCCCCCCTAACACTAAGGGCCAATTTTTTTTTTTTATCATGGCCAATCAACCTAACCCGCACGTCTTTGGACTGTGGGAGGAAACCAGAGCACCCGGAGAAAACCCACGCAAACACGGGGAGAATGTGCAAACTCCACACAGACCGGTGGTCGTGAAAGGCGCTAGAGAAATGCAAGTCTTTTCTTTATCTCACAATTATAACTTTATGATATCTGCCCATCAGTTGGATACCAATATGAAAATGATTCTTGGCTGAAGGTATTGGTTAAAGTAAAATGTAGTCATCACCCAATAAAGCATCTCGGCGCTGTACTATATATCCTACATTTGAGCTGTCCCTGAATTCTATCCTAAAAGTCCCTTGTACAAATACCCCCCCACCCCACCACCACACAATGAGCTAATGGTTTGTTTTGTGTACCAGGATGGATTCACGCCATTGGCCGTTGCACTACAGCAGGGACACGAGAATGTGGTGGCGGTCCTGATAAACTACGGGACGAAAGGGAAAGTATGTCTCCCTGCCTTGCACATAGCAGCTCGGAATGATGACACCCGGACTGCAGCAGTGCTCCTACAGAATGACCCCAACCCCGACGTGTTGTCAAAGGTAAATGTAGAGGTGCCAAGGGGGAGTCAGAATGGTGTTCGATGCTAGGAGGTACTTAGTTTCACAGAGAGCCATTGACCTCTAGAATAATTTGCAGGCGCGTAGAGTGTGTGTACATTTGCTGCAAGCCTTCAAAAGCGAGCTGGATGGGTTCCTGAGAATGGCTAATATATCTGCATAAAAAATGTATGAGTTATGGAGGTTGTTACCCAATCACCGTGGTCTCCCGAAGCTTGCTTTATCACCTTCAGGGGTTGAATAGGATTTTCCTAAATCGGCCTACGTGATTTTTGCCTCACCCAAGAGGTTGGGGGAGGGTGGCAGGAAATGGGGGCGATGGTATGCACACGTTAAACTATGACCGGATAGGATGCACTCAGTGGACCATCTGGTCTTCACCTGTCCTCGTTTCTCATATCTGGAGGACAGTTCAAGCATTGCTAACACAACAGGAAAATCTCCTATGTTTGATATTTTTGGTGAAAAAATTCTCATCCCTGTTTTCAAATCCTTCCATGGCCTCGCCCCTCCCTTTCTCTGTAACCTCCTCCAGCCCTACAACCCTCTGAGATCTCTGCGCTCCTCCAATTCTGGCCTCTTGAGCTTCCCTGATTTTCATCGTCACACCATTGGCAGTCATGCCTTCAGCTGCCGAGGTTCTAAGCTCTGGAATTCCCTCCCTGAACCACTCCGCCTCTCGACCTCTCTTTCCTCTTTTAAGATGCTCTTTAAAACCTACCTCTTTGACCAAGCATTTGGTCACCTGTCCTAATATAACATTATAATGCGTACCGTGGCTGCAGTGTGTACCATCTACAAGATGCACTGCAGCAACTCGCCAAGGCTTCTTCGGCAGCACCTCCCAAACCCACGACCTCTTCCACAAGGGCAGCAGGTGCATGGGAACACCACCACCTCCAAGTTCCCCTCCAAGTCACACACCATCTTGACTTGGAAGTATATCGCCGATCCTTTATTGTCGCTGGAACTCCCTCATTAACAGCACTGTGGGAGTACCATCACCACACGGACTGCAGCGGTTCAAGAAGGCGGCTCACCACCACCTTCTCAAGGGCAACTAGGGATGGGCAATAAATGCTGGCCTTGCCAGCGACACCCACATCCCATAAACAATTGTTTTTTTAAGTTTCCTGCTTTGGGCGCAATCGGCAATCCTGGTGCAAATTGCGCTTAAAATTGCACTAGTTTTCCGAAGTGAAGTTACGGTTCAAGATTCCACTCAAACCCGCTGAACATAAAATCTTCCCTGAACCAGTGCAATTGGGCAGCGTCTTAGAATGTAATTGTTTATTTTTTCCCCTTGCATTAAAAAATATTCTGTGATATATTTAAGAGCGGTAACCTGGTGCAGTTTTATTAATACAGTTAAAAATGGGTTTATCACAAAAAAACAGCTTTTTAATCAGTGTGTCTCGTCCACCAGCTGTGAGTAACCGATTTTAAATCACTGAAAATGACTTTAAAAAGCTATACAGAACCATTTAATAGTTTCCTTGGTGTACAGTTTCTTGAGCATGTAAAGCTAGGCTGACACTCCAGTGCAGTGCTGAGGGAGTGCTGCACTGTCAGAGGTGCCGTCTTTCGGATGAGACGTTAAACCGAGGCCCCGTCTGCTCTCTCAGGTGGATGTAAAAGATCCCATGGCACTATTTCGAAGAAGAGCAGTGGAGTTATCCCCGGTGTCCTGGCCAATATTTATCCCTCAATCAACATAACAAAAACAGATTATCTGGTCATTATCACATTGCTGTTTGTGGGAGCTTGCTGTGCGCAAATTGGCTGCTGCATTTCCCACATTACAACAGTGACTCCACTTCAAAAGTACTTCATTGGCTGTAAAATGCTTTGGGAGGTCCGGTGGTCGTGAAATGCAAGTCTTTCTTTCTAGTAAATTCAATATTTTTTCAATATTTAAAAATGTTTAAAAGGTGCCCATTAGCGCCTTTGAGCCAAAAAAAAGCTTAATTTTAACCAGCCTCCTCAAAGGGCTGCAAACGGACTCAATCAGCGGAAACTCGCATGCTGATTAATCGATGTGGGGGGGGGGGGGGGGCGTGGCCAGTTTTATGGGCGGGGCCGGCTTCCCGCGCAATGCTTTTTAAACAAGCACAAAAGATCGCGGAAACTCGACTTGTGCTGGCCGTACCTTGCGCTTGAATTTCCTGGCTCCTTTGCGCTGGTTTGGCAGATGTCGGGCGAATGCGTAAACTCACAGAAGCTCTACCCCCCCAGAACGATACCCAGACTCCGAGGGTTAAATTACGAGGGGAGATCACACAAACTAGGGTTGTATTCCCTAGAATTTAGAAGATTAAGGGGTGATCTGATCGAAGTTTTCAAGATATTACGGGGAACAGACAGGGTGGATAGAGAGAAATTATTTCCGCTGGTTGGGGAGTCGAGGACTAGGGGACACAGTCTAAAAATTAGAGCCAGACCTTTCAGGAGTGAAATTAGGAAACACTTCTACACACAAAGGGTGGTAGAAGTTTGGAACTCCCTTCCACAAACGGCAATTGATGCTAGATCAATTGTTAATTTTAAATCGGAGATTGATAGATTTCTGTTAACCAAAGGTATTAAGGGATATGGGTCAAAGGCGGGTATATAGAGTTAGGTCGCAGATCAGCCAGGATCTCACTGAATGGCAGAACAGACTCGAGGGGCTGAATGGTCTCTTCCTGTTCCGATGTATTGTGGCGCTTTTGTCTCACAGTATAGCTAGCGGCACCAAATCAAGACTGTTGTGTGATTTAACTTCATGAGCTTGTGTATAGCAGAGGAGAGGGTGGAATGATTCTGTTGGCGATGGATGCTTGTTTCTGATGGGTTAGTGCTGTTAATGCGGTCAATCAGTCACTTCAAAGGATTGGTGGAATTGATAATGCTTTTCTAGTTCCTGTATGCTTTGTGGTCTGTCTGGACCATCATCGTCCCACAGGATGCACACTGAGCCCATATAACTGTTTCCTTGATGCCAGTTCTGCACTCGATGAAGATAAAGTGCATTCTTTAAAGGTTCAGCAAGGTTAATGGGGCCATTATGTCTAATTGACTACAGAGCTCTGCTGTAATGCCCTGCTCAGGCAGATGAGAATTACTAACCGGAGTGTCTCTCTGCTTCAACGTAAGATACTGATCCCTGCGCCTTCTTCTCATTTCAGACTGGTTTCACCCCGCTCCACATTGCAGCGCATTACGAGAACCTAAATGTGGCTCACATGTTGCTGACGCGAGGGGCTAATGTCAACTTTACACCCAAGGTAGGTGCAACTGGGAATTCTGAGGGATTTGTGTCCGAGCAGCCCGTGTGGAATTTGCCCCAACGGTTTCCACCCCTTCCTCTCCCCGGCAGCCCCCACTGGGTCACGCGCTTCCTAAAGCCAGGCAAATGCTCGGTGACCGATTCCCAGCCCTTGCGTGGTACCCGGAACAAGGGGGAATGAACTAGCTGCCTGACGATGGCTCTCCCTCTCTGCCTCTTGGGAGACATCTGGCCTGCTCTTGGTGTTTCCATGCGGCAGTGTATCTGAGATCAGTAACTGAGCAGGTCTGATTCTGTGGTTCTCCACTCCAGGGCACTGCTTTCCAATAAACAGCATCGCAGCAACGCTCTCTTTGCTTCTTCTGACACCTGATGGAATTCCGAGATAGTCCTGAAAGATCAGGCTGCTCTCCCAAACCGATAATGTCGATCGAGGTCTTAACTAGTTCCCCACCATCAGCATGGTGACGGGAGTCTGGCGGCACTGATTCTAAAGAGATCTCTGCACGCATTTAACCCTGTCTTTTCGAATTCAGGAAAGTGGGGATGCAATCGGAGGGAGGGGGCGAATGAGAGGGAGGGGGTGATCGGGAAAGTGAGTAAGCAATCGGAGGGAGGGGGTGAATGAGAGGGAGGGGGTGATCGGGAAAGTGAGTAAGCGATCGGAGGGAGGGGGTGATCGGGAAAGTGAGTAAGCGACCGGAGGGAGGGGGCGAATGAGAGGGAGGGGGTGATCGGGAAAGTGGGGAAGCAGTCAGATGTGAGCGGATGATTGAGGGAGGGGGCAATCGGGAGAGAGAGTAATCGGGAGAGGGTTGAAGCAATCAGGAGAGAGGGTGATTGGGAGAGGGTGGAAGCATTCGGGAGGGAGGAGGGTGAGGGGGGAGGCGATTGGGAGGGGGATGCGATTGGGAGAGAGAGGGATGCGATCGGGAGAGAGAGGGGGGCGATTGGGAGAGAGAGGGGGATCGGGAGAGAGGGGTGCGGTCGAGAGAGAGGGGGGTGTGATCGGGAGAGAGAAGGGAATCGGGAGAGAGAGGGGTGCAATCGGGAGAGAGAGGTGCGATCGGGAGAGAGGGGGATCGGGAGAGAGGGGTGCGATCGGGAGAGATGGGGGTGCGATCGGGAGAGAGAGGGGTGCGATCGGGAGAGAGGGGTGCGATTGGGAGAGAGGGGTGCGATCGAGAGAGATGTGTGCGATCGGGAGGGAGGGGTGCGATCGGGAGAGAGGGGTGCGATCGGGAGAGAGGGGTGAGATCGGGAGAGAGAGGTGCGATCGGGAGAGAGGGGTGCGATCGGGAGAGAGAGGTGTGATCGGGAGAGAGGGGTGCGATCGGGAGAGAGAGGGTTGCGATCGGGAGAGAGAGGGTTGCGATTGGGAGGGAGGTGCGTGATCAGGAGAGAGAGGGTTGCGATTGGGAGAGAGAGGGGTGCGATCGAGAGAGAGGGGTGCGATCGGGAGAGAGGGGTGCGATCGGGAGAGAGGGGCGGGAGAGAGGGGTGCGATCAGGAGAGAGGGGTGAGATCGGGAGAGAGGGGTGCGATCGGGAGAGAGGGGTGCGATCGAGAGAGAGAAGGCTGCGATCAGGAGAGAGAGGGGTGCGATCGGGAGAGAGAGGGGTGCGATCGGGAGAGAGGGGTGCGATCGGGAGAGAGAGGGGTGCGATCGGGTGAGAGGGGTGCGATCGGGAGAGAGAGGGGTGCGATCGGGAGAGAGAGGGGTGCGATCGAGAGAGAGGGGTGAGATCGGGAGAGAGGGGTGCGATCGGGAGAGAGGGGTGCGATCGAGAGAGAGAAGGCTGCGATCAGGAGAGAGAGGGGTGCGATCGGGAGAGAGAGGGGTGCGATCGGGAGAGAGGGGTGCGATCGGGAGAGAGGGGTGCGATCGAGAGAGAGAAGGCTGCGATCAGGAGAGAGAGGGGTGCGATCGGGAGAGAGAGGGGTGCGATCGGGAGAGAGGGGTGAGATCGGGAGAGAGAGGGGTGCGATAGGGAGAGAGGGGGGTGCGATTGGGAGAGAGAGGGGGATCGGGAGAGAGGGGTGCGATCGGGTGAGAGAGGGGTGCGATCGGGAGAGAGGGGGATCGGGAGAGAGAGGGGTGTGATCGGGAGAGAGGGGTGCGATCAGGAGAGAGAGGGGTGCGATCGGGAGAGAGGGGTGCGATCGGGTGAGAGAGGGGTGCGATCGGGAGAGAGGGGGATCGGGAGAGAGAGGGGTGTGATCGGGAGAGAGGGGTGCGATCGGGAGAGAGGGGTGCGATCGGGAGAGAGGGGTGCGATCGGGTGAGAGAGGGGTGCGATCGAGAGAGAGAGGTGCGATCGGGAGAGAGAGGGTTGCGATTGGCAGAGAGGGGTGCGATCGAGAGAGAGGGGTGCGATCGGGAGAGAGAGGGGTGCGATCGGGAGAGAGAGGGGTCAGATCGGGAGAGAGAGGGTGCGATCGGGAGAGGGGTGCGATCAGGAGAGAGAGGGGTGCGATCGAGAGAGAGGGGTGCGATCGGGAGAGAGAGGGTTGCGATTGGGAGAGGGGTGCGATCGGGAGAGAGAGGGGTGCGATCGGGAGAGAGAGGGGTGCGATCGGGAGAGAGAGGGTTGCGATTGGGAGAGGGGTGCGATCGGGAGAGAGAGGGGTGTGATCGGGAGAGAGAGGGGTGCGATCGGGAGAGAGGGGTGCGATCAGGAGAGAGAGGGGTGCGATCGGGAGAGGGGTGCAATCGGGAGAGAGGGGTGCGATCGGGAGAGAGAGGGGTGCGATCGGGAGAGAGGGGTGCGATCAGGAGAGAGAGGGGTGCGATCGTGAGAGAGAGGGGTACGATCGGGAGAGAGAGGGGTGCGATCGGGAGAGAGAGGGGTGCGATCGGGAGAGAGAGGGGTGCGATCGGGAGAGAGAGGGGTGCGATCGGGAGAGAGAGGGGTGCGATCGGGAGAGAGAGGGGTGCGATCGGGAGAGAGAGGGGTGCGATCTGGAGAGAGAGGGGTGCGATCGCGTGCGAGGGGTGCGATCGGGAGAGAGAGGGGTGCGATAGGGAGAGAGGGGGGTGCGATTGGGAGAGGGGGGGATCGGGAGAGAGGGGTGCGATCGGGAGGGAGGGGTGCAATCGGGAGAGAGGGGTGCGATTGGGAGAGAGGGGTGCGATCGGGAGAGAGAGGGGTGCGATCGGGAGAGAGGGGTGCGATCGGGAGAGACAGGTGCGATCGGGAGAGAGAGGGGTGCGATCGGGAGAGACAGGTGCGATCGGGAGAGAGGGGTGCGATCGGGAGAGAGGGGTGCAATCGGGTGAGAGAGGGGTGCGATCGGGAGAGAGAGGGGTGCGATCAGGAGAGAGAGGGGTGCGATCGGGAGAGAGGGGTGCGATCGGGAGAGAGGGGTGCGATCGGGAGAGAGGGGTGCGATCGGGAGAGAGAGTGATGCTATCGAGAGAGAGGGGCGCGATCGGGAGAGAGAGGGGTGCGATCGGGAGAGAGGGGTGCGATCGGGAGAGAGGGGTGCGATCGGGAGAGAGGGGTGCGATCGGGAGAGAGGGGTGCGATCGGGAGAGAGAGTGATGCTATCGAGAGAGAGGGGCGCGATCGGGAGAGAGAGGGGTGCGATCGGGTGAGAGGGGTGCGATCGGGAGAGAGGGGTGCGATCGGGAGAGAGAGGGGTGCGATCGGGAGAGAGGGGTGCAATCGGGTGAGAGAGGGGTGCGATCGGGAGAGAGAGGGGTGCGATCGGGAGAGAGGGGTGCGATCGGGAGGGAGGGGGATCGGGAGAGAGGGGTGAGATCGGGAGAGAGGGGTGAGATCGGGAGAGAGGGGGATCGGGAGAGAGGGGTGAGATTGGGAGAGAGAGGGATGCGATCGGGAAAGAGAGGTGTGCGATCGGGAGAGAGGGGGATCGGGCGAGAGGGGTGAGATTGGGAGAGAGAGGGATGCGATCGGGAAAGAGAGGGGTGCGATCGAAAGAGAGGGTTGCGATCGGGAGAGAGGGGTGCGATCGGGAGAGAGGGGTGCGATCGGGAGAGAGGGGTGCGATCGGGAGAGAGAGGGGTGCGATCGGGTGAGAGGGGTGCGATCGGGAGAGAGAGGGGTGCGATCGGGAGAGAGAGGGGTGCGATCGAGAGAGAGGGGTGAGATCGGGAGAGAGGGGTGCGATCGGGAGAGAGGGGTGCGATCGAGAGAGAGAAGGCTGCGATCAGGAGAGAGAGGGGTGCGATCGGGAGAGAGAGGGGTGCGATCGGGAGAGAGGGGTGCGATCGAGAGAGAGAAGGCTGCGATCAGGAGAGAGAGGGGTGCGATCGGGAGAGAGAGGGGTGCGATCGGGAGAGAGGGGTGAGATCGGAAGAGAGAGGGGTGCAATAGGGAGAGAGGGGGGTGCGATTGGGAGAGAGAGGGGGATCGGGAGAGAGGGGTGCGATCGGGTGAGAGAGGGATGCGATCGGGAGAGAGGGGGATCGGGAGAGAGAGGGGTGTGATCGGGAGAGAGGGGTGCGATCAGGAGAGAGAGGGGTGCGATCGGGAGAGAGGGGTGCGATCGGGTGAGAGAGGGGTGCGATCGAGAGAGAGGGGTGCGATCGGGAGAGAGAGGGTTGCGATTGGGAGAGAGGGGTGCGATCGAGAGAGAGGGGTGCGATCGGGAGAGAGAGGGGTGCGATCGGGAGAGAGAGGGGTGCGATCGGGAGAGAGAGGGTGCGATCGGGAGAGGGGTGCGATCAGGAGAGAGGGGTGCGATCGAGAGAGAGGGGTGCGATCGGGAGAGAGAGGGTTGCGATTGGGAGAGGGGTGCGATCGGGAGAGAGAGGGGTGCGATCGGGAGAGAGAGGGTTGCGATTGGGAGAGGGGTGCGATCGGGAGAGAGAGTGGTGCGATCGGGAGAGAGAGGGGTGCGATCGGGAGAGAGGGGTGCGATCAGGAGAGAGAGGGTTGCGATTGGGAGAGGGGTGCAATCGGGAGAGAGGGGTGCGATCGGGAGAGAGAGGGGTGCGATCAGGAGAGAGGGGTGCGATCAGGAGAGAGAGGGGTGCGATCGGGAGAGAGAGGGGTGCGATCGGGAGAGAGAGGGGTGCGATCGGGAGAGAGAGGGGTGCGATCTGGAGAGAGAGGGGTGCGATCGGGTGCGAGGGGTGCGATCGGGAGAGAGAGGGGTGCGATAGGGAGAGAGGGGGGTGCGATTGGGAGAGGGGGGGATCGGGAGAGAGGGGTGCGATCGGGAGGGAGGGGTGCAATCGGGAGAGAGGGGTGCGATCGGGAGAGAAAGGGGTGCGATCGGGAGAGAGGGGTGCGATCGGGAGAGAGAGGGGTGCGATCGGGAGAGAGGGGTGCGATCGGGAGAGACAGGTGCGATCGGGAGAGAGAGGGGTGCGATCGGGAGAGACAGGTGCGATCGGGAGAGAGGGGTGCGATCGGGAGAGAGGGGTGCAATCGGGTGAGAGAGGGGTGCGATCGGGAGAGAGAGGGGTGCGATCAGGAGAGAGAGGGGTGCGATCGGGAGAGAGGGGTGCGATCGGGAGAGAGGGGTGCGATCGGGAGAGAGGGGTGCGATCGGGAGAGAGAGTGATGCTATCGAGAGAGAGGGGCGCGATCGGGAGAGAGAGGGGTGCGATCGGGTGAGAGGGGTGCGATCGGGGGAGAGGGGTGCGATCGGGAGAGAGAGGGGTGCGATCGGGAGAGAGGGGTGCAATCGGGTGAGAGAGGGGTGCGATCGGGAGAGAGAGGGGTGCGATCGGGAGAGAGGGGTGCGATCGGGAGGGAGGGGGATCGGGAGAGAGGGGTGAGATCGGGAGAGAGGGGTGAGATCGGGAGAGAGGGGGATCGGGAGAGAGGGGTGAGATTGGGAGAGAGAGGGATGCGATCGGGAAAGAGAGGGGTGCGATCGGGAGAGAGGGGGATCGGGAGAGAGGGGTGAGATTGGGAGAGAGAGGGATGCGATCGGGAAAGAGAGGGGTGCGATCGAAAGAGAGGGTTGCGATCAGGAGAGAGGGGTGCGATCGGGAGAGAGGGGTGCGATCGGGAGAGAGGGGTGCGATCGGGAGAGAGAGGGGTGCGATCGGGTGAGAGGGGTGCGATCGGGAGAGAGAGGGGTGCGATCGGGAGAGAGAGGGGTGCGATCGGGAGAGAGGGGTGCGATCGGGAGAGAGAGGGGTGCGATCGGGAGAGAGAGGGGTGCGATCGGGAGGGAGAGGGGGATCGGGAGAGAGAGGTGTGATCGGGAGAGAGAGGGGTGCGATCGGGAGAGAGAGGTGTGATCGGGAGAGAGGGGTGCGATCGGGAGAGAGGGATGAGATCGGGAGAGAGGTGTGCGATCGGGAGAGAGGGGTGCGATCGGGAGAGAGGGGTGAGATCGGGAGAGAGGTGTACGATCGGACGAGAGGGGTGCGATCGGGAGAGAGGGGTGAGATCGGGAGAGAGGGGGATCGGGAGAGAGGGGTGCGATCGGGAGAGAGGGGGATCGGGAGAGAGGGGTGAGATCGGGAGAGAGGTGTGCGATCGGGAGAGGGGGGTGCGATCGGGAGAGAGGGGTGAGATCGGGAGAGAGAGATGTGATCGGGAGAGAGGGGTGCGATCGGGAGAGAGACGTGTGATCGGGAGAGGGGTGCGATCGGGAGAGAGGGGTGCGATCAGGAGAGAGAGGGGTGCAATCGGGAGAGAGAGGGATGCGATCGGGAGAGAGAGGGTTGCGATCGGGAGAGAGGGGTGCGATCAGGAGAGAAAGGGGTGCGATCGGGAGAGAGAGTGATGCGATCAGGAGAGAGAGGGGCGCGATCGGGAGAGAGGGGTGCGATCGGGAGAGAGGGGGTGCGATCGGGAGAGAGGGGTGCGATCGGGAGAGGGGGGTGCGATCGGGAGAGAGGGGGTGCGATCGGGAGAGAGAAGTGCGATCGGGAGAGAGGGATGCGATCGTGAGAGAGAGGGGTGCGATCGGGAGAGAGAGGTGCGATCGGGAGAGAGGGATGCGATCGGGAAAGAGAGGGGTGCGATCGGGAGAGAGAGGGGTGCGATCGGGAGAGAGGGAGGCGATCGGGAGAGAGAGGTGCGATCGGGAGAGAGAGCGGTGCGATCGGGAGAGAGGGATGCGATCGGGAGAGAGAGGGGTGCGATCGGGAGAGAGAGGGGTGCGATCGGGAGAGAGAGCGGTGCGATCGGGAGAGAGGGATGCGATCGGGAGAGAGAGGGGTGCGATCGGGAGAGAGAGGTGCGATCGGGAGAGAGGGATGCGATCGGGAGAGAGAGGGGTGCGATCGGGAGAGAGAGGTGCGATCGGGAGAGAGGGATGCGATCGGGAGAGAGAGGGGTGCGATCGGGATAGAGAGGTGCGATCGGGAGAGAGGGATGCGATCGGGAGAGAGAGGGGTGCGATCGGGAGAGAGGGGTGTGATCGGGAGAGAGAGGTGCGATCAGGTTAGAGGGGTGCGATCGGGAGAGAGAGGGGTGCGATCGGGAGAGAGAGGGGTGCGATCGGGAGAGAGGGGTGCGATCGGGAGAGAGGGGTGCGATTGGGAGAGAGAGGGGTGCGATCGGGAGAGAGAGGGGTGCGATCGGGAGCGAGGGGTGTGATCGGGAGAGAGGGATGCGATCGGGAGAGAGAGGGGTGCGATCGGGAGCGAGGGGTGCGATCGGGAGAGAGGGATGCGATCGGGAGAGAGAGGGGTGCGATCGGGAGAGAGAGGGGTGCGATCGGGAGAGAGGGGTGTGATCGGGAGAGAGAGGGGTGCGATCGGGAGAGAGTGGTGCGATCGGGAGAGAGAGGGGTGCGATCGGGAGAGAGAGGGATCGGGAGAGAGAGGGGTGCGATGTGGAGAGAGAGGGGTGCAATCGGGAGAGGGGTGCGATCCGGAGAGAGAGGGGTGCGATTGGGAGAGAGAGGGGGATCGGGAGAGAGAGGGGTGCGATCGGGAGAGAGGGGTGCGATCGGGAGAGAGAGGGGTGCGACCGGGACAGAGAGGGGTGCGATCGGGAGAGAGAGGGGTGCGATCGGGAGAGAGAGGGGTGCGATTGGGTGAGAGAGGGGTGCGATCGGGAGAGAATGGGGTGCGATCGGGAGAGAGGTGTGCGATCGGGAGAGAGGGGTGCGATCGGGAGAGAGAGGTGTGATCGGGAGAGTGAGGTGTGATCGGGAGAGAGGGGTGAGATCGGGAGAGAGGGGTGCGATCGGGAGGGAGAGGTGCGATCGGGAGAGAGAGGGTTGCGATCGGGAGAGGGATGCGAGCAGGAGAGAGAGGGGTGCAATCGGGAGAGAGAGTGGTGCAATCGGGAGAGAGAGGGGTGCGATTGGGAGAGAGGGGGATCGGGAGAGAGGGGGATCGGGAGAGAGGGGTGAGATCGGGAGAGAGGTGTGCGATCGGGAGAGAGGGGTGCGATCGGGAGAGAGGTGTGAGATCGGGAGAGAGAGGTGCGATCGGGAGAGAGGGGGGTGCGATCGGGAGCGAGGGGTGCGATCGGGAGAGAGAGGGGTGCGATCGGGAGAGAGAGGTGCGATCGGGAGAGAGAGGGGTGCGATTGGGAGAGAGGGGTGAGATCGGGAGAGAGAGGTGTGATCGGGAGAGAGGGGTGCGATCGGGAGAGAGGGGGATCGGGAGAGAGGGGTGAGATCGGGAGAGAGGTGTGCGATCGGGAGAGAGGGGTGCGATCGGGAGAGAGGGGTGAGATCGGGAGAGAGAGATGTGATCGGGAGAGGGGTGCGGTCAGGAGAGAGAGGGGTGCAATCGGGAGAGAGAGGGATGCGATCGGGAGAGAGAGGGTTGCGATCGGGAGAGAGGGGTGCGATCAGGAGAGAAAGGGGTGCGATCGGGAGAGAGAGTGATGCGATCAGGAGAGAGTGGGGCGCGATCGGGAGAGAGAGGGGTGCGATCGGGTGAGAGGGGTGCGATCGGGAGAGAGGGGTGCGATCGGGAGAGAGAGGGGTGCGATCGGGAGAGAGAGGGGTGCGATCGGGAGAGAGGGGTGCGATCGGGAGAGAGGGGTGCGATCGGGAGAGAGGGGGTGCGATCGGGAGAGAGGGGTGCGATCGGGAGAGAGGGGTGCGATCGGGAGAGAGGGGGTGCGTTCGGGAGAGAGAGGTGCGATCGGGAGAGAGGGATGCGATCGGGAGAGAGAGGGGTGCGATCGGGAGAGAGAGGTGCGATCGGGAGAGAGGGGTGCGATCGGGAGAGAGGGGTGAGATCGGGAGAGAGAGGTGCGATCGGGAGAGAGGGGGGTGCGATCGGGAGCGAGGGGTGCGATCGGGAGAGAGAGGGGTGCGATCGGGAGAGAGAGGTGCGATCGGGAGAGAGAGGGGTGCGATTGGGAGAGAGGGGTGAGATCGGGAGAGAGAGGTGTGATCGGGAGAGAGGGGTGCGATCGGGAGAGAGGGGGATCGGGAGAGAGGGGTGAGATCGGGAGAGAGGTGTGCTATCGGGAGAGAGGGGTGCGATCGGGAGAGAGGGGTGAGATCGGGAGAGAGAGATGTGATCGGGAGAGGGGTGCGGTCAGGAGAGAGAGGGGTGCAATCGGGAGAGAGAGGGATGCGATCAGGAGAGAGAGGGTTGCGATCGGGAGAGAGGGGTGCGATCAGGAGAGAAAGGGGTGCGATCGGGAGAGAGAGTGATGCGATCAGGAGAGAGTGGGTGGGGCGCGATCGGGAGAGAGAGGGGTGCGATCGGGAGTGAGAGGGGTGCGATCGGGAGAGAGGGGTGCGATCGGGAGAGAGAGGGGTGCGATCGGGAGAGAGAGGGGTGCGATCGGGAGAGAGGGGGTGCGATCGGGAGAGAGGGGTGCGATCGGGAGAGAGGGGTGCGATCGGGAGAGAGGGGGTGCGTTCGGGAGAGAGAGGTGCGATCGGGAGAGAGGGATGCGATCGGAGAGAGAGGGGTGCGATCGGGAGAGAGAGGGTGCGATCGGGAGAGAGAGGGGTGCGATCGGGAGAGAGAGGCGTGCGATCGGGAGAGAGGGAGGCGATCGGGAGAGAGAGGTGCGATCGGGAGAGAGGGATGCGATCGGGAGAGAGAGGGGTGCGATCGGGAGAGAGAGGGGTGCGATCGGGAGAGAAAGGGCGTGCGATCGGGAGAGAGGGAGGCGATCGGGAGAGAGAGGGGTGCGATCGGGAGAGAGAGGGGTGCGATCGGGAGAGAGAGGGGTGCGATGGGGAGAGAGGGATGCGATCGGGAGAGAGAGGGTTTGCGATCGGAGAGAGAGGTGCGATCGGGAGAGAGGGATGCGATCGGGAGAGAGAGGGGTGCGATCGGGAGAGAGAGGTGCGATCGGGAGAGAGGGATGCGATCGGGAGAGAGAGGGGTGCGATCGGGAGAGAGAGGGGTGCGATCGGGAGAGAGAGGTGCGATCGGGAGAGAGGGATGCGATCGGGAGAGAGAGGGGTGCGATCGGGAGAGAGAGGGGTGCGATCGGGAGAGAGGGGTGTGATCGGGAGAGAGAGGTGCGATCAGGTTAGAGGGGTGCGATTGAGAGAGAGAGAGGGGTGCGATCGGGAGAGAGAGGGGTGCGATCGGGAGAGAGGGGTGCGATTGGGAGAGAGAGGGGTGCGATCGGGAGAGAGAGGGGTGCGATCGGGAGCGAGGGGTGCGATCGGGAGAGAGGGATGCGATCGGGAGAGAGAGGGGTGCGATCGGGAGCGAGGGGTGCGATCGGGAGAGAGGGATGCGATCGGGAGAGAGAGGGGTGCGATTGGGAGAGAGAGGGGTGCGATCGGGAGAGAGGGGTGTGATCGGGAGAGAGAGGGGTGCGATCGGGAGAGAGTGGTGCGATCGGGAGAGAGAGGGGTGCGATCGGGAGAGAGAGGGATCGGGAGAGAGAGGGGTGCGATCGGGAGAGAGAGGGATCGGGAGAGAGAGGGGTGCGATTGGGGGAGAGAGGGGGATCGGGAGAGAGAGGGGTGCGATCGGGAGAGAGGGGTGCGATCGGGAGAGAGAGGGGTGCGACCGGGACAGAGAGGGGTGCGATCGGGAGAGAGAGGGGTGCGATTGGGAGAGAGAGGGGGATCGGGAGAGAGGGGTGCGATCGGGTGAGAGAGGGGTGCGATCGGGAGAGAGAGGGGTGCGATCGGGAGAGAGGGGTGCGATCGGGAGAGAGGGGGATCGGGAGAGAGGGGTGCAATCGGGTGAGAGAGGGGTGCGATCGGGAGAGAGGTGTGCGATCGGGAGAGAGGGGTGCGATCGGGAGAGAGGGGTGAGATCGGGAGAGAGAGGTGTGATCGGGAGAGAGGGGTGCGATCGGGAGAGAGGGGTGCGATCGGGAGAGTGAGGTGTGATCGGGAGAGAGGGGTGAGATCGGGAGAGAGGGGTGCGATCGGGAGGGAGAGGTGCGATCGGGAGAGAGGGGTGCGATCGGGAGGGAGGGGTGCGATCGGGTGAGAGGGGTGCGATCGGGAGAGAGAGGGGTGCGATCGGGAGAGAGAGGGTTGCGATCGGGAGAGGGATGCGATCAGGAGAGAGAGGGGTGCAATCGGGAGAGAGGGGTGCGATCGGGAGAGAGAGGGATGCGATCGGGAAAGAGAGCGTTGCGATCGGGAGAGAGGGGTGCGATCAGGAGAGAAAGGGGTGCGATCGGGAGAGAGAGTGATGCGATCAGGAGAGAGAGGGGCGCGATCGGGAGAGAGAGGGGTGCGATCGGGTGAGAGGGTTGCGATCGGGTGAGAGGGGTGCGATCGGGAGAGAGGAGTGCGATCGGGAGAGAGAGGGGCGCGATCGGGAGAGAGAGGGGTGCGATCGAGAGAGAGGGGTGCGATCGGGAGAGGGAGGGTCGCGATCGGGAGAGAGGGCTGCGATCGGGAGAGAGGGGTGCGATCAGGAGAGAGGGGTGCGATCAGGAGAGAGAGGGGTGCGATCGGGAGAGAGGGGTGCGATCAGGAGAGAGAGGGGTGCGATCGAGAGAGAGGGGTGCGATCGGGAGAGAGAGGGTTGCGATCGGGAGAGAGGGGTGCGATCAGGAGAGAGGGGGGCGATCGGTAGAGAGAGGGGTGCGATCGGGAGAGAGGGGTGCGATCGGGTGAGAGGGGTGCGATCGGGAGAGAGAAGGCTGCGATCGGGAGAGAGAGGGGTGCGATCGGGAGAGAGGGGTGCGATCGGGAGGGGGCCAAGTGGAAGCCGGCAACAGTCTTTGGCTTCACAGTGAGGCCGGGAGGAGCACTCCCGGATCCACATTCACAAGTATTTTTCAACAAACTTAATTTTTTGGTGGAGACCTCCCGTGGTCTCCTTGAGCACCTCCATTTAGCCCCACATATGAACCATGGTTTCCTGAACACAGCTAGCCCAGTGCCACAATTTTGGATATGGGGGCCTCAAACAGCGCTAGGCCCCTTAGTTGCATATGTTAAGGGCCTAACGCCTGTTTTGGGCGCGGGCATTTATTGTATTTCCAAAATGACGGGCGGCACATTTCCAGCACAGAATGTATGCACGCCACCCACTAGATTGGACGCTCCGGTGCCCATTTTATGCGTGTAATACGGGCATGGTTTCAACCAATTTCTAGGCCTCTGTGATTAGAAGGAGAACCCGGGGTTTGTCAGAATTCAGAATTGGGGAGTTGAATGTGAAGGTTAGACTCGCTGATAGAGCCCTGCAGTCTGTCGGCATCGAAAGGAGCGGGTTTGTAAATTCAGGGACTGGGGCCCCAGGGTGGTAAAGTGTGCATTTGGGCCCATGATTCCTGTCTTGGTCTTCATGGGCTTGCTGGTGATGTCCCCAACTGAGGTTAAGTTAGTCTTGCCACATCCTTTAATCATTGAGTGACCCGACATGAGTGAAAGACAATGGGCTGGATTTTCATTGAGGAGTCGGGTAGGAGGCGGGACTACAACTTTCGGGGTTGTATCCCGCCTCCATCGAGTTCTAGCGATTTAGACTTGATTGACTTTGTTCAGCCCGCCCAGTGGGCTCAGCAGGCCAATTAAGGGCCACCCGGCAACAGGTGACGTCACAGATTGAAATTTCATCTGTCAAGACCTTTTGACAGATGAAATATCAGCGTTTCACAGCTGTTTGAAGCTGTCAAACACTGACAATCTGTACTCTAAGTTAATTCCTTCCTCTCAGGCTGATTTAGAGATCTCCCCGGAACAGAAAGCTGAATGCTGCAATTTTTGACAGATCGCGGCCATTCTGCTTTCTGTACCAGTGAGATGAGGGACTCCTGAGACCTAAAGGAAGGAAGGCTGTAAAGATAAGTACATGTAAGTAAAACTTCTTTAAACACTTTACACACACCAAACACACTTACCTCTGCACTCATGCACCCATCACTCACCTGAACACCGGACATCTTGACCCCTCCAAGCCCTTCAGCCCGACGGCCCGCCTCACTAACTTGGCGTGGTTTGGAGCCGTCGGGAATCCCACACTTCAACAATGAAGATAGCGATTAGGCTAAAAACTGCCTGTTAACTACCTGTTAAAAGGCAGTTATTTGGCACTAATCCCCTTCCTGCCTCGGTGCGGGGCGGTTACCCGCCTCCTTTGAAATTGGCATGGAGGCGGGATGGGTTCGGGACCCCCGATTTCGGGATTTTAACCCCCCACACGCCTCCAATCCCGCCTCCACGGCCCAATGAAAATCCTGCCCAATGGGACTCCTTTTGAGGTTTTGAAGGTGAAACTCCGTTTTCTTGAGTTGTCTATTCTGTTTGTGTTGTGTTCAGAATGGAATCACTGCACTGCACATCGCTTCCAGAAGAGGGAATACCAATATGGTCAGGTTCTTGTTGGATCGGGAAGCCCAGATTGATGCACGGACTAAGGTGAGCACAGTGGGAGATTGGCTGGTCCCTGACGGTGTGAGGCCTTCTTCTTTCAAAGCAGATCCTTCTTTCTGTGTTTCATGAAAGTTATCTCTGCAACTGTTGACCGAAGCCTGTGTTGCTGAGATTGACAGTTGTGTGATCTTTCTTCAGGATGAGCTGACACCCCTTCACTGCGCCGCCAGAAACGGCCATGTGCGAATTGCTGAGATCCTGCTGGATCGCAACGCCCCGATTATGGCAAAAACCAAGGTAGGTGGAGGGCAGGTGTGAGTGACACGGAGAGGGCAGCACGAGTTTCCCTGCTATCCCATCCTAACCCCAAACTTAAAATACATTCTGGTACCTGTTGTGTTTTGAGTTTTGCTTCAATTAAGTTTGTCCCAGTGCCCGGGTGTTACCTGAAGGGGGTGCTGGGGGGCTCGGTTTTACTTTGTCTTTCACTTTCAGTTTCGGGTTCTGCCATGCAGACAATGTGCTGTAATGTCCACCCATTTACTCAGTAAATAGTAAAAGGTACATTCCGTCTCCTCTATTCATTACTGTTCGGTCAAGATGCAATACTGGCGACGAGGCAGCTGTTGAACTCTCTAGAAGGACGGAGATAGACATGCGAACCTAAAGCCGTGATATTGGAAATTGCGACGAGCGGGCCACTCAGCTAGCAACATCAACGGCATTTTGATAGTTGGCTAGCTGCGACGTAGACGGCAGACAGAGTATTGTGCGGGCCAGGCAACTACCGTGAGTGTAGCTACCGTAACTCTGGCCGGAGGAGAAAAAGAATTTTTTTTTTTAAAGAAAAAAGTCCGTGGATCTTAAAGGGACAGTGCGCATTAAAACTATGACGACCTTGGGACGTATTGAAGAGTTCTCTGGGGATAAGGACAGTTCATGGGAGGAATACGCAGAAAGACTGGGGTGTTTCTTTGAGGCCAATAATATTGACAAAGAAGAGAAGAAGCGCTCAGTGTTGCTAAGTGCTGCTACTTACTCCGTCCTGCATTCATTGGTGGCTCCTCGTAAACCTAGTGAGGTGGATTATGCTGATTTGATTGAGAAGCTGCAGAAACATTTTAACCCAAAACCCTCAGAGATTGTGCAGCGTTTCCATTTTCACAATTGTAAACAACAGCCTGGACAATCTATTTCAAGTTACATTGCTGAGTTGAGGAAACGCTCATTACATTGTAATTTTGGTGACCAGTTATCGGATTGTGTGTGGAGTGCTGGACTCGGCATTGCAGAGACAGCTGTTAGCGGAGAAGGCCCTGACGTTCCGACTGGCCGAGGAGAAGGCTTTAGCAGCAGAGGCTGCATCGATGAACACACGTATGCTCCGTACAGAGGCAGCACCATCTCAGGCCGCCGAGGAGGTGCACAAGACCACACACGCAGCTGCTGCTGCGAGAGACATGGAGGCAACTAAAGAGACAGGAAGAAAATGTTTCCGCTGTGGGGCTCTCCATGGTTCCACTACATGCAAATTTGTGTCAGCGGTATGTCATTTCTGTAAGAAAAGAGGACACATAGCTCGTGTCTGCATGAAGAAAGCTCAGGCTGCTGCAGCAGAGCCAACACAAGCATCGCAGACACACACCCTGACACTGGAGGACAACGATGAGTACACAGTGTATACCACGGAAGCTGAGCAGCTGCCCCACAGACGGTGGGGATACACGGCAAATGTGATCATGAATGGGGCACCACTCTGCATGGAGGTGGATTCAGGCTCAGCGTGTTCGTTGATAAGTGAAGAGACTTACAATAGGCTGTGGCCAAGTGAACCCCCGGCGATGGCTCAGGTCAGTGGCGTGCTACGGCAGTGGTCCCAAGCTCAACTCCAGGTGCTGGGTATGATTCATGTGGAAGTTAAGTATCAGGCAGTCAAGGACACACTTCCACTTTATGTGGTGGCGGGGCAGGGCACAAGCCTGCTGGGCAGAGATTGGTTTGAGCCCCTCGGTATTGAAGTGACAGGAGTACACACGGTACAGCGACAGCCCATAATGCCTATGTTGGAGAACTATGAAGAGGTTTTTGGTGAGTTCGGGGCCTGTCGGGGACCGCCAGTCTCAATCGAAGTGGACCCAGGGGTAGCGCCTAAGTTCTTCAAGGCGCGACCAGTTCCTTTTGCGTTGCGCAAGAAGGTGGATGAGGCCCTGGATAAGCTGGTGAACCAAGGGGTTCTCTTGCCAGTGAAGAACTCCCGTTGGGCCACCCCTATCGTGCCCATTGCAAAGAAGGATGGGGGCCTGCGAATCTGTGGAGATTACAGATGTATGGTTAATACTGCTGTGTTACCAGATGTGTATCCCTTACCAACAGTTACAGCGCTGTTTTCAACACTGGCTGGAGGCACTCTGTTCACCAAGCTGGATCTCAAGCAAGCATACCAGCAACTGGTCCTGGATGAAGAGTCAGCCGAGCTGTTGACAATCAACACCCACAGAGGACTTTTCCGAGCCACAAGGCTGCAGTTTGGGGTGTCTACGGCTGTGGCAATCTTTCAGAGGTTCATGGACACCCTGTTGGCTGGTGTTCCGGGAGTTCAGCCTTACTTGGATGACATACTGATTACAGGCAAGACACAGGAAGCCCATGATGAGCGGCTGCAGGAAGTACTACGCCGGCTGGCTGAGGTAGGACTACGCCTTCAGAAGGAGAAATGTGTGTTCGCTGCCAATGGGGTGGAGTTCTTGGGATTCCGAGTGGACAAAGACGGTGTGCATCCGACTACGGAGAAGGTGGAGGCTATCAGGAGCGCTCCCACCCCCAAGAACAAGACCGAACTGCAGGCATTCCTCGGACTGTTAAACTTCTACAGTTGTTTTCTCAAGGGCAAAGCCACAATCTTAGAGCCACTGCACAGGCTGTTAGACCAAGCCACAGTGTGGAACTGGACCTCAGCTCATGAAACAGCCTACAGACAGGCAAAGGAACTGCTACAAGCAGATAAGGTTCTGGCACACTATGATGAAAACAAGCCATTGGTGTTGGTGTGTGATGCCTCACCATACGGGCTGGGAGCTCTGTTGGGTCACATAGAGCCAGATGGCCGGGAAGCGCCTATCAGTTTTGCCTCAAGAACACTCTCAACAACAGAACGTAATTACGCCCAGATTGACAAGGAGGCCCTAGCCATCATATTTGGGGTAAAGAAGTTCAGCCAGTACCTGTTAGGGAGACAGTTCGTCATCTACACAGACCACAAGCCACTCTTGGGGCTCCTGCATCACCCCAAGCCCATGCCCCAGATCATATCACCGCGTATGCTTCGGTGGAGTCTAATGTTGGGGGCCTACAGTTATGAACTTTGCTACAGGCCTGGGAAGATGCTGGCTAATGCTGATGCTCTGAGTCGCTTGCCTTTGAACCGACCGATGGCTGAAACGCCACCACCCCTGGAGGTGCTGCTACTGGAGGAGGTTCCGGAGGCCCCACTCCATGCCCAGCGGATTGGCAGCCTCACACAGAAAGATCCAGTCTTATCACGGGTGCTACGCTGGCTGCTGCATGGCTGGCCCTCCAAGGTCCAGGAGGAGCATTTCAAGCCCTTCATTCAGAGGCACCATGAAATGTTTGCACACAAGAACTGCGTGCTCTGGGGAAGCCGTGTGGTGGTTCCTGCCGCCGCAAGAGAGGAGGTGCTGAAAATGCTGCATGACTCACACCCTGGGATTGTGCACATGAAGGCGTTGGCGAGAAGCTACGTCTGGTGGCCGGGGTTGGACCGAGACGTGGAGGAGGTGGTAAAGAGCTGTGAGACATGTCAGCTGACTCGCCATAGCCCATCCAAGGCTCCCCTTCACCCCTGGGAGTGGACCACTCGTAAATGGTCAAGACTCCACATTGACTTTGCAGGGCCATTTCAGGGGAAGTTCTTTTTGATAGTGGTGGATTCTCATTTGAAATGGCTGGAGGTGGCTATCATGAGCTCCATGACATCCAGTGCAGTGATCAACGTGTTGCGTTTGCTGTTTGCCACACATGGGGTCCCCGACGTGGTGGTTTCGGACAATGGAGCAGCCTTCACGTCAGCGGAGTTCAAGGCTTTTGCAGGCAGAAACTATGGATCCGCCACGTGACCACAGCGCCCGATCACCCCTCCTCTAACGGGCAGGCAGAGAGGATGGTGCAAACCACAAAAGAGGCACTGGTGAGGATATCGGTGGGGGACTGGCAAACCAGATTGGCCAGGTTCCTGTTATCACAGCATACCACACCAAACTCAGCAACGGGGAAGAGTCCTGCCGAGATGCTGATGGGTCGCCGGCTGGCGACTGCACTGGACCGGCTACACCCGGACTACAGGGATGAGATGCACACAAAGTAAGAGGAGCTGGCTAAGAAGCACCAGGGCACCGCCAGGCAGTTCAAGCCGTCAGAGACTGTGTTTGCCCGTTGCTATGCAGGAGGAGACAAATGGATGCCTGCCGTGGTGGAGCAGGCCACGGGTCCCCTGTCGTACAGCGTCCGTACACCTGATGGCCAACTACACAGACGCCACGTAGACCAGCTACGGGGTCGTACTCCGGTGAGAGTAACAGAGACGTCACAGGCTAGGCCATTGTCTCCGCCACCTCTGCCAGGCAGTGACGGCCTGCTTCCTGCAACAACGACGGAAGCCACATCGACAGAAGGTGTCACGGAGTCATCAGCCACGGAGGAAGGTTTTCCTGCAGCTAGCAGTGGCACCCCGACTATGCCTGTCCAGCGGCACTCAAGTCGGGTTAGATTCCGTCCCAGACGCCTGGAGGACTAAGGGGTTTTAGCTGGGGGAAAGGAGTGTTGTGTTTTGAGTTTTGCTTCAATTAAGTTTGTCCCAGTTCCCGGGTGTTACCTGAAGGGGGTGCTGGGGGGCTCGGTTTTACTTTGTCTTTCACTTTCAGCTTCGGGTTCTGCCATGCAGACAATGTGCTGTAATGTCCACCCACTTACTCAGTAAATAGTAAAAGGTACATTCCGTCTCCTCTATTCATTACTGTTCGGTCAAGATGCAGTAGTACCAAGTACCGTCCCACACCCAAACCACCCACAGTATTTTCCAGCACCCACTCCATACTGTGGCAAACTGCTTGCCCATGATCCCAGTTCCAATTACCATTCTATACCCAGACTGAGAATCGACAGCAGTACTCACACCATTCTATACCCAGACTGAGAATCGACAGCAGTACTCACACCATTCTATACCCAGACTGAGAATCGACAGCAGTACCCGCACCATTCTATACCCAGACTGAGAATCGACAGCAGTACCCGCACCATTCTATACCCAGACTGAGAATCGACAGCAGTACTCACACCATTCTATACCCAGACTGAGAATCGACAGCAGTACTCACACCATTCTATACCCAGACTGAGAATCGACAGCAGTACTCACACCATTCTATACCCAGACTGAGAATCGACAGCAGTACTCGCACCATTCTATACCCAGACTGAGAATCGACAGCAGTACTCGCACCATTCTATACCCAGACTGAGAATCGACAGCAGTACTCACACCATTCTATACCCAGACTGAGAATCGACAGCAGTACCCGCACCATTCTATACCCAGACTGAGAATCGACAGCAGTACTCACACCATTCTATACCCAGACTGAGAATCGACAGCAGTACTCGCACCATTCTATACCCAGACTGAGAATTGACAGCAGTACCCGCACCATTCTATACCCAGACTGAGAATCGATAGCAGTACCCGCACCATTCTATACCCAGACTGAGAATCGACAGCAGTACCCGCACCATTCTATACCCAGACTGAGAATCGACAGCAGTACTCGCACCATTCTATACCCAGACTGAGAATCGACAGCAGTACCCGCACCATTCTATACCCAGACTGAGAATCGACAGCAGTACTCGCACCATTCTATACCCAGACTGAGAATCGACAGCAGTACTCGCACCATTCTATACCCAGACTGAGAATCGACAGCAGTACTCGCACCATTCTATACCCAGACTGAGAATCGACAGCAGTACCCGCACCATTCTATACCCAGACTGAGAATCGACAGCAGTACCCGCACCATTCTATACCCAGACTGAGAATCGACAGCAGTACCCGCACCATTCTATACCCAGACTGAGAATCGACAGCAGTACTCGCACCATTCTATACCCAGACTAAGAATCGACAGCAGTACTCACACCATTCTGTACCCAGACTGAGAATCGACAGCAATACCCGCACCATTCTATACCCAGACTGAGAATCGACAGCAGTACTCGCACCATTCTATACCCAGACTGAGAATCGACAGCAGTACCCGCACCATTCTATACCCAGACTGAGAATCGACAGCAGTACCCGCACCATTCTATACCCAGACTGAGAATCGACAGCAATACCCGCACCATTCTATACCCAGACTGAGAATCGACAGCAATACCCGCACCATTCTGTACCCAGACTGAGAATCGATAGCAGTACCCGCACCATTCTATACCCAGACTGAGAATCGATAGCAGTACCCGCACCATTCTATACCCAGACTGAGAATCGACAGCAGTACCCGCACCATTCTATACCCAGACTGAGAATTGACAGCAGTACTCGCACCATTCTATACCCAGACTGAGAATCGACAGCAGTACCCGCACCATTCTATACCCAGACTGAGAATCGACAGCAGTACTCGCACCATTCTATACCCAGACTGAGAATCGACAGCAGTACTCGCACCATTCTATACCCAGACTGAGAATCGACAGCAGTACTCGCACCATTCTATACCCAGACTGAGAATCGACAGCAGTACTCACACCATTCTATACCCAGACTGAGAATCGACAGCAGTACCCGCACCATTCTATACCCAGACTGAGAATCGACAGCAGTACTCACACCATTCTATACCCAGACTGAGAATCGACAGCAGTACTCGCACCATTCTTTATACAGACTGAGAATCAACAGCAGTACTCGCACCATTCTATACCCAGACTGAGAATTGACAGCAGTACCCGCACCATTCTATACCCAGACTGAGAATCGATAGCAGTACCCGCACCATTCTATACCCAGACTGAGAATCGACAGCAGTACCCGCACCATTCTATACCCAGACTGAGAATCGACAGCAGTACTCGCACCATTCTATACCCAGACTGAGAATCGACAGCAGTACCCGCACCATTCTATACCCAGACTGAGAATCGACAGCAGTACTCGCACCATTCTATACCCAGACTGAGAATCGACAGCAGTACTCGCACCATTCTATACCCAGACTGAGAATCGACAGCAGTACTCGCACCATTCTATACCCAGACTGAGAATCGACAGCAGTACCCGCACCATTCTATACCCAGACTGAGAATCGACAGCAGTACCCGCACCATTCTATACCCAGACTGAGAATCGACAGCAGTACCCGCACCATTCTATACCCAGACTGAGAATCGACAGCAGTACTCGCACCATTCTATACCCAGACTAAGAATCGACAGCAGTACTCACACCATTCTGTACCCAGACTGAGAATCGACAGCAATACCCGCACCATTCTATACCCAGACTGAGAATCGACAGCAGTACTCGCACCATTCTATACCCAGACTGAGAATCGACAGCAGTACCCACACCATTCTATACCCAGACTGAGAATCGACAGCAGTACCCGCACCATTCTATACCCAGACTGAGAATCGACAGCAATACCCGCACCATTCTATACCCAGACTGAGAATCGACAGCAGTACCCGCACCATTCTGTACCCAGACTGAGAATCGATAGCAGTACCCGCACCATTCTATACCCAGACTGAGAATCGATAGCAGTACCCGCACCATTCTATACCCAGACTGAGAATCGACAGCAGTACCCGCACCATTCTATACCCAGACTGAGAATTGACAGCAGTACTCGCACCATTCTATACCCAGACTGAGAATCGACAGCAGTACCCGCACCATTCTATACCCAGACTGAGAATCGACAGCAGTACTCGCACCATTCTATACCCAGACTGAGAATCGACAGCAGTACTCGCACCATTCTATACCCAGACTGAAAATCAACAGCAGTACCCGCACCATTCTATACCCAGACTGAGAATTGACAGCAGTACTCGCACCATTCTATACCCAGACTGAGAATCGACAGCAGTACCCGCACCATTCTATACCCAGACTGAGAATCGACAGCAGTACTCGCACCATTCTATACCCAGACTGAGAATCGACAGCAGTACTCGCACCATTCTATACCCAGACTGAAAATCAACAGCAGTAACCGCACCATTCTATACCCAGACTGAAAATCGACAGCAGTACTCACACCATTCTTTATACAGACTGAGAATCAACAGCAGTACTCGCACCATTCTATACCCAGACTGAGAATCGACAGCAGTACTCGCACCATTCTATACCCAGACTGAGAATTGACAGCAGTACTCCACCATTCTGTACCCAGACTGAGAATCGACAGCAGTACTCGCACCATTCTATACCCAGACTGAGAATCGACAGCAGTACTCGCACCATTCTATACCCAGACTGAGAATCGACAGCAGTACTCGCACCATTCTATACCCAGACTGAGAATTGACAGCAGTACTCCACCATTCTGTACCCAGACTGAGAATCGACAGCAGTACTCGCACCATTCTATACCCAGACTGAGAATTGACAGCAGTACTCCACCATTCTGTACCCAGACTGAGAATCGACAGCAGTACTCGCACCATTCTGTACCCAGACTGAGAATTGACAGCAGTACTCGCACCATTCTGTACCCAGACTGAGAATTGACAGCAGTACTCGTACCATTCTATACCCAGACTGCCCATATTGAACTACCTGTATGAACTAGCTGCACCATGTACTATTCTCCCTAAAATACAATTCACAATCTGGGGGAAATCTGTTTTGGGTTGTAGCGTAAAACAGGCGATAGTAAATCAGGAGACCCCTTTTATATATCATTGAAGTCAAAGAGAATCAAGCGGGGTGTATACGTACACCCTGTACGATGGTCTGTGTGTACATCCTGTATGATGCTTGACCATATATGAGATTGTACAGCTACACCATGTATGACAGTGTGTGCTTGTTCCTCTCTGTGATGTGTTTGCTTATTATGTTGTATAAACAAATGAACCTATTGTACCTGGTGTGAAGTAAAGTACAGGAAACTCTTTATTAACTGGCACCAACGGGACCGGCGTGGTGCCGGTTTATCAAAAAGTCCGGATTACAGAGAGGTATAGTTAAAAGATACAAGAACTCCGTACACAGCAACAAATCCAGGCTTCCCTGTTGCTTAGCAACATGTGCAGGAACTCCGGCCACAGACCAAGCGTCCCTGTTGCTTAGCAACAAGTGCACGAACCCCAGTTACACAGCCACAGATCCAGGAACTGCCACTAATATGAAGTAAAACTTACCTGAACCTACTCCTGAATTTTGCCGGTTAACAGAGCTTTCCGGTTATTTAGGTGCTGGCAAATCGAGAGTTTCCTGTAGCAGATTCCGAATGTCTGGCTGGGTTGAAAGAGCTGATAATCCTGCCTCTGTCCTGAACTCTGTTCTTGCCATTATTCTTTTTCTTCTCGTCCCCTCTAGAATGGCCTCTCTCCCATCCACATGGCAGCACAGGGCGACCACCTGGACTGTGTCCGACTGCTGCTCCAGTACAAAGCTGAGATCGACGATGTTACGCTTGATAACCTGACACCGCTCCACGTGGCTGCTCATTGTGGGCACCACAAAGTGGCTCGGGTCCTCCTGGACAAGGGGGCGAAGCCCAGCGCCAGGGCACTGGTTAGTCTGTCAGAAGTGTGTAATGTGTCTTTCAAATAAGTAAGTGATTGGAAATAAGTTCAGGATTCAGCTTCATTACGGTAAATGTCAAGGGGGGAGATTTTATGAAGATATGTAGAAGAATGTACCACTTCGTATTGTCTCCCTAAACCTCGCTAACTCTCTCTCCCCCTGAAGATGCTCCTTGAAGCCTACCTCTTTGACCAAGCTTTTGGTCATCTGTCCAAATAGCTCTTTACAGGAAACTTTGTGATATCCGGCACCGACGGGACCGAGCTGTTGCCGATCTATCAAAACTGCCGGACATACAAAGTTAATGTTGAAGCATACGGAGGTTTTCATCTCCGTATCTGACAACAAACACTGTTGCTTAGCAACAGCTTCTAAACAGTCGGCTGCAGCTGCAAGCGTCTCTAGCTGAAGCTGTTGCTATAGCTACAGACCTTGCAGTGCCTGACTGGGGAAAAAAAAGCAACAAGAACTAAAAAAAACTTAAAGAAAACGGCTCCTGATTTTTGCCGTTAGATCGAGTATTCCGGACATATAACCTCCGGATAAACCAAAGTTTCCTGTATATGGTTCAGTGTAAATTTTTGTCTGATAATCACTCCTGGGAAGCGCCTTGGGATGTTTTACTTATGTTAAAGGTGCGATATAAATGCAAGTTGTTGTTGTAGTCAATGAATCAAAAATCATACTCCTCACACGTTCCATTCCTGCCCCACCCCAGGAATACCAGGATGTAGACTCATCTCTAATAACAGAGCCATGTGACGTGTGTACTCGGTGTTGGCAGGAGATTTGGTTATTTCGGACTGCGTTGAGTTTTTAATTTTTATTTTCACATCCCCTCTTGTTCCATTTTTTTCAAGTTCTATTTTTAAGCCCCTCGAACGGCGAGTTTATATCATTCCCCCATCAGGCAGGAAGCCAGCCAGCCGCAAGCAGCTCAGTCCGGTGTGTGCGAACACCCCGGGTGCCTGCCCTTTCCTCTGAGGCCTGAGCCAGTGGTTCCAGTTGCAAGCAAGGCCTTACTCTGTGGCACAGTCCACTGTTGCTCTGACGCCCCCTCTTTCCCCCACCCGCCCCCCCCGCCGTGCCGTGGGGATCCACCAGCGGTGAGTTCTTCCACATAGTTTAGACGGTCAGTAGAGTTTGCTTGCTCTGACATTGTCACGTCGCTCTCCGTTTCCTAGAATGGGTTCACTCCGTTACATATCGCCTGCAAGAAGAATCACATCAGGGCGATGGATCTACTGTTGAAACACGGAGCCTCGCTGGAGGCTGTAACTGAGGTAAGGGTACGGTGACATTAACGCAAACGATCCACTCTGGACTAATCACTAAATAATTAACTATTAGAGGCACTGTGATGACGCAATTGGCGACTGTTGCTGTTTAGATTGATGGAGGTCCTAACCTTCATCCTCCAACAATAGCAGACAATGCCTGTTCTTCGCTGCAATTAGCGATATGGATAACAGAATCGTAGGAATGCCCAGGCCTGAAATGGGAGACTCCCAAGAATAAGATTTTCTACGTGGATCATTGATGATGGAGAGAAAGAGGCGGTCTTTTTTTAAACTACACACCCTTCCCCCACCCGTCTCTCTCTCTATTTTGCTCTCCACACACCGTCCTGCCCCAACTGGGTCCTGGCACTTCTTGATTGTGGTAGAGTTTGCCTGAGTGTTGCCCTGAAAAGCATGGCGAGGAGGAGGTGGTACCGAACTACAACCGGCTGTATCCTGTAGAGGAGAAAGGGCGGATGTTCAGTGAGTGACGCACTGAGTTTCTACGCGGTAACCCGAAAGCTTCTGCTGCAGCAGCAGTAACTGGGCGGCTGCTGAACACCTTCTGTATCTGACCTGCAACACTGCCTTGAACCTGCCTTTTGTGCTCCATATG
The DNA here is from genome assembly GCF_052327205.1 of Somniosus microcephalus. NCBI lineage: Eukaryota > Metazoa > Chordata > Chondrichthyes > Squaliformes > Somniosidae > Somniosus > Somniosus microcephalus. The sequence goes on from NC_141016.1 coordinate 24,583,986, forward strand.
CCTGGGCTAGAAGGCAGAGACCCTGCTCTTCATCACAATCCAGGGAGTGCGGGAGGGGAGGGGAGGGGGGGGGGGCGCGGGTGGGCTGCAAAGTTTCTGTGTGTGGCAAATGGACGAAGACTGGATCGAACTCGGGTGCCCCTCTGTGCTTGAATATCCCGCTGACGCTCGCTGTTTGGGCTGACACCTGAAGATTGGCCAATTGGGTTAGTTGCTGGGGTGAGGAGGGAGGATTGCTGCTGGCACCAGTGCCCCAGGAACAGTCAATGCCTTCACTGGGCAAGATGCTGCGGCAATTTGGTGGGTGGGCTCTTGTTACAGTGGAACAGCTGCTTTGCTCCGTGAGGCGGAGAGCCCGCAGAGCAAGTGTTCACTCTTGGAATAAGCTGGCTGTTCCTTCCCATGAGCTGATCTCCGTTTTACAGTCTTTCACTCACGCAATGGATAGGGATTCTCACGCTGGTTTTTGCACTTTTGGCTGTAGAGTGATCTTTTCTCTGCCGTTGTTCCCTCTAAGCTGCGTGCATGCGTGCCCGCGCGGTAATTGCACGATATCGCCCAGGCCACTCACAAGCGTTTCCATTTGAAATACCGGGCATGCACAGAAATTTAAAGGGAACGCACATCGAAATAAACAGGCAGCGCAGAATAAAGACAATTTAGAGGGAACTGACCAAAGTTCCCTTTTAAGCTGTGCGGCCACGCAGCTCTCCGAGGAACCTGCGCAGCCGGCTTTTCAATGTAAAAACTGCGCTATTTTGAATGGCCCTTAAAGGGGCCGCGCAGGGCCTAAAAAATGACAGGGGACATTGGTCATGACCCTTTCAAAAATGTCATAACTGAATATGAAGTTGCAATGGTTGAAGGAGAAGGCCCACCACCACCACCTCAGGGAACTAGGGTTGGGCAGTAAATTCCGGCCTTGCCAGCGACGCCCACAGCCCGAGAATGAATCTTAAAATGTGAAAGGATGTGGCCCTGACAGCCCCACATGTTAGACAATTAAATCACTGCCCACAAATCTCCTCAAAGCCTGAAATGTCTGACTGAATCGTTGAAGGACTGGTCAGACTAGATGCAGGAAGGTTGTTCCTGATGGTCGGGGAGTCCAGAACCAGGGGTCACAGTCTAAGGATAAGGGGTAAGCCATTTAGGACAGAGATGAGGAGGAATTTCTTCACCCAGAGAGTGGTGAACCTGTGGAATTCTCTACCACAGAAGACAGTTGAGGCCAATTCATTAAATATATTCAAGGAGTTGGATATATTTCTTAAGGCTAAAGGGATCAAGGGATATGGGGAGAAAGCAGGGACAGGGTACTGAATTTGGATGATCAGCCATGATCTCATTGAATGGCGGAGCAGGCTCGAGGGGCCGAATGGCCTACTCCTGCTCCTATCTTCTATGTTTCTATGTTTGCAATTATGAAATGAAAGCGTCCTCCAGCTGACAAATTCCCTCTGAGTCTGTCTGATAGCTCTTTTGTGACTTTTAATGGTAACACGCCTCTCTCTCTCACTCACTCTCTCTCTGTTTGCTTTCCAGTCAGGGCTGACACCACTGCATGTTGCTGCCTTCATGGGAAACCTCAATATAGTCACCAAGTTACTGCAGCACGGAGCCTCCCTGAACGTGTCCAACGTGGTGAGTGATTGTCCCGAGCGACTGCTTTGTGGCCAAGGCCCGTTGCACAAGGCCTGACTCTTAGGGTCGCCAACTCTGGTTGATTTGTCTTCCTGGAGGCTTCACCACATGACCTCCCGCCCCCCCCACACTCCCGCCATTGGTCGCCCAACACGTTCATCTTCGCGGTGCCCCGCCCTCCCACGGCCAATTGGAAAGTGAAAAGACGCTTCATTACCCAGTTCGATGATGCTTGACTGATAGTCAGACGGCCCTTTTTTTCCCCCCCCATCTCCAATATTTTTAGAACTAAGAGTTCGAAGAAAATGAAACAAAAATACCCACTGGCCCGATGATGTTTCACCTGGGTTGCTGGCAGCAGTGTCCCGGAGATTAAGCTTCAGTTCCTGGAGACTCCAGCCCAATCCTGGAGGGCTGGCGACCCTACCCGACTCTGCATCTCGCATCAGCGGATACCATTGGGTTTAGTAGGGTTTCTTATTGTTAAAAAGTACAATGAGTTTGGACAGTCTCGATCAATTCACGGTAAGAATGGACCCACAGCACAAATCATCCTCTAACTTGATGCTAAACTGGAAAGCTGACGGGGACAGGGCACAGGGATGGCTGGTGTGGGAAATGGTAAAAGAAAATGGTGGAGTAGGGGATGCTCTACTGAGGCATCCATGCCCTCTTTATATCTGTTCTAGTTGAGGAAAAAAATCTACCGCTGAAGTCAGTCATACATCTGTCGAGGTCTCCGCTTCCACTAATGCGTGGACTTTGGCAGCGATTCTCCCGATTGTCCGCTGTAACTTCGGCAAAACCTCGGGGAAAGCGATGTGAACCATTTATGCCGTTACTCCAGGGCCTCCGCAGATCTCTCGCCAAAGTTACAGCGGACGATCATGAGAACTCCTGCGGAAATTCAACCCCTTGGCATTTTCTGTCAGCTGCAGACTGTAACACAACTTTCAGCCGCAATGTGCTTCATCTTCATCTCATCTGATTCATCAGAAACCTGCACTCCCTAAACTCTCTCCATTTTGATGCAAAATTGTGTTACTCGGACAAGAAGCTGTGCAGAGGTCCCCAGGAGCTGCCTTGCCGTGCCAAGACACTGGCCTGAATCACATCTTGTTTCCCCAAACCCTCCTCAAATCCAACAGATTGACTCCGCATCGCTTTTGGAGCTGGGCGTTTGTTCACCATCTCAGTGCCAACTTTCCACACTGGATTCAGGGAGTCAAAGGAAAATAAAACCTCCCACAGGTTTCGACAAAGATTACAAAGACTTACACATATTTGTTAGCTCAAGTTAAAGTCCGGCTGAACTCAACTGAGGGTATCAGATATATTTTTAATCAACCTCTGCTTCCCCCTTCCCTTTAAGCTTTTATTTTTTGAAGCTTTTTTCTTCGACTTCTGCTTTTCTTGCTTTTTTTTTTGCCTTATTCAGCTCCTTCTTAAAGTTGTTCCTTTCACAATGTTATGAAAACAGAAGAGGGATGGAAGAAACAAACAGACCACAAAGTCCAACTCGCAAGGCCCATTTAATTCTCAGCCAGCGAACTGGAACTGGAGTGGTTGTGCCACAGCTGTAGTTGAGGGCCAGCCTGGCACTGATCTCCGTTCTCTCAGGTCGCAAGTGTGAGAAGGGAATGGTTTTGGCCTCTTGTGTGGGCAGGGGGGCAGAGATCTGTCGCTTCGCCAGTTCCTCTGTTGACAGTAAATTCTTGGTGGGTGAGAGGCAACTGCTCCCTTGCCTGGCCCTGCAGTGCAGGCGTAGGACCGGGGGCACAGTGCGAGGTTGCAAGGTGCCAAACGGAAAGTCTCGTTGAGGCCTCAGCTGGTTCTTAGTTTCCTGTGAGCCATTTCTTTGGGGTAAATCTTCTGTTTCCTCTTTTTTTACTTGCTGCAGAAAGTAGAGACTCCGTTGCACATGGCAGCCAGAGCCGGGCAGACTGAGGTGGCACGCTTTTTACTCCAAAACAAGGCCCAAGTTGATGCCAAAGCCAAAGTGAGTCCAACAGACGAGATCTTTCTGTCCACACATAGGAGAACGAGTTTGCGCGATTGGGTGTGTGCATGTGTGTGCGATTCTGTGTGTGTGCGAGCGATTGTGTATGCGTGTGTGTGCGAGCGATTGTGTGTGCGTGTGTATGTGTGCAGGCAGCATTTGGAGCTTTCATCTACAAGGCCCTGAGTTTCGAATCTCCTTCTCTGGTGCAGCTTTTTTTTTTACATAATTCTATTTTTTTTTTAAACTGGAATTCTTTGGGAGACTGTGGCTATTGTCTTGTTTTAAGCCCCTCACGGTTTCCTTTGAACGCACGCAGTGAGGCATCAGTTGCATTTTACCCTTTCTTTTTCTGTCAGTTGGGAGGGGGAGAAAATTACACGTTGAATTATCCCTGCTCTTCCCTCCCTCTCCTCCCCCGCCCCCATAAAAAAAGAGTTCTAGAATCACAGGCAGTTGAGTATATTTCTATTCAGACACTGGGTCCTTTTTCAAGTGTCGGAATCTGGCACAAGCCTTTAATACGTCAACTTCCCCCAGTCATTAAAACACATTACACAGGTATATTTTTCCACAAACTTGTGAAAATCGAGGGCCGTTAACACTTTTTCCTGTTTAAGTCAACAATCAGATGCCTGCAGGGAAGTACTTTCTGTTTTTTTACGAGGCATTGCTTGCACGCTGTCGTGTACCAGCGTGTGTACTGTGCTGATCAGTCTTGGACACACCAACCAGTCAAAGGGCAAGGCCAGTGGCGCTTCAGTCGACCACTGGCCTGCTCTTACAGGGAAGCAACAGCCTGACAAATTTATTTACAATCCAAAATGTGGGAAACTGAGATCTCCAATACACTTATTTGTGTCTTTCATTCAGTCATCATTGCTGTCTTTAATGCTTTAAATCTGGCAGTTTGAGGGAGCACTGGGGACAGTCATTCTGTGCCGAATCAGCTCACAAGTGATATGATGGCTGCTGCCACAGCATAAATTATTTATAAATAGAATAGTGGACAACTGAGCGTGAGTTACAAGCTGGAATCTAATCGAGGGGTTCAGATGGTTTATATATAGAATAGTGGGTACCTGGGAGTGAGTTACAGGCTAGAATCTAATCGAGGGGTTTAGATGGTTTATATATAGAATAATAATGGGTACCTGGGAGTGAGTTACAAGCTGGAATCTAATCAAGGGGTCCAGGTGGTTTATATATAGAATAATAATGGGTACCTGGGAGTGAGTTACAAGCTGGAATCTAATCGAGGGGTTCAGATGGTTTATGTATAGAATAGTGGGTACCTGGGAGTGTGTTACAGGCTAGAATCTAATCGAGGGGTTCAGATGGTTTATATATAGAATAGTGGGTACCTGGGAGTGTGTTACAGGCTAGAATCTAATCGAGGGGTTCAGATGGTTTATATATAGAATAGTGGGTACCTGGGAGAGAGTTACAGGCTGGAATCTAATCTAAGGGGTTCAGATGATTTATATATATAATAGTGGGTACCTGGGAGAGAGTTACAGACTGGAATCTAATCAAGGGGTTCAGATGGTTTATATATAGAATAGTGGGTACCTGGGAGTGTGTTACAGGCTAGAATCTAATCGAGGGGTTCAGATGGTTTATATATAGAATAATGGGTACCTGGGAGTGAGTTACAGACTGGAATCTAATCGAGGGGTTCAGATGGTTTATATATAGAATAATGGGTACCTGGGAGTGTGTTACAGGCTGGAATCTAATCGAGGGGTTCAGATGGTTTATATATAGAATAGTGGGTACCTGGGAGTGCGTTACAGGCTAGAATCTAATCGAGGGGTTCAGATGGTTTATATATAGAATAATGGGTACCTGGGAGTGTGTTACAGGTTGGAATCTAATCGAGGGGTTCAGATGGTTTATATATAGAATAATGGGTACCTGGGAGTGAGTTACAGACTGGAATCTAATCGAGGGGTTCAGATGGTTTATATATAGAATAATGGGTACCTGGGAGTGAGTTACAGGCTGCAATCTAATCGAGGGGTTCAGATGGTTTATATATAGAATAATGGGTACCTGGGAGTGAGTTACAGGCTGGAATCTAATCGAGGGGTTCAGATGGTTTATATATAGAATAATAATGGGTACCTGGGAGTGTGTTACAGGCTGGAATCTAATCGAGGGGTTCAGATGGTTTATATATAGAATAATGGGTACCTGGGAGTGAGTTACAGACTGGAATCTAATCGAGGGGTTCAGATGGTTTATATATAGAATAATGGGTACCTGGGAGTGAGTTACAGGCTGGAATCTAATCGAGGGGTTCAGATGGTTTATATATAGAATAGTGGGTACCTGGGAGTGAGTTACAGACTGGAATCTAATCGAGGGGTTCAGATGGTTTATATATAGAATAATGGGTACCTGGGAGTGAGCTACAGACTGGAATCTAATCGAGGGGTTCAGATGGTTTATATATAGAATAATGGGTACCTGGGAGTGAGTTACAGGTTGGAATCTAATCGAGGGGTTCAGATGGTTTATATATAGAATAATGCGTACCTGGAAGTGAGTTACAGGTTGGAATCTAATCGAGGGGTTCAGATGGTTTATATATAGAATAATGGGTACCTGGGAGTGTGTTACAGGCTGGAATCTAATCGAGGGGTTCAGATGGTTTATATATAGAATAATGGGTACCTGGGAGTGAGTTACAGACTGGAATCTAATCGAGGGGTTCAGATGGTTTATATATAGAATAATGGGTACCTGGGAGTGAGTTACAGGTTGGCATCTAATCGAGGGGTTCAGATGGTTTATATATAGAATAATGGATACCTGGGAGAGAGTTACAGGCTGGAATCTAATCGAGGGGTTCAGATGGTTTATATATAGAATAATGGGTACCTGGGAGTGTGTTACAGGCTGGAATCTAATCGAGGGGTTCAGATGGTTTATATATAGAATAATGGGTACCTGGGAGTGAGTTACAGACTGGAATCTAATCGAGGGGTTCAGATGGTTTATATATAGAATAATGGGTACCTGGGAGTGTGTTACAGGCTGGAATCTAATCGAGTGGTTCAGATGGTTTATGTATAGAATAGTGGGTACCTGGGAGTGAGTTACAGGCTGGAATCTAATTGAGGGGTTCAGATGGTTTATATATAGAATAATGGGTACCTGGGAGTGAGTTACAGACTGGAATCTAATCGAGGGGTTCAGATGGTTTATATATAGAATAGTGGGTACCTGGGAGTGGGTTACAGACTGGAATCTAATCGAGGGGTTCAGATGGTTTATATATAGAATAATGGATACCTGGGAGTGAGTTACAGACTGGAATCTAATCGAGGGGTTCAGATGGTTTATATATAGAATAATGGATACCTGGGAGTGAGTTACAGACTGGAATCTAATCGAGGGGTTCAGATGGTTTATATATAGAATAGTGGGTACCCGGGTGTGAGTTACAGGCTGGAATCTAATCGAGGGGTTCGGGTAGTTTGTGTACAGATTTACAAATACTTGGCAGTGAACTGCCGGTTAAATCTGGAATTATATAGATTACTTTTAATACTCTCTGGCAAACACCTCATCTATGTTTATACTACAGTGTATTCCCAGCCTGAGCCAGCATTGTTGTGTGAGTTATAATCAGACACATTAAATGGACCGGATTTTGCTCTCAGCTGTTACAGTTGCACATAGATTTTCTATGGGGATTTGCACTGGAACTTACTGAAAGTTGGAGATCGAAATGGCGCAGCGCCCTCTACAGTGCATCTGGGACCTGTGTGAACAGGGAAAGCAAATATGTATCTCCTCAACCAATCAGATTGAAGAATTGTTAATGAGCAGCACAGAGTCTGAACCAGGAAGTGTCAGTTCGAATATTGTATTCAATATCAAATCAGGTACAGAAAGCAAAAAATTGATGGAAGACAAGATTGGATTTAAGACAGAGCGAGATAAAAGAGACAGAAAGAAAAAGTTTTAAAAATCATTACATTTTTTAAGTCTCCAACAATAATTAAAACCTGAAGGAATGAGACTCCACACTTGTAAAAGTTAATTTTCAGTACCAGAGAGGTTGTTTGGCAGTAATTAAGACTTATCACGCTGTTAAAAGAGTATTGACACTGGAATGGACAAGCCCTAACTTTTTCTGGCAAGTTTAATTCGTACCTACGCGGTAAGTACAGCAATTTCACGCCGTTCCATGTATTTAAATGGTGAGTCTCTTGGCATCACATAGCTTTTGGAGGAGCGTGGCATCTCGGACAGCACCTTCCGGATTTCCACGTTTAACTGCGCGCGTGCAGTCGGCGGAAGTTGCTGTCCAATTGCCACGTAATTAACGGTGATTTCTACCGCAAAATCCAGCCCAATTGTCTTCTAACATGGCCTTTTGCCTCTCTGCCCACACAGGATGATCAGACTCCCCTGCACTGTGCAGCTCGCCTAGGCCACCTGGAGGTCATCAAGCTCTTGCTGGAGAATGGAGCGTGCCCGAAATCAGCAACCACCGCAGGTCACACACCACTGCACATCGCTTCGCGGGAGGGACATGCCGAAGTAGCAGAAGTCCTGCTGGACCATGGGGCTTCACAAACTCGGATGACAAAGGTACGTGGACGACTTATTGAGCCATGAATTCACTCAGGGCAAAGAGATGGAATGGCACCTCCAGTGCAAATGCATGAGTTTTCCCCAAAGACCCAGTGGGTGAGGACAGACCCCATTAGGGCCCTGAGTCACACAGACTTGGAGAGTTCCAGCTTCAGTGACTGGCCTATAATGACTCAACTGGGGCAGCTGCTGATGTGCGACAGTTGCCTTCAGCATCCCTGGGCTAGGGAGGAGAATACGCAGAGTTCCTGCAAAGGGTGCCAGAAGGTACACACTGTGTGGGGAAAAGCAGGATTAAGCTCGGCGGCCGTGCCTCTGTGGAACAGCCTACTGTCAGTCTATTGGCTCACACCTAAAGAATAGCCATTTTGTGCCAGATGGTGGTGGTCAGCTGACACTGGAGGGACCAGCACGCGTCAATGCCTTCAGCAGAGAAGGAGCAATAATTGGAACGTAAGAAATTGTTAGCTTCTGGAGATGGTCTGATTTTCTGTCTGTTTGTTCACAGAAAGGGTTCACCCCTCTCCACGTCACTGCGAAGTATGGTAAAATACAAGTGACGGAACTGCTGCTTCAGCAAGGTGGCCAGCCCAATGCTGCGGGAAAGGTATCTCGCATGCTCCACTCAGCCCAGGTCCCATTTGTTTTGGGCGTGGGCCAGCTAATCTCCAACAGTCTAGAGCAGAAGCAGGAATAGTAATTCAGGCTGTGCTGGTTTAATTATAGCTGTTACTGGATTGTAGCGTAAGTGGTTGGGGACTTGCAGAGGCTGTCAGTAATGGGCAAAGACCATGTCAGGAGAGATAATAAAACTGCGCCAAATTTGGGATGATCTCTAAGATGGAAAAACAGGGTCATTCATATTTTAAAATAACTTCGCAAAAAAATCAAAGATGGGAAAAGGCCATTTAGCCCATCAAAGGTCATTCTTTCTAGTACATGAACTCGTCCATTGCAGCATCATCCAACTTTGTCATCAATGACATGATGAACATTTTCGCTTGGTAAATGCATGAAAATGATTGTTGTTGCAAAGTGAATTACTGCCTTGAGGCAGGTCTTTACTCTGAGTACAGGACCAGTCAGAGCATGGGCTGAGCAATGATCCTGACATCTAGATATAGATATCACAACTGTGATCGCAAATTGGAGGGCAGTGAGTGAGTCAGCAGGGCTCCTATGTTGTAAATAAAGGCATTAGATTAAATTGCAGCCTGTGGATCATTGACCGAGCCAGAGATGTGAAGCACTCATTGCCCTCCAACCAGCCGTAGACTCGAGGCACTCTTGCAGTGTACTGCATGGGGCATGCTCACTGTCCACTAAACGAAACACGACATCCCCCCAGCCTGGCAACGGAAATCTAGTCATCTGCTTGGATTAGAAAATCTAAACCATCCAATCACATGACCAGAGCCAATTTATTCTGTTGGCATGCCAATGCAGTTGACGTCATTGCGTTAGGTATGAACAGATACTTGTGAATGGACTTGCTGAACTCTTTTCGTGGGGACGCTGCTTCTTTATGACGTCGCTGTTTAAAAAAGAGACCGTCTTCTCCTTGCACACTTACCCTGTTTGTGCCCTGCAGAATGGACTGACCCCTCTCCATGTGGCCGTTCACCATGACAACCACGACATCGTGAAGCTTCTCCTCAGTCAAAATGCATCTCCGCACGCTACAGCTCGGGTAAGTGCCGTTTAGCCAAAGTGTGAGCGAAGGTGCCAACTGGCAGGGACTATCGCATGCACCCCTGGAGGGCAATGGGTTTGACGAGTCAATCAACAGCAATCAGCAGCGGTGATGATGGACAGCAATGCAATGGGATGAGAGGGTTGTCGTATGAGGAGAGATTGAGTAGATTGGGCCTATACTCTCTGGAGTTTAGAAGAATGAGAGGTGATCTCATTGAAACATATAAGATTCTGAGGGGGATTGACAGGGTAGATGCTGAGAGGCTGTTTCCCCTGGATGGGGAGTCTAGAACTAGGGGCCACAGTCTCAGGATAAGGGGTCGGCCATTTAGGACTGAGATGAGGAGGATTTTCTTCACTCAGAGGGTCACGAATATTTGGAATTCTCTACCCCAGAGGGCTGTGGATGCTGAGTCGATGAGTATATTGAAGGCTGAGATCAATAGATTTTTGGACTCTAAGGGAATCAAGGGATATGAGGAATTGAGGTCGATGATCAGCCATGATCTTATTGAATGGCGGAGCAGGCTCGAGGGGCCGTATGGCCGACTCTTGCTCTTACTTCTTATGTCCTTAACTCATCATCTGACATCATCAGGACTGTTGACGTTGGTGGGGCAATGTCCTTGTTACTCTCATCCAGTTGAGTAGAAGACCCTTTGGCATTGTTGAGACATAAAGCAATGGTACAGCACCGCGCCAGACCATGGTGAGATAAGGGTTCTAATCCCCCTCCTGTGATTCCCAGCTGGAATATCTATGGGAGGTGATGAGCGGATTCAAGGAGTTTCCCCACAGAGAGGAGTGGAAAGCCAGTCACCCGACACCGTTGTCGTCCAGTATCTGACTCCAGTGACACTGGGAGGACCCAGGAAACAGGCCAACTACCTGCTCCCTCAGTGCGGAATAGTGGGGTGGGGCAGTGCGGGGGAGGAACAAAGCTGCCAAGAACTGGGGGCAGTAAGCTGCGAAATATATTTTCAGCATTAAAACTAGAAAATGCTCCAAAGTACCCAGCAGGTTAATCAACATCTGTAAAGGGAAAAGACAGGCTAAGGTTTTGGTTTTACAACCTTTCTCAATCTGATGAAGGATACCTACCTGGAATGTCAGACAGTTGGGAATGTGGGAAAGCTGAGAGCGATTGCAGGGCTGAGCGAGCGGAGCAGGGCTGAGAACAGTAGCCAGAACTTTCCTTATCTTGGCGGGTCCAGTACAGCCGGTGTCCGTGGCAGGTCGCGACCCCGCTGCTGGCTCCATTCTGCTGTACAAAATGAACTTACCTTAATGGGGCCTATTAAGCCTGCCCAGTGCGTTACCTGGCCCAATTAGATGGAGCGGGCCTGGTGACATCATTCATGATGCATTTTAAGCCGGGATCCTTAAAGGGACCCTGGCCACATTAAATTTTAAGTTCAATCTAACATAGTGGGTGTTGAAACTTTACTCTACAATAATATAATAAAAGTTATATATGAGTGACAAAGAAATATTTAAATAAAATTATCATTAAGTAATATGACGCCATCTACAAATACAATCAAGAACATAATTAAAAAAGTACATTCATTGGGAAGTTATTGGAGCTTTATTCACAAACTTTTGTATCAGTAACTGGTACAAATAAAAGATGTGTGTGTATAGGTAATATATAAAATTAATCAGATTTTAAATGTAATTGTAAAGGGGAGGATTTACAATCTTATGCAAGTTCAGTGGAACAGCTGACAAACAGTGTAAGTGGTGCTTACAATGTGTTTCTGGGATTTCTGCAGTTCTTCCATTGAAGTTAACAATGGACAAGTGAGAGAACCTCTGCAGAAATTCACCCTAAAGCCTCAGACTGAAAAATTACATTAGTTATATTCAGGGACTGAAAGCAAATCGAACCAGTGGAATGAGTGATGAGAATGAAATTGTTACGGTTGATGACATGATTTAATGTGTAACTGGACAATCGCAGTATACTGTGAGAAAAACCTGACCAGAAACAACATAAACATTTATTTAAATGGTATATGTCATTTTTTATAGTGCAGATCAATTCACTTCAAGTACTGTTGAGTTGGAAGGCAACAGCCGAGAATGGCCAGTGAAAAATTAACATTTGCCAGTAGCTTTTCAAGTAGTACAGAATCTCCATCAATCTGTCAGCTGATGTAATCGACATGTTTTGCGGAACACCTCCGTTCAGTCCGTAAGGGTGACCCCGAGCTTCCGGTCGCCTGACATTTCAATTCACCGCTCCACTCCCACTCAGACCTCACTGTACTCGGGCTCTTGCATTGTTCCACGGAAACTCACTGTAAACTCGAGGAACAGCACCTCATCTTCCGATTAGGCACTTTACAGTCTTCCGGACTCAATAGCGAGTTCAACAATTTCAGATCATAACCTCGGCCCCGATTACATTTTTATATATTTTTTATCCACACTTTTGGTTTGTGACTTTTCCTTTTTTCTCTCTCCCACATGGCAGCTGTCTCTCACTCTGCCAGCGCATTTCACACTTCATCTAGAGCCATAGGCCTAGAAATTCATTAAAGCGCTGCCAGCTTTGCGGCCAGTTACCGCCTAAAGAGGGCTTCTGCGCCAAAAATGAGTTTGCGCTGATATTCAGCGCAGCGGTATTGGCGGCGGTAGCCGTTAGCGCTGCGCCGGCACCGATGACGTCATCGGTGTGCGCAGTGCCCCGGTTCCGCCCCGAAACCGGCCCGATCCCCATATTTAGTAGCGGCCGCCTCCTCCGAAGCGGCCGCAAACAGCGACCGGAAAACAGGGCCGTGCTGTAGCCTTAGTGGGGCGCTTTAAAGGGGAAGGTGCGGCCGGCCGCTTTTTCGGCGGCCGCCTGCCCGCACCTCCTTCCCCGGCCTCCTCCACCCCCCCCCCCCCCATCCACGCGGCATTGCCGGCTGCTTTCCGCGAACCCGGCACTTCTCCGTGGTGCCGGGCTCATTTGCCGGCACTCTCCAGCGGCGATCTCCCCGTTGCAGGCAGCTCCCCCTTAAGAGAAGGAGGAGGCCTGCAGTACCGCAGCCTGCCGCTCCGCAGCGGCTGGCGCAGCGGCGCCAAGAGCGCTGAAATTCAGTGTCAGCGCCCCAAGCGGAGGCGGGCACACCCTGGTATAGCGCCCGGTTCCGAATTGGGGCGCTAACACTGAATATCTGACGATCGCTAATGGCTCCCCGCCCAGCGCTAACTTTTGGGCGCGAGCGAGCTGGCCGCCCCAAAGTGAATTTCTAGGCCATTGTCTGTTTCTTTACCTGTCCTATTACCATCTCGTCTTCCCTTGAATATCTCTTAATGTCTCTTCTTTCATCCCCTCCCCCATTTCCCAGCCCCCAAACTGCCTTTTGTTTCATTTCCTGCCTTTTCTCTCAGTTCTGACGAAGGGTTTCGACCCGAAACGTCGACTCTGTTTCTCTCTCCACGGATGTTGCCTGGCCTGCTGAGTTTTTCCAGCGTTTTCTGTTGTTGTTTCGGATTTCCAGCATCCGCAGTATTTTGCTATCGTGTTTTTATTTTGGTTTGTTTCCGAAGCTGTCAGGTAATCAGCTGGAGCAATGGCCACGGAACTCACGCCTCAGGTTGACAGATGTGGTTCCCGAGCTGCTTGAATCCCATGGCCATGCAGGGAAATTTAAAAAGTAGTGGGAGAAAGGCTCTTAAGTGCCTGTAAAGTACCTCATAATGATTTCAATGGGGTCCCCCGCCGCTGCAGGTCGGGTCAGCTCCACGATGACAGACGAGCTTGTGGGAAAGGCGCATGGGAGCGAGTTGACGGCGAGTTCCTGACCTGCTGTCAAAAGATACAACTTTCCCACCCGATCCGCCACCGATCGCACCTGCTGCCACCCCGGAAAATTCAGCCCAGAGTCTCTGACCTGCCTTAGAACACCAGCCAATAATGTGGTCAGTTTCCGAAATACACTCTAACCCTCTGGAATGAATCCTGAGTGAGTGAATACTCCATTTAACCAGCAGATAGTGGAGATTTCTTTCCAGACCCATTTCAGTCACTCGTTTATCGGAATAAGGTTTGCTCTTTACTCCTTGCTCAGCAAATTCGTTTATTTTGCCAACTATCAGACATTTCAGTCACTTTACAGCCCAAGTACACAGTTGCTTGATGTGCGCATTCTGTTATCAAAACAACCTGCTTAATTACGCAACAAGTTACGACTAATAACTGTGTGAAATGTATATCATATACGTTGGGGGAGGTGGAATTCGCCTCAAACTCCCTCGCATGTTTATGGAGATCGAGTGAGGACAGGATCATGGAGACCTTCATGGCCAAATAGCCTGCCAAAATTCTCTGCCTAGGCTCACATGCTGAATAATCTCCACTAGTGTGAGGTAGCAGGAGGCTGCTGGAGCCCAGCATGAGTCACCACCCCCCTCACGACCGCCACCCCACCCCCAACCTTCCATGACACCCCACCACCCCTCAGGAAAGGAGGTGAAGAAAACAGGGAGCGTAGGAGGAAAATTCCAAACCTATTACACTTTGAACTGTTGGTGAATGCACTAGTCGTTGACTGATTTAGTTCGACTGGACGAGCAGCAGGACGACCCTGCTCAAAACCGGAAGTCACAGTGACTGCAGCTCTGTGTTGATTTCAGAATGGCTACACCCCGTTGCACATCGCTGCCAAACAGAACCAGACGGAGGTAGCGAGAAGCCTGCTGGAGCATGGAGCCTCTGCCAACACTGAGTCCTTCCAGGGAGTGACACCCTTGCACCTGGCTGCCCAGGAGGGGCACATTGAAATGGTGACCTTGCTCCTTGACAGTGAGGCCAATGTCAACCTGAGCAGCAAGGTAAGACTGAGCAGGTGCGCACAAGCTGTGAAGTGTGTTAGATAGCTGGAGTCTATTGAGCCTGGAAGAAATCCAGCAAAATTCCGAGCGCGTTGGGAACCTGCCTCCATCTCGGCCACTGCCAGGCTTAACGGAGGCGGGACAGGGGGTGGGCAGCCAACCCAGGAGGCGGGTTAGCAATTTAAATATTTTAATGAGGCTGGCTGCCTCTTTTACAGTGGCCGGCCGGGTTTCCCAGGCCTCAGAGGCGAGGACAGCTTTGGGGAGAAGGTAAGTGCCTTCACAGCACTGCTTGTGGGCCAGGAGGAGCAGGAGTGCTTGCCCCCATCCCCGCAAGCCCCCCCCGACCTCCCCCCCCGCCAACCTTACAAAGGCCCCCGGGATCGGATCCCCCCCCCCCCCGCCCTGGGGTCAGGAATTGGACCAACCCGGTCCTGTGGCCTGCTCCGGAGTGCTCCCTGCCCGACTGCAAGCCAAGTCTGTCAATCAGGCTGACTTCCAGGCGGAGAACCTGTCAGGGCCAAAAGACACACATTGTGAAGTTAAATCTCCACAGTATGGGGGAAAACCTAAACTTCCAGGTTTCCTGTCTGAAATCCCGCACCCCCCCGCCTCCCCCCCCCCAGCCTACGGAACCTGCCCCTGTTAATATCTAGGCCTTCAGTGCAGTACTGAGGGAGTGCTTCACTGTCGGAGGTGCCGTCCTTTGATAAGACGTTAAACCGAGGCCCCGTCTGCCCTCTGAGGTGAATGTAAAAGATCCCATGGCACTGTACAAAGAGGAACAGAGTTCTCCCTCAGTGCCCGACGTCAATATTTATCCCTTAACCAGCGTCACTAAAACAGATTATCTGCTCATTATCATATTGCTGTTTGTGGGATCTTGCTGTGCGCACATTGGCTGCCATGTTTCCTACATTACAACAGCGACTACAATTCATTGGCTGTAAAGCACTTTGGGGCGTCCTGCGGTTGTGAACAGCGCTAAAGAAACGCAAGTCTTTCTTTTTTGGCCCAGTATTATCAGCAACAGATCTTAATTTTATGATGCAGAGTTATGATATTCGAATAATGCCAATGCCACCCTATAGCTCCACTGCACAGCACGCACTTAAGGCTGCTCTGTCTCTGGCAATCCGAGGCCCCGTCTGCCCTCTCAGGTGGATGTAAAAGATCCCGCAGCACTATTTCGAAGTGCAGCGGGGGCGGGGGGGGGGGCGGCGTGGTTCTCCTCGGTGTCCAGGCCAATATTTATCCCTCAATTAACATCACTTAAAAAATAGAATATCTGGTCATTTATCTCATTGCTGTTTGTGGGAGGTTGCTGTGCGGAAATTGGCTGCCGCGTTTCCTACATTACAACAGTGATGATATTTCAAAAGTATTTCATTGGCTGTAAAGCGCTTTGCGACCTCCTGGGGTCGTGAAAGGCTAGATAAATGCACGTTTTTTTACATTGCCTGAGGGTGAACTGTATCAGAGGTGCTCGGGCTGTTGCTGGGACTGTGGAGTGGTATGTAACCTGTTCACTCCACTCTCAAACATCGAGTATGTCCCCCTCTGCTGGCAGGTACAGTACTTTGTAGAATCTGTTGCAATGAGAGATGATGCTCGGTTATCAACCAATGTTTTCTCTCGTCTGTCATAGAATGGCCTGACACCATTACACCTTGTGGCTCAAGAAGACCGAGTTCCTGTTGCTGAAATACTCGTCAACCACGGAGCATCAGCTGAACCTACAACGAGGGTAACAGCACAACCTTGCGTGATGATTCATGCCAAGGCTGAATTTCAGAACTATTGCAGCAGGCTGCAAATCGGCACTCGGACAGATTGCAGGCTTGCAGGCTGAGTGTAGTGATTTCCACCTGTAATACTTTTAGCTTACCCATAATGGTGGAATATACAGGAAACTCTGGTTTATCCGGAGGTTAACTGTCCGGAATGCTCGAGCCACCGGCAAAAATCAGGAGCCGTTTCGTTAGGTTTTTTTTCTTTTCGTTGCTTTTTTTTCACCAGTCAGGCTCTGCAAGGTCTCGCTGAAGCTGTTGCTAAGCTACAGAGACGCTTGCAAGGTACGGCCAACTGTTTGGGTTTGTTGCCAGATACGGAGCTCAAAGTCTCCGTATATTTCAACATTAGCGCTGGTTTGTCCGGCAGTTTTGATGGGACGGCAACAGCTCGGTCCCGTCGGTGCCGGATAGCACAAAGTTCCCTGTACAAGATATATCTGTCTTCGATCTCACATCATGTGTAATCAAAATCACATTTCTGGGTGTGCTGGTTAACAAACTGCGCTTTCACCTCTTGGGCCTGGGTTTATATCCAGCTCATTTTGATGGGCTGGAAGTCTTATCTATCTGTTGGATGTCAAGCTCCAATGCGTTTGGGCAGTCTCAATCCAGTTTCAACTAAATGTACTCTAATTTGGTGTGAATTGCACTAAATTGGCAATCCCACGCAGAGAGGCGACAGGATGGCTGGGGTGGGAAGTAGAATAATGAAACACTGGGGCAATAGGAAGCGCTCTGAGGAAGTAAGGAATGAGGAGGCAGAACACAGTTACCATTACACTGGATCTACTCCATGCCGCCTAACCTTGGAGTGCTTGATGAGGTAACAGAGAGGGTGGATGAGGGCAGTGCAGTTGATGTTGTGTATATGGACTTTCACAAGGTGTTTGATAAAGTACCACATAATAGGCGTGTTCGCACAATTGAAGCCCATGGGATAGAGGGGCCAGTAGCAGCATGGATACAAAATTGGCTAAGGGATAGAAAACGGAGAGTTGTGGTGAATGGCTGTTTTTCGGACTGGAGGGAGGTATACAGTGGTGTTCCCCAGGGTTCAGTACGAGGACCACTGCTGTTTTTGATATGCACTAGTAGGGATAAACGAGTAGGGATAAACGGGTCTTTTTCAGGATGGCAGAGCTGTGACTAGTGGGGTACCACAAGGATCGGTGCTTGGGCCCCAGCTGTTCACAATCTATATCAATGATTTGGATGAGGGGACTAAATGTAACATTTCCAAATTTGCTGATGATACAAAGCTAGGTGGCAGTGTCAGTTGCGAAGAGGATGTGAAGAGGCTTTAAGGGGATCTCGACAGGCTCAGTGAGTGGGCGAGAACATGGCAGATCGAATATAATGTGGATAAATGTGAAGTTATCCACTTTGGTAGAAAACTGAGAACGGCAGAGTATTTCCTAAATGGTGAAAGATTGGGGAATGCAGATGCTCAAAGGGACCGGGTGTCCTTGTACATGAGTCACTGAAAGTGAATGTGCAGGTGCTGCAAGCCATTAGGAAGGCAGATGGTCTGCTGGCCTTCATTACAAGAGGATTTGAGTACAGGAGTAAAGAAGTCTTACTCCAATTATATAGGGCCTTGGTGAGACCACACCTGGAGTACTGTGTACAATTTTGGTCTCCTTACCTAAGGAAGGATATACTTGCCATAGAGGGAGTGCAACGAAGGTTCACGAGATTGATTCCTGGGATGGCGGGACTGTCGTATGAGAATAGATTGAGTAAACTAGACCTGTATTCTCTTGAATTCAGAAGAATGAGAGGGGATCTCATTGAAGCATACAAAATTATTACAGGGCTTGATAGGGTGGATGCTGGGAGAATGTTTCCCTTGGCTGGGGAGTCTAGAACCAGGGGCCACAGCCTCAGGATAAAGGGTCGGCCATTCAGGACTGAGATGAGAAGAAATTTCTTCACACAGAGGGTGGTGAATCTTTGGAATTCTCTACCCCAGAGGGCTGTGGAGGCTCAGTCATTGGGTATATTCAAAACAGAAGTCGATAGATTTCTGACTAGTAAAGGCATCAAGGGATATGGCGATAGGGCCAGTGAATGGAGTTGAAGCAGAAGATCAGCCATGATCTCATTGAATGGCGGAGCAGGCTCGAAGGGCTGAATGGCCTACTCCTGCTCCTATTTCTTACTGTTCTTATATTCATGACTTGGACATGGGGGCACAGGACACAATTTCAAAATTTGCAGATGACATGAAATTTTGAAGTGTAGCAAACACTGAGGAAAATAGTAATAGACTTCAAGAGGACATGGAGAGGCTGGTGGAATGGGCGGATGCATGGCAAATGAAATTAATTGCAGAAAAGTGTGAGGTAGGAAGAATGAGGAGAGACAATACATGTTAAACGGTACAATTTTAAAGAGGGCGCAAGAATAGAGAGACCTGGGAGTGTATGTGCACAAATCTTTGAAGGTGGCAGGACAGGTTAACAAAGCAGTTAATAAAGCATATGGGATCCTGAGCTTTATAAATGGAGGCAGAGAGTACAAAAACCCAGGAAGTTATACTAAACCTTTATAAAACACGAGTTCGGCCCCAGCTGGAGTATTGTGTCCAATTCTGGGCCCCGCACTTTAGGAAGAACGTGAAGGCTTTGGAAAGGGTGCAGAAGAGATTTACTGGAATGGTTCCAGGGATGAGGGATTAGAGTTATGTGGATAGACTGGAGGAGCTGGGATTGTTCTCCTTGGAACAGAGAAGGAGGCGATTTGATGGAGGTGTTTAAAATCATGAAGGGCTTCGATAGAGTAAATAAAGAGAAACTGTTTCCAATGGCCAAAGCATCAATAACCAGAGGACACAGATTTAAGGTGATTGGCCAAAGAACCAGAGGCGACAGGAGGAAAATCTTTTTTATGCAACGAGTGGTTAGGATTTGGAATGCGCTGCCTGATAAGGTAGTGGATACAGATTCAAAAGGGAATTGGAGAAAGACTTGAAGGAGAAACAATTGCAGGGATCTGGGGAAAGACCGGGGGAGTGGGACTAACTGGATTGCTCTTCGAAAGAGTCGGCGTAGACTCGATGGGCCGAATGGTCTCCTTCTGTGCTGTACTATTCTATGCTGCTGGCAATCGATGCCCGAAACAGAAAGTGTCCCATTCCCCAGCATCAACGTTCCTCAAATTGACAAGTGCAAAATAAATTAACCATTTGTTCTCAGTTTGTGAACCTGGAATTGTGGGTTCACCTATAAGGAGCAGGTCCTTTTAGGGCCCAATATTCCTCACGTGGTTTTTCTCACAGTGTAGAGAGGGCCGTTGTCTCTGAGGGATGTGTCAGACTATGGGCATGACGCATTTCTGGGTGTTTTATTATGTGCCTTTTTTTCTCTTTTGATTGGCAGTGTGTTTCCTTGAGCTGACACACATTGATGAAAAGCAGTTGACATCATAAAATGGCATCAAAAGAATGTGAGGAATATGAGGCAGCTGATCACACCTGGAGCACTGTGAGCAGTTCTGGGCACCACACCTTAGGAAGGATATATTGGCCTGGGAGGGAGTGCAGCGTAGGTTTACCAGAATAATACCTGGACTTCAAGGGTTAAGTTACGAGGAGAGGTTACACAAATTAGGGTTGTATTCCCTAGAATTTAGAAGGTTAAGCAGTGATCTGATCGAAGTTTTCAAGATATTAAGAGGAACAGATAGGGTAGATAGAGAGAAACTATTTCCGCTGGTTGGGGATTCTAGGACTAGGGGACATGGGAGAAATTGGGTCAGTAGCGCCACCTGTTAGCGCCTAAAGAGGCAGTCAGTGGCTGTAGCGCCACTGGCTGCGCCTCCCGCGATATTCAGCGGGGGCGCTAATGGTGGCATTAGCCTGTTGCGCTGCGCCGCCACCGATGACATCATCGGTGTGCGCAGCGCCCCATTCGCGCCCCGATCGCGATATTTGGTAGCGAACGCCGCTGTAGCGCCGTTCGCTACCCGCGCCCGGTTCACGGGGCCTTGCTGCGCCGGCAGAGGCGCAAGTTAAGGTGAAGGTGCGGGGTGGCCGCTTTTTTCGGCGGCCGCCTGCCAGCACCTCTGTCCCCGGCCTCCAGATCCGCCCCCCCCCGCGGCATTGCCGGCTGTTTCCCGAGAGCCCGGCACTTCTCCACGGTGCCGGGCTCTTTTGCCGGCACTCGCGCTCAAGGTTCGCGTTGCTGCAGGCCCCTCCCCCTTAACAATGGGAGGAAGGCCTGCAGTACCGCAGCGCGCCGTGCCACAGCGTGTGGCGCTGCGGCACGTTGCGCTGCGATATTCAGTTTCAGCGCCCTAAGAGGGACGCGGAGCGCCTCGAGCCTCACTCCGTGTCCCTCTTGGGGCACTCACGCTGAATTTGAGGCGATCGCTAATGTGGCGATCGCGGCGCAAAATCCAGCGCCCAGGCGAACTTTGCGCCGCTTTGGCGCCTCCAGCGAATTTTTAGCCCATAGTCTAAAAATTAGAGCCAAACCTTTCAGGAGTGAAATTAGGAAATACTTCTCCACACAAAGGGTGGTAGAAGTTTGGAACTCTCGTCCGCAAACTGCAAATGATGCAAGATCAATTGTTAACTTTAAGTCGGAGATTGATAGCTTTCTGTTAACCAAAGGTATTAAGGGATATGGGCCAAAGGTGGGTATATGGAGTTAGATCGCAGATCAGCCATGATCTCATTGAATGGTGGAGCAGACTCGAGGGGCTGAATGACCTCCTCCTGTTCCTACGGTCCTATAAAGGTCAGGGCAGGAGACTGGCTGGTTCTGCACTGGAAGGAAAGAGATTGAGTCTTCCCTGCCATTCTTCAACACTTCCTCACAATGATTTGGCAGGGCCTTGGCTAACAGGTGTCCTGCCAAACTCATAGTTGGGAATCGCCAGGAACCAGAAAGCACAGGAGAAAAAATGAGTCCAAAAACGAAAAGAGGTGTGAATGTTTTTTTTTTAAGCAGGCAGTCATCCGCAGATTGTCCATGGTCAGTCGTGTTTGGGCGTGACTTGTATGATCTTATGTTTGCAGTAATGCTGTGTAAAAGAAATGACTGTTTTGTGTATTACAGACTGGATACACCCCGCTGCACATGGCCTGTCACTACGGTAACATAAACATGGTGAAATTTCTACTTCAGAACAACGCCAATGTTAATTCCAAAACAAAGGTACTGCCACTTTCTGACCAGCTCTTTAATATTGGGGCAGAAGGCGTAATTAAATGTTGTATTGGTTTACACATAACACATTCATGGACGGAGTAATCAAATGCAGTGTCATAGCAACCGGGCCAACCCCTTTCCAAATCCCTGAACAACCATCTAAACCTAGGCACATTTCAGGGCCCCGATATTTACGGGGAACCCGACGAGGTCAGGGACACAGAGGTCCTATCACATTTCACGGCAGGACCTCATTGTAATTTTTTTTCTGCCGTTTCCCGCCTGGCAGCCAACCAGATGGGCAGTCTGGGCGGTGGCCAGGGGAGGGAGATCAGCAGCAGCAGGAGGCTACAGCTGCGGACCCTTGGGGACAGTCCCCGGCAATCGGGCAGTGGGCAGGCTACAGATCGAGGCTTGGGGGATGGGGGGGTGGGGAGGCAAAGGGTCACCGATCGTAGCAGGAGCTAGAGGGAGGCCGAAGGTTTCCCTGAGGGGCCGGCGGGGAGCACTCCTGCTCTTCCTGACCTGCACGGAGTGCTGTAAAAGGCATTTAACCTATGGAGACAGCAGCTCCCGCCTCCCTTTCTCTGCCGGGTTTCCCGAGCCCTGGGAAACCTGCGTGGCAGCGGTTAAATTTAAATCGGGATCCCACCTACAAGACGGGACACTCGCAATCCACGCAAACTGCCGGCGTAAAAATGGCAGCAGGCACGTCCGTGTCGTGTTGGGTTCACGTTTTACAGGGTTTAACCCCCCCCAACTTCCTTCGACCCATCATGGGGGGGTTAATAGCAAGCCCCATGTTTCTGGGGAAAGCAGTATATTTAGTGCTGGTCTTGAGTTAGCTGAAAGCGGGGAAAGAAACGGCATTTTACTGTAGCACCAACTGGTATGAGGAAATACAAATACAGGGAAAGACTTGAAGAATTGGGTCTGTTTTCTTTAGAACAGAGGTGGTTAAGGTGAGATAGCAAAATACTGCAGATGCTGGAAATCCGAAATAACAACAGAAAATGCTGGAAAAACTCAGCAGGCCAGGGCAGCATCCGTGGAGAGAGAAACAGAGTTAACGTTTCGGGCCAAACCGAAGTCTTGACAAAGGGTTTCGACCCGAAACATTGACTCTGTTTCTCTCTCCACGGATGTTGCCTGGCCTGCTGAGTTTTTCCAGCATTTCCTGTTGTTGTTTTGGTTAAGGTGAGATTGGATAGAGGTGTTTACATTTATGAAGGAATGGAACGGAGTAGATAGAAACAGACTGTTCCCAGCGGTTGAGCGGTCTAGAATGAGGGGGACATAGACATGAGATTAAATGTAAGAGATCGAGGGCAGAGAGCAGAAGCATGCTTTTCCACACAGTGGGTCGTGAGGCTGTGGAACGCACAACCAGAGCTCGAGACTGAAGCAGAGGCCATGTCACCATGTAAGAATAGGTTAGACAGGTGGTGGAAGGAAAGTGGGATGAAGAGATTTGGGAAGCGGGCGGGCGCATGGGGTTAGGAATACTGCCCGAGTGGAGGATAAACACCAACACGGACAGGTTGGGACAAATGGCCTGTTTCTGTGTTGGAATTTCAATGGAATTCTACTGTTTAAAGGATGACAGAATCTGCCTTCAGAATGCAGCCCAGTCCTGTCATTTCCTGCTGTGTTCCGGCAGCACTCCCCTCTGATTGGGCGAGTCCAACTCTAGGAAGCATCTCTAAGGTGATCAGGCGAGGAAAGGCGAGACAGCCTGCTTCAGGTTGGTACAAATCCGCCTCTGAGGGTGGAGGGATTTTGAAGATGAATATTAGTGGGCAAAGGGATTCAAATTGAGGTCAGCCTTCAGCGCTGTGGATAACGCTGAGCCTCCCGTGTTAAGTACAACTGCAACAGATAGCAGGCTTAAAGGGGGCAGTGACACTGCATCATTTTGGAGCAGGTTCGGCTTCAGGGACAGCCCACTCACGGGGATACACTCAAACTCCGCCAAATTGGCTTGTGTGGCATCTCTTCTGATTTCTCCTCCGCTCGATTGTTCAAATACATTTTTTTTGGAAGGAGAAATGTTCACAGCAGATGCGCTCCCTGATGCAAAGGCACCGAGTCACCATGGATGCGAGGCTCGACATAGTCAATGCCTGATCTATCTAGAGCTCGCTGGCTCACTCTCGGTGTGGGGGGAATGGATCGGGCGGGAAGGCCACTTTGCAATGCTGAGGTGCACCATCCACCAGCAGATGGCATTGGCACACCATTGCCCACCTTCTCAGTGAGAGTTTAAGGTGTCAGGGAAAAGGATCTACAGGAAACTTTTTTTTATCCGGCACGGACGGGACCGACGTGGTGCCGGTTCATCAAAAATTCCGGATAACCGAACGCTATAGTAAAAGATACGGAGCTGAGAGCTCCGTATAAAGCAATAAACCCTTAGCAACAGCTTCAGAACAATGGGCACAAGTTGCAAGCGTCTCTGTAGCTTAGCAACAGCTGCAGCCACACCCTTGCACAGCAACAAATGGAGTAAAAAAAGTAATAAAAGTTACCTGAACCTACTCCTGAATTTTGCCGGTTAACCGAGATTTCCGGTTATTTAGGTGCCGGTAAATCGAAAGTTTCCTGTAGATGGAAAATACAAGGAAGAAAGTCACAGTAGGAGCCAGGATCAGATGGAGGCGGTGCAACAAAGGTTCACTAAATTGATTCCTGGGATGAGAGGGCTGTCCTATGATGGGTGATTGTGTAGAATGGGCCTATACTCTCTGGAGTTTAGAAGAATGAGAGGTGATCTCATTGAAACATACAAGATTCTGAAGGGGATTGACAGGGTAGATGCTGAGAGGCAGGAGTGTCTAGAACTAGGGGACATAGTCTCAGGATAAGGGGTCGGCCATTTAAGACTGAGATGAGGAGGAATTTCTTCTCTCAGAGGGTTGTGAATCTTTGGAATTCTCTGCCCCAGAGGGCTGTGAATGCTGAGTCTTTGAGTGTATTCAAGGCTGAGATCGATAGATTTTTGGACTCTCGGGGGAATCAAGGGATATGGAGATCGGGCGGGAAAGTGGAGTTGAGGTCGATGATCAGCCATGATCTTATTGAATGGCGGAGCAGGCTCGAAGGGCCGTTTGGCCTACTCCTGCTCTTATTTCTTATGTTCTTATGACAGTTCCATGTATAATGTACACTTGTGTTTATTTACTCCGTCTCTCTCCGTAGATTGGCTACACACCTCTGCACCAGGCTGCACAGCAAGGTCACACGGACATTGTTAACCTCCTCTTAAAGCACGGCGCCTCTCCAAATGAAATCAACTCGGTGCGTTACGAAACCAGAAATCTTTCCATTTTTTGTGTTATTTACACAGAGCAACAGTGACAACACTGGGCAGCTAGTTGGAATGCGCCTGCATGAGGGAGGGAGCTGAGTTAACACACATAAGGTAGCTGAATGACCCTGGGAGATGACTATCTGTGACTGTTAATTCAACCCCCGCACATTGTCGGAGTTTAGTAACTCCTCCCAGCCAGTCCTACAGCCACTCAATGCTTAAACAAAAATATTCCAGATCTTGGATAAAAACAGACAGCAACAAGAAATGTTTAAAATCAATTCTATATTATGTGCTTTCCTGACACCTCAGCTGGTTATGGTAATGAGCAGGTGAGCAGCAAAGGCCAGAAGGCATTAGTCCCTTGACTTTTTATTCGTTTATGGGATGTGAGCGTCGCTGGCAAGACCAGCATTTATTGCCCATCCCTACTTGCCCTCGAGAAGGTGGTGGTGAGCCGCCTTCTTGAATCGCTGCAGTCCGTGCAGTGAAGGTGCTCCCACAGTGCTGTTAGGGAGGGAGTCCCACGATTTTGACCCAGTGACGATGAAGGATCGGCCGATAAACTTCTAAGACAGGATGGTGTGTGACTTGGAGGGGAACTTGGAGGTGGTGGTATTCCCATGCACCTGCTGCCCTTGTCCTTCTAGGTGGAAGAGGTCGCGGGTTTGGGAGGTGCTGTCGAAGAAGCCTTGGCGAGTTGCTGCAGTGCATCTTGTAGATGGTACACACTGCAGCCACGGTACGCCGGTGGTGGAGGGAGTGAATGTTTAAGGTGGTGGATGGGGTGCCAATCAAGACTGTGCTCAGTTAGCTGGTCTTTGCCAAGTGGCAGTACAATTAACCTCAGCGTTCCTGGATTAAGCAAGCAAAGATAGCCCAGGATTCCAGCTCCTGATCACTCTCCAGCAACTCCTGCGGGATGTGCACGAGTGGAGACGTGAGACGAGGACAGTATTGGGCCCAGCAGTGACGCCACCTCCCTAAGTTGAATAACCAGGCAACATCACAGTCAAAGCTCACCCATGAATGATGACCACTCGAGTGAGGTATGAAGGGTGCCTGCAGCCCATGGAACTATACTCCAGCAATGAGTCAATGCCCCCAAAAGAATCCAGGGGAGAAAACTGGCAGATAAAAAGGGAGAGAGAAAAATCTAAATTCTTTTTACAATGGTTTCAGCTTGCAATGAGGTCTTTGCCCTAGTTGAGGTGAGCTTGTTTTGATCACTAATTCTCTGTCTGGTTGATCCTGATAACAAGCAATGTTGCTGATCCACTTTCAGAATGGCAGTACTGCGTTGGCCATCGCGAAGCGACTTGGCTACATCTCTGTAACGGACGTCTTAAATATTGTTACTGATGAAACCACGAGCATGGTGAGTGTGATCAGGAACGACTGGCGTGTTGACGAACTCAATCGGAATTCCACGTTGGTTGCCCGCGAATCCTGTCACAGTTGTACCGAGCGTTCGGCCGCATGTGCCAGCTGGAGAAAATAAATGGTGTCAGGAAGCTGTAGCAGACTCTTGGGGGTTCGTTTCAACCCTACTTGTCTGGGGGTAATTCAGCTCCCTCTGGGTGGGCAGTTAAAAACAAGGGGGGGGGCCCTTGCCTGCTCGTATCGCAGCCCTTTCCTGATGTTGCAGGATTCTGCGGGTGGATAAGGTGCCCGCCCAAAGCAGGGCTCGGGGAGTAAGTGCCCTGTCTGGTTTGATCCCTGGTCTTGTTGATTCAGTTGGCGGGATCCCGGTTAAAAATAACCGAAGGGCCCCTTAGCCAGGAAGTGCGAAATCAGCCAAGGCCATTCCTGATTGCATTGATCCCAAAGATGTTTTATAAATATATTAAGAGTAAGAGGATAACTAAAGAAAAGGGTAGGACCTATTAGAGATCATGAGGGTAATCTGTGTGTGGAGGCGGGAGATGTCGGTAAGGTTCTTAATGAATACTTTGCGTCTATTTTCACAAAGGAGAGGGGCGAAGCAGACATTGCTATCAGGGAGGAGGAGTGTGAAATATTAGATGAAATAAACATAGTGAAAGAGGAAGTCTTAAGGGGTTTAGCAGCTTTAAAAGTGGATAAATCCCCAGGCCCAGATGAAATGTATCCCAGGCTGTTAAGCGAAGCAAAAGAGGAAATAGCAGAGGTCCTGACCATCATTTTCCAATCCTCTCTGGCTTCAGGTGTGGTGCCGGAGGACTGGAGGACTGCTAATGTGGTACCCTTGTTTAAAAAGGGAGAAAAGGATAGACCGAGTAATTACAGGCCAGTCAGCCTAACCTCGGTGGTGGGAAAATTATTGGAAAGAATTCTGAAGGACAGGATAAATCTTCATTTAGAAAGACGTGGATTAACAAGGATAGTCAGCACGGATTTGTTAAGGGAAGGTCATGTCCGGCAAACTTGATTGAATTTTTTGAGGAGGGTAGATGAGGGTAGAGCGTTTGATGTAGTGTATATGGACTTTAGCAAGGCTTTTGATAAGCTTCCACATGCCAGACTGGTCACGAAGTTAAAAGCCCATGGGATCCAGGGCAAAGTGTCAAGTTGGATTCAAAACTGGCTCGGAGGCAGGAAGCAGAGGGTAATGGTTGATGGGTGTTTTTGTGACTGGAAGGCTGTTTCCAGTGGGGTTCCGCAGGGCTCAGTACTAGGTCCCTTGCTTTTTGTGGTATATATCAGTGATCTAGACTTGAATATAGGGGTACGATTAAGAAGTTTGCAGATGATACTAAAATCGGCTGTGTGGTTGATACTGAAGAAGGAAGCTGTAGACTGCAGGAAGATATCAATAAATTGGTCAGGTGGGCAGAACAGTGGCAAATGGAATTCAATCCGGAGAAGTGTGAGGTAATGCATTTGGGGAGGGCTAACAAGGAAAGGGAATACAAATTAAATGGTAGGACACTGAGTAGTGTAGAGGAATAAAGGGACCTTGGAGTGCATGTCCACAGATCCCTGAAGGTAGCAGGCCAAGTAGATAAGGTGGTTAAGAAGGCATACGGAATGCTTGCCTTTATTAGCCGTGGCATAGAGTACAAGAGCAGGGGGGTTATGCTTCAACTGTATAAAACACTAGTTAGGCCTCAGCTAGAGTACTGCGTGCAGTTCTGGTCACCACATTACAGGAAAGATGTGATTGCACTAGAGAGGGTACAGAGGAGATTTACAAGGATGTTGCTGGGAGTAGAGAATCTTAGCTATGAGGAAAGACTGGATAGGCTGGGTCTGTTTTCCTTGGAACAGAGGAGGCTGAGGGGAGACCTTATTGAGGTGTATAAAATTATGCGGGGCATAGATAAAGTGGATAGAAAGGACCTATTTCCCTTAGCAGAGGGGTCAAAAACCAGGGGGCACAGATTTAAAGTAATTGGTGGAAGGTTTAGAGGGGATTTGAGGGGAAATTTCTTCACCCAGAGGGCGGTGGGGGTCTGGAACTCACTGCCTGAAAGGGTGGTAGAGGCAGGAACCCTAACCACATTTAAAAAGTACTTGGATGTGCACTTGGGATGCTCTAACCTGCAGGGCTACGGACCAGGAGCTGGGAAGTGGGATTAGGCTGGATAGCTCTTTGTTGGCCGGCGTGGACACGATGGGCCGAAATGGCCTCCTTCCGTGCTGTAACTTTCTATGATTCTGTGATCCCCGGCTGGACGCTGGGAGAGGCCGGGCTTGGGCTCGCCGTGAAACACGCTGCAGTCGAATAGCCCATCGGCACCAACAGGAGTCAGCACCTTCAGGACGCAGGATGTGAAAATAAATACATAAATCAAAAGTTCCGCTCAACCCGTAACTCCCACTGATGCCGTGAGCACCTGCAATTCAAACGTAGGTCAGCTAAAACTCAGCAAGAGTGAACACAGGGATATCCAAGTTGGTCAGAATCTTTTGTAACGCTCTGGGGTTTTTCCCACTTTATTTCATGAAACGAATCATTACAAAACAAAATAAAACAAAACAGGAAAGCATCAAACATTTAACTGCGAACAGTCAAAGTATAAACAATTTTTACAGAACTCTTTTGAGAGAAAGATTGTACAGTTGCAGCAAGACCTGGACAATATTGTATTGAGGCTTGGTTAGACCACACTCGGAGTACTGCGTACAGTTCTGGTCGCCATATTATAAAAAGGATATAGAGGCACTGGAGAGGGTGCAGAGAAGATTTACAAGGATGATACCAGAAATGCGAGGGTATACATATCAGGAAAGGATGAACAGGCTGGGTCTCTTTTCTCTTGAAAAAAGAAGGCTGAGGGGTGACCTAATAGAGGTCTTTAAAATTATGAAAGGTTTTGATAGAGTGGATACAGAGAGAATGTTTCCACTTGTGGGGAAGAGCATAACTAGAGGCCATCAATATAAGATAGTCACCAAGAAATCCAATAGGGAATTCAGAAGAAACTTCTTTACCCAGAGAGTGGTGAGAATGTGGAGCTCGCTACCACAGGGAGTGGTTGAAGCGAATAGTATCGATGCATTTAAGGGGAGGCTGGACAAACATATGAGGGAGAAGGAAATAGAGGGTTATGCTGATAGATTTAGATGAGGAAAGACGGGAGGAGGCTCGAGTGGAGCATAAACACCGGCATGGACTGGTTGGGCCGAATGGCCTGTTTCTGTGCCGTATATCCTATGTAAGATTCAGGCTTGGGCTGACAAATGGCAAATAACATTCGTGCCACACAAGTGCCAGGCAATAACCATCTCCAATAAGAGAGAGTCTAACCACCTCCCCTTTGACATTCAACGGCATTACCATCGCCAAATCCCCCACCATCAACATCCTGGGGGTCACCATTGACTTGAAACTTAACTGGACCAGCCACATAAATACTGTGGCAACAAGAGCAGGTCAGAGGCTGGGTATTCTGTGGTGAATGACTCCCCAAAGCCTTTCCACCATCTACAAGGCACAAGTCAGGAGTGTGATGGAATACCCTCCACTTGCCTGGATGAGTGCAGCTCCAACAACACTCAAGAAGCTCGACACCATCCAGGACAAAACAGTCCAGGATGGTGTCCCATGAATGAATTTTTTTTTAAGTTGTTTCCAGATTGGTGCAGTTTTAGCCTTTCTTAACACTACATTTACATGAGGGTGCATTGATGGTATAGTTGTACACATATGTACAGTGATTTGAAATGTTTCAGGGTTCAGGCAGCCATGGGGTGGGGGCTCGCACAAGCACAGAGGGGCAATGCTTCCTTTAATGGGGCATTGTTTGGTTGAGTCACGTTCTGCTGTACCTGCTGGTGGATGTGCTCCCATCTTCCATCGGCGATCAGCCATCTTTGGTTTCTAGAAAGAATTGAGGAGCGTAGCACTCCCAATAGATGAACAGGGACGGAAATGAAAGTTGCGCCTCGGAAGAATGGAGTGACCAGGCAAACCGCACTCTGCGGGAAAGCATATACTGGGCTGTAAGGAAGTGCTCAGAATCGAGTGAGATTAACACCGTGTGCCTGTGTTTTCCTGACAGACTATTACAGAGAAGCACAGGCTAAGCTTTCCTGAAACTGTTGACGAAATCTTAGATGTTTCGGAGGATGAAGGTGAGTGACGCAATCAGACAGCGACACCTCTCGGCTAGAATCATCACCTTGTTCATTGAGTCATTTCAGGAGAAAAAAAATCTTCTTTCAAAATAGCCTGACACACTGTTATGTTTTGTATGGGTTACATGTGGTTTACCCCGAGAAAGATATGGCTGCAGACTGAGCTATTTCCTTATTTAACTCCTTAAAATGAACTCAGCATGTAAAAATCTGATTTTTGTCATACAATCAAAAAAGACGCCTCACCAGATCTGTATATTTGTGATGTTTGAACGATAATAATTTGTATTTTTATAGCACCTTGAACATAGAAACGTCCCAAGGTGTTTCACAGAGGGAAATAAATGCTGAGCCAGGAAGGCAGAGGTGCGGAGGGGTGACTGAAAGCTCGGTCAAAGAGATTGGACCTTTTTAAAAGTGGAGAAGTGTGAGAGTTTTAGGGAATGAGTTCCAAAGAGTTAGGACCAAGGCAGCTGAAGGTCCTGCCACTGTTAGTGAGTCAAAGGGAGGAAGAGATACCCAGAACGTGAGAGTCAAAGGAAGAGAGGAAATACAGGGCCGGAGGAGATTGTAGAGATTGTGTGTGGAAAGGCCACGGAGGGATTTATAGGCATGGCCAAGGAATTTTCAGTATAAGTCACGTCTTTCGTGTGTTAATGGTTCTAAGTATAGGCGAGCAGCCTCTATGCTGATAAGATGGGTGAGGTTTATGCCCAAATGGCAACTCTGAAATAGGGGAGTAGTCAATGTTTCAGACAGAGCCCTGGGGTTTTGTAGTAATTTGGATAATTTTGCACAGATACGTGCAAAACTAATTTCCCAAAAATGAGGCTTTATGTTTGAAATCTCTATTGGAGAAATTGTAAAAAAAAATAGCCTTGTTGTCCAAACAGACTGAGGCTCCCTGGAGTGTCTCTCCCTTTCTACCTCTCTACATCTGTACTCTTCGAAGTTCTCTCTTAATGAGCCATTAACAGGATCACTGCTTTGAAATATGAGAGTGCAATTTAGTTTGTGGGTTGTTGCTCATGGAGAGAGTCCTTCTCGACGTGACGTGAAACCACTGGTGGAGGGCCTGCACTGCCAAGAAACGACTCCAATCTGAAACACACAGTGTAAAACGCATTCCTAAAGTGATTTGTTCGACCGAGCCCGTTGGGACTTTGTAACATGATAACACCATATAACTGCAAGTATTATTTGAAAAGAATTGGAAGACACCACAAATAGCAAAGTCCATAGGACAGGTCGTAATATTCCTTACACTATAGTCATGATTATAGTGACCTTTGAATAATGTTCCAAAATAGCAGAAGAATTACACTCTGATAACAAGTGAAAATATTCTCAAATATGTCTGTATTAAGCTATCTGCGTTTGTAGATATGTTCAGATGCAGCAAAAATAGGCAATACAAATTGATGGAAGGGGATATTTCCCCTTCCAACAATGTTTGGTTAATAAAGGTGAGCCTTTGCCCTCAAGCTATGGTGTGGATGGCATCGTCACCAGGCACTGAGACTCTCCACGTTCCGTATCGCACGTTGAGAGTCACATCCGACAATTATTTGCCATTCCTTCAGCGGTGAAGTGGTATTTATCAAGTGGAATACACTGTCTAAGTGGGAACACCTCACGGGCCGGAAAAATGAGTGATTAAATACTCACAGCTTGGCCAATACAAGTTCGAGAGGAAGCTAAATAGAAGGGGAAAGTGTGTGAGAGGTCTGCAGAGAGAGTGGGAATCACATAGAAGAGAAGGGAAGAGTCTGATAAAAAGAGGGAAAAGGTCAGGAAGAGTTGAAGACAAACATACGGGAATGACAATCGGAGAACATAAGTGAGAATGGGAAGCAATGGAGACATAAATGAGATGGTGAAAACATGTGAGAGGCACACAGAAAGTAAAAGAAACAGAAAAACGTGGAAGATAAAACAGGGCAGGTGGAAGGAATTCAAGTGGAAGACAAGCAGATACACAGTTAAAAAAAAAAGAAAGGCTTGCATTTATATAGCGCCTTTCACGACCTCAGGATGACCCACAGCGCTTCACAGCCAATGAAATACTTTTTGAAATGTAGTCACTGTTGTTATGTAGGAAACGCGGCAGCCAATTTGTGCACAGCAAGCTCCCACAAACAGCAATGTGATAATGACCAGATAATCTGTTTTTGTTATGTTGATTGAGGGATAAATATTGGCCAGGACACCGGGGATAACTCCCCCCTGCTCTTCTTCAAATAGTGCCCTGGGATCTTTTACATCCACCTGAGACGGCGCCTCGGTTTAACGTCTCATCCGAAAGACGGAAAAAGGGAAAGAGACACAATTTTTAGAAAGCAACTTGACAGGAGATTAACTAGTTGCAGCTTTTTCGAAAATGCAAACTGGTTGTCAACTGATATGAATTCATTTTTAACTTGACTAAAGCTTTTAGAATTTCAGCCAAAAATAATTAGACAGTGAGGTGGATAAACAGCAATAAGTACTCGAGAATCAGAGCTGGGATAAGCACTGTGTTAGTTGCAAGCTGCCAAGCTGGATCGTTCTTCAGCCTTCCCAATATTTGGTCCCAGGCAGGGAATTTTATTGCCCACAGGCCATGCTTCTGGGTCACACACCTACCACAAGAGAACCGGTAATTGAGAGCGTTAGTGTGTGCCTTTCACAACTATTCTAGGTGGCTGGAACCTGGCTGTGGAGCTGACTGTCTGTAAGTCTCACGCTGTGCCCCTCTTTCACAAGATGTCTGTGTCTGTCTGTCCGTTTGGGGCTCCAACCTAACACTTGTCACACCTCTCGCAGTATGCGCTGAATAAGGGAACGTGTCACAAAAAAAATGCACGGGGTTGGGTGTGCTCTGATTGCCTCGAAGGTCTAAATGTTGCTTCTCTTGCTTTCTAGGGAATCCCCACACTGTCCTAGGTACGAGTATGCTTTTTGCTTCGAATACCCATCACTGTGGCACATGTTAATCTTAATTGGGGCAAAATCCCATTCCAGGCTGCCTCACGCTGCAGAGCATTGTAAAAAAAATGAGAACAAAATAAAAACCATCTGCGTTTCTCTCCATTCCATCTAGCAGCTGTGTTCACATAACCTCCAGCTTTGAGGACACTTTAATGTCCTAATGTGCTGCTACCATTCCAGCTTTGGGGAGGAGGGTGTTTAAGTAGCTGCTTACTGAAGCTTTTTCATCCAGCTTTGGTGGGGGTAGTTTTAAGTATTTTAGAAATTACTCTGCAGTAATTATACAGCCACATCCAGCACTGAGATCCACCGCAGCCTATGTACTTACTCTATATTGCACATATTTATCGTCTCTGATTGTCTGGTGAGGCGGCGGAGGGCCTCTTACCATCAGCTGACCTGTTGCCTTGGCAGCTCTTTGAAATGGTTTATGGGATGCCAAGTAGTCAGTGACATTTTGCAGCAGTCTGCTTGCCGAGCTGGTCAGGGAACGAGGCACAGCGTGGATGGGTCCAAACAGGGAAAGGAAAAGCAAACGGGACTGTGAGGCACGGGACATTTCTTTTTGCAGAGATCTGAGAGCAGTGGTTGGTGACCTCTTGACCGCTTTGATTTATAGGGGAAGATGTCCTTGGAGGGGACGCAGGCAAATACCTGAAACTGGATGACTCGAAGGAGCACGAAGATGACTTCTTGTCTGCGAAGAAGGCCACTGATTTTGACGTGTAAGGTTCATTGTGTCTGTGCATGGAAGTGTCGAAGGCTGTTTGGTGGGAGGTGGACATGCTGACACTGGTAACTCAGTAGATCAATAAACCAATGGGAAGTGAATTGATCTTCCACACTCCATGGTGGTTCTTGGGCCGCGTGTCACCATGTTAAGTATCATTCAGATCGTTTACATTGTGGTTCCTTTCAGCCATCTGAAGCCAACAGAGCATCCTAGGTAGAGAGCCAACTCCAAATGCAGGACATCACCAAGAGATCCTGCCAAAGAATGAATTAGAGCAGGTGCAATGAGTCTTGATTCCAAGAGTGAGGATATTAAGACGAGGAAGAGACCGTGGCCTAGAAATTGAGTTTTGGCGCAGCCAGGGCTTTAGCGCCGGAAGTTAGTGCCGGAGCTAAGTCGCGCTGGTCGGGCCCAAAATTCACCAATTCTGCGCCCAAACGGCTGCCGGCGCTGCTGAGAGCTGTTTGCGCCTGAAAACTGGCGCTACGCGCTGAATATCGGCGCTATTCCGGCGCTGCGGCGCCCGCTGCGGTGCGGCAGGTTCGGGAAGTGCAGGCTTCCTCCTTCCCTTAAGGAGGAGCTGCCTGCACCCGGCCGCGGCCCGCGAAAATCTTTTTAAAAATGAGCCCGGCACCTCGGACAAGTGCCGGGCTTGCTTCTGTTCCGGGGGGGGGGGGGGGAAGTCCGGGGAGGGAGCTGCGGCCAGGCGGCCGGCGGGAAAGCGGCCGGCCGCCGCGGTGCCTTTAATGCGCCGGCGCAAAGTCATGTAAGACTCTGTTGCCAGAGTCTTAGTTGCGGCTGCCACGGGCGAGGCGGCCGCAACTGAATTTCGGCGCTGGGGCCCGTCGGCATGGCAACCGGGACGCTGCGCACACCGATGACGTCATCAGTGCCGGCGCAGCGCTACCGGTCTACCGCGGCGGAAGGGCCCCAGGCAATTTCGGCGCCGGCGCCAATTGCAGCGCTAGGCCCTCTAGCGCCGCAAAATCGGCGCTAAGGGCACTGAATTTCTAGGCCCGTGTATTTTGGAGGCGCAAAAGAGGAACATTATGGAGAAAATGGTGTGAGTTTTCTTGTGTTTATCATTCTTTCCAGGTCATACTCTCCCGCTATACACAGAATGTCATTTGCTGCCCCGGAAAGCTTAGCTACAAAGGACCAGGTCATAGTTCAACCAGAGCAGGTATGGATACAAAAAAAAAGACTTGCATTTCTATAGCGCATTTCACAACCACCTGACGTCCCAAAGCGCTTTACAGCCAATGAAGTACTTTTTGAAGTGTAATCACTGTTGTAGGAAACGCGGCAGCCAATTTGCGCACAGCAAGCGCCCACAAAGAGCAATGAGATAAAGGACCAGATAATCTGATTTTTTAGTGATGTTGATTGAGGGATAAATATTGGCCAGGACACCAGGGAGAACTCCCCCTCCCCCCCGCTCTTCTTCGAAATCGTGCCTTGGAATCTTTTACGTCCACCCGAGAGAGCCGACGGGGCCTCGGTTTAACGTCTCATCCGAAAGACGGCACCTCCGACAGTGCAGCACTCTCTTAGCACTGCACTGGAGTGTCAGCCTGGATTTCTGTGCTCCAGTCTCTGGAGTGGGACTGTGAACCCACAATCTTCTGACTCCGAGGCGCGAGTGCTACCCACTGGGCTGCAGCTGCCACATACACCATGGCGATGCCAAGTATTTCCCCTTTGTAAGTTGATCACAGGGCCGGAGGGGGACCCTTCGACTTGTGACCTCAGGTTTATCCTCCTGTCCCAGCTATTTTTTTTTAATCCCTCCTCTAGCATTTCCTCCTGAATAATTGAGTAATTCCTGTTCGCCAGCAGTGTCAATCCTCAATCCCCGCAGCAATCAAAGCCATTTTGGCCTTCGTAGCGAGAGGGCTTGAGTACAGGAACAAGGATGTCTTGCTGCAGTTGTACAGGGCCTTGGTGAGACCACATCTTGAGTATTGTGTGCAGTTTTGGTCGCCTTATCTGAGGAAGGATGTTCTTGCCATGGAGGGAGTGCAGCAAAGATTCACCAGGCTGATACCTGGGATGGCAGGAATGACGTATGAGGAGAGATTGGGTCGATTGGGCTTGTACTCGCTGGAGTTTAGAAGAATGAGAGGGGATTGATATACCTATCAATTCATCCAATGAAAAGCGACGAGTTAAGAAAGTAACTATAGGTTTTTATTGGCTAAATAACAGAGCCCACCCTCGTGGGTGATCGGATACAACAAGGAGGAATGCCAGCCAGTCGACTACCTTTATACCTGGGCAGGTAGGTGGAGTCATGGGCGGAGTCAGCAGTGGTCAGCCCAGGTATAACAGCGTGACAAGAGGCGACCTCGTATAGTGATACAACAGTGTGAACAGTGATAACCATAGAGTAACGATATAACAGTGATAACTATAGTGTAACGATAGTGAACGATAAAAGTGGTTTACCACAGGGATCTCATTGAAACTTTAAAAATTCTGACAGGACTGGACAGACTAGATGCAGGAAGGATGTTCCCGATGGTCGGGGAGTCCCGAACCAGGGGGCACAGTCTAAGGATAAGGGGTATGCCATTTAGGACAGAACTGAGTAGGAATTTCTTCACCCAGAGAGTGCTGAACCTGTGGAATTCTCTACCACAGAAGGCAGTGGAGGCCAATTCATTAAATATATTCAAGAAGGAATTAGATATATTTCTTAAAGCTAAAGGGATCAAGGGATATGGGGAGAAAGCAGGGACCGGGTACTGAATTTAGATGATCAGCCATGATCACATTGAATGGCGGAGCAGGCTCGAGGGGCCGAATGGCCTACTCCTGCTCCTATCTTCTATGTTTCAAAGTAAGCTGCAGCCTCACTTATGTCATTAGCCAAACTGGCACTTGTCATGGGAGGGGTTGCAAGTGTATGGATGAGGAGTTTTATTCAATTAGATGTTCTCATTTGAACACCCAAACCTCGATATTAGAGTTGGCGATGTTACCAGATGACATCTAATGTGTTTGTATGCTCCAGGTTCAAGAGTAATAGTCCAGGTCTACAAAGAGTGTGAGCTCATAGTCTTCAAAACCCAACATTTGTATAATTGGTATCTGTATTTAGCAATTTTTCTGGTTAGCTGCTTGCAAGCTCTGATCCATGTGCTCCAGTTGTGGAATGCAGACATTGCAACTTGAATGCTTTGTCAATCAGATTGACATTAAAAACACTCTTCACACTGAAGTAACTGAGCAGCAGTGGCTGTGAAGCACGAAGGGGATCCAAATACTGCCCCACAGAGACGTGGGCTCAGGACTCACACTGCACGCTCGCCGGGGCCAAATCCCATTGATGCCTCTGTTGGAGCTGGCAGGCAGGGGCCAGGCATTTTCCCATAGGCAGAGAGGAAAAAGAATCCGAGACAGTGGCCGGAATTTTCCAGGCTGGTGTCGCGGGCGCAATCGGTGGCGGGTCGGGTGGGGGATGTTGTTATTTTTGACAGCGGGTCAGGAACCCGCAGTCATCCCGTCCCCACGCGCCTTTCCCCCAGGCGCGTCTGTCATCGCGGAACCGACCCGACCGGCAGCGGCGGGCGACCCAATTGAGATGATTAACAGCTAGTTGTCAGACCCTTAACAGGCTTTTTTGACTTACTTTTTCAATTTAACTGCATGGCCACGGGAACCACGCTGCTCGGGAAGCACGTCTGTCAACCTGAGGCGGGAGTTCAGTGGCCATTGCTCCAGCTGATAACTTGACAGCATCAAATGTACAGTAAAAGCTCCCACCTGACAGATGATCACTTTCCTCAGGCAGAAGCTGTTGCTCAGTCCATTTCCAGCACAGATTCTGCAGGTTGCAAGTCTTTCCAGCAAAGTCTCCATCCAGTGTCACCTCATTGGAAGAACTCTCTCACCATTGACAGATCGCTTCCGTCATCTCTACTTCACCTGCCATTTGTTCCATCAACATGGGTGCCATTTATACTCTCTCACCTTGGTCCTCAGAATTGAACCATGATAAGTCCCAACACCAGCAGCACCAACAACAACATCAACATTCTCCGCAATCAGCTGATGCTGCACAGGACAGAGGGCATCAGCACCCGAGCACATTGCTGCCCGGGACGCCAGGCATGGCCTCATCAAGGCCAGATTTACTTAACTTCACGCTGTACACCCATATGAATGCCACATGATGCGCCAGGTTGGCATCACCCCACACCAACACCATAAAGCATCCCTACAATGACCAAGCCATGCCTTTCACACTCAACTCCATTGCGGGGGGTACCGTTATGTCTCACCATTCACTGCAACTCACTGAGCCACTTCCAAAGGTGCACACAAATCTGTCCAAGACTGGAAAGTGTTGAAAATAAAGACTTTTATGTTTGACACCACATTAGCAGAAACTTTACATAAGCATTGGATAAAACAGCCAAGTGGCTACCCTTGTGTGTTGTTAGTTGGTATGATTGCACTAGGATGCGAGTGAGTGTGAGGGGTGGCTAGTGAGATGGGAATGTGACAATGTAGATAGAGAGGGATGGATGGAGGTGCAAGGTAAGTTGGTGTGAGTAAGGATGTGCAGGAGTAGGGTAGGGAAGGCAGAATGATAGGGATGTGATGAGAGGCACAGCAGGATGAAGTTGAGTGTGGCTTTGTACTAACGTTTCCTGATCTACTGAAACGTTTGCAGCACTGCACCCAGGTCCTCCTGGCCACATCTCTGCTGGTGACCTCCTCTGCAATCTGCAACCAGGCTGTCTTGGTCTCCTGGGGAGGTCTCTTCCGCCCATGGGAAGGGAAGAGGACCTCCCTGCGTGCTGTGACTCCCTCCATAAGCATATGGAGGGAGTCATCGGAGAACCTGGCTGCAGCCCTCTGCCTCTGTGCAGTCATTGTCAGTGTTTGCAGCACTCCAGTGCACTGACAGCACTATGTTAGATTAAACGTCACATCTAATGTGACCATAGCCCCTTTAAATATCCCGGCTGAAAACGCGTCGTGAATGACATCACCAGTCCCGCTCCATCTCATTGGGCCGGGTAATGCACAGGGTGGACTTACATAGAAACATAGAAGATAGGAGCAGGAGTAGGCCATTCGGCCCCTCGAACCTGCTCCGCCATTCAATGAGATCATGGCTGATCATCCAAATTCAGTACCCTGTCCCTGCCTTCTCCCCATATCTCTTGATCCCTTTAGCCTTAAGAAATATATCCAACTCTTTCTTGAATATCTTTAATGAACTGGCCTCCACCGCCCTCTGTGGCAGAGAATTCCACAGGTTCACCACTCTCTGGGTGAAGAAATTCCTCCTCATTTCAGTCCTAAATGGCTTACCCCTTATCCTTAGACTATGACCCCTGGTTCTGGACTCCCCGGCCATCAGAAACATCCTTCCTGCATCTAGTCTGTCCAGGCCTGACAGAATTTTATAGGTTTCGATGAGATCCCCTCTCAATCTTCTAAACTCCAGTGAGTACAAGCCCAATCGACACAATCCCTCCTCATATGTCATTCCTGCCATCCCAGGTATCAGCCTGGTGAATCTTCGCTGCACTCCTTCATAAGAACATAAGAACATAAGAAATAGGAGCAGGAGTAGGCCAATTGGCCCCTCGAGCCTGCTCCGCCATTCAATAAGATCATGGCTGATCTGATCCTAACCGCCAATCCACTATGACAGGACTATCTCCTGAATCTAACAGCATTTGACACACGAAAACAGGAGCAGGATCAGGCTACACGGCCCCTGGGCCCGCTCCGCTACCCACAGGGCCATGACCTATCCGAACCTAGACTCATGTCCAAATTCCTGCCCGCTCCCCGTAACCCTTAATTCCCTTTTCTACTAGGAAACTGTCTATTTCTGTTTTAAATTTATGTAATGATGTAGCTTCGACAGCTTTTTGGGGCAGCATATTCCATGGACCTACCACCCTCTGAGTGAAGTAGTTCCTCCTCATCTCAGTTTTGAAAGAGCAGCCCCTTATTTTAAGATTATGCCCCCTAGTTCTAGTTTCACCCATCATCTGGAACATCCTCCCTGCATCCACGGCAAGAACATCCTTCCTCAGGTAAGGCGACCAAAACTGCACACAATACTCGAGGTGCGGTCTCACCAAGGCCCTGTACAACTGTAGCAAGACATCCTTGTTCCTGTACTCGAACCCTCTTGCTACGAAGGCCAACACACCATTTGCCTTCTTAACCGCCTGCTGCACCTGCATGCTTACCTTCAGCGACTGGTGCACAAGAACACCCAGGTCTCTTTGTACTTCCCCTTCTCCCAATCTATTGCCATTCAAATAATAGGCCCAATTAAAGGAAAGTAATTTTCAGCAGCAGGATGGAGCCAGCAGCAGGGTCGCAACCCGACATGCCGACCACCCGCACCGAAGCCACCGAGATAGGCAAAATTCCGGCCAATCACTCTAATCCACTCTCTGGGCTAGAAAATTATTATAGCCCAGGAATGGGCGGTAAAATTAGAAAAGTTGGAGAATTAGCGCCAGGCACTAATGCTTTAGACTGCATGCAAAATTCATGCTCACT
The DNA here is from genome assembly GCF_052327205.1 of Somniosus microcephalus. Classification (NCBI taxonomy): domain Eukaryota; kingdom Metazoa; phylum Chordata; class Chondrichthyes; order Squaliformes; family Somniosidae; genus Somniosus; species Somniosus microcephalus. Next base: position 24,624,826 of record NC_141016.1, read on the forward strand.
GCTCAAAAAAATGATTGGAGTCCTAATTCAAGTCTTTAAGCCTAAACTCATTGTCGTTACACTCAAAGGGTGGACCAATATCTGGTGCAGTCTAATCGCAAGTCATGATTGCCACAGGCATTTTCCAGTTCTTAAAGGGGAGGTTCATTGATGCTGCAGAACCTCATTCTCAGCATTGCTGGCTGTGCAGCTGCCTCAGCAAGCAGCAGCAGGTCAAGGAGAAAGAGCCGGAGGACCAAAGCAGCTGTACTCATGGCAGATCCACGCCCCAGGGAGAGAGCCCGCAGATTCTGCGATCAAGCTTTGGAGGCGTTGGTGTTCACTGTGGAGAGACGGAGGGCGGTGCTCTACCCGGCAAGTGGCAGGAGGCCGTCGCTGCAAGTCTTCTTCACCATGTCGCGGGAGGTAGCGCAGCACATCTCGGGCAGCACTGTGGTCCCCAGGACCCACGCACAGTGCAGGAAGAAATTTAACGACCTCACTCAGGTGGTCAGGGTGAGTGAATGTTTCAACAAATGCTACATACCACCATCTGAACCACAGTCTTCACACATTGCCCAAAGCACCACACCCCCAGCATTCACCCACCAACAATCTCTACCTACCAACACTTACACCTACATCTCACACCTGGCACACAATGACAACTATTCAACTATGGCAGGCACATCACCCAAACACATTGCTCCACACTCACTCACACACTTTCCTTTCTCTTGCAGGCCAAGGTGGCTCACAACAGGAGGGAGCAGGAGCGCACAGGCGGGGGCCGAGCCGACACCCAACCATTGTCTGCGCTGGAGAATCGAGTGCTGGAGATTATTGGGCACCAGGTGGTGGGCGCCGTGGCCACAGGCGACATTGACCCCCTTGGGGACAACAACGGCATGTTCATCCTTACTCCTCACATCCCACTTCCCTCTCACCCCACAAGTGTTTCGCACTTTCCAGCTAATCATGCTGTATGCATGCATTTCTCCCTTCCTGCCCCCCTCCCCTCACCTTAACCCAACTCTGTGCATTTATGCTTTCAGATAATGAGCAAGCACCTGAGCAGCCTGTCCCTGAGGGCACCATAAAGAGCGAGGCAGCAGAAGAGGAGGAGGAAGAATACACCGCGGCACTCCAAGTCTCACCCGCAGGCACCAGCTCAAATACTGGCACTACGAGTTCTTTAGAGGCTAGTATAGTAGCGGGATCTACACAGGGTGAGGCACTGGGGACAAGTGGGCTGCAGCAAGCCCAGGGGGAAAGGGAAGCTCAGGAGACAGCTACCCGGAGGGCGAATTCTGCTGCACAGGACTCAGATGAGGATCTCGATGGGGAGGCGTTTCGAAGAAGGGTGATGGGCATGCACACGGAGATGATAGGTTCAATGGCAAGGGTGCCCAAGAGCCTGTCAACAATGATAAGGAGCTTGGAGGCGTCCACCTCCAACATTGCACAAGGCTCTGCACACACCATGGAGCCCATTATTTCCAGTCTGCAAAGGATGGTAAACTCCCAGAGAGACCATGATGACCCAGACCTGATGCCGCATGTGATGGACGATCTGGCAGTTTCCATTGCAGCACAGGCAGAAGCGATGCAACGTCTTAGTGCTGTAATGCAGTCTATGCTTGGTGGCATCCAATCTCAGACTGCTCTCATGCAGTCTCAGCTTGATGCCATACAAGATCTGACTGCTGCCATCGTGGCTGGGTCTACCACCGTCGACCGGGGCTTTCATGGTGTGGCAGCAGGCCAGCAATCTGTGCTCCAACAGATTGCTAGGGATGCTAAGGTGCTACCCCGGGGGAGTGGCAGGAACCTGCTGTCCTCTCTCAGGATAACAGCATTCCTGCTCCCACCACTCCGCCATTACCCTTGTCGCTGCCTGTCATCCAGCCAGCCCAGACTGCTGCCGCCCATGTTGAGGTGGTGCAGTCTACAGCCGGGCCTTCCAGGCCCAGAGTTGGTCGAGGGCGTCCTGCAAGGCCATCTGAAGTCTCCTGCACAGACACTCAGCAGCCTTCCACCAGCCCTACTGCAGCCACTGGGCCAACACTTCATAGGAGCACTAGAGTAGGCAAAGGCACAGTAACGAGAGGCACTAAGGGATTGCACAAGGGTGAATAGTTAATGTTTTTGTTGTAAATATGTGTTCACTGATTATTGATAAATTTATTAATTCATTTTGGATTCTTTTGTGGTGTGTCTCATTTCAGCTTTGCGCTGTGATATGGCCTGCGACAGGAATGGAATGATGGGGATGTGGTGAGCAATGGGGATCAGGGCTTTTAATTTATTCGAACCGCAATCTGATGAGGCGGTCACGGACTGCCCTTCCGGAAGGCCGATTGAGTGACTGCCTCCTCCCTCGCTCCTGTTCCTCCTCCTCCTCCTCCTCATCTTCCTCTTCCTCCTTGTCCTCCTCCTCTCCCTCTTCCTCCTCCTGAGGTGGTCCCTGGTGACAAAGGCTGGGCCCTCATAATGGCCAAGTTGTGGAGCATGCAGCAGACCACCACGAAATGGGACACCCGCTCAGCCGAGTACTGGAGGGCTCCTCCCGAGTCGTCAGCACATCGATGGTCTGCTCGATGATGTTCCTGGTGGCAGCATGGCTCTCATTATATAAATGCTGAGCAGGAGTGTTTGAGTTGCGGAGGGGAGTCATGAGCCAGGTGGAGAGCAGATAGCCCTTGTCTCTGACCAACCAGCCGCGAGCTTGATGTGGTGGCTGGAACAGAGCTGGCACACCGGTCTGACGCAGGATGAAGGCATCGTGACTGCTGCCAGGATAGCGGGCATTCACATTGAGAATTCGCTATTTGTGGTCGCACACCAACTGCACATTAAGTGAGTGTTAGCCTTTGCAGTTACAGAAGATCTCAGGATTGTTATGCGATGTCCGCAAAGCCACGTGGGTGCAGTCAGTGGCACCGTGGGGAATCCCACTATCCTGGCAAAGCCACATGCGCACTCGCCCTGCTTCTCTCTGGTGTTGGGGAAGGAAATGTAGTCCCTTCTCCAACTGTAGAGAGCAACCGTGAACTCCCGGATGCAGCGATGGACAATGAACTGCCAGATGTTAGCTATGTCGCCTGTTGCAGACTGGAAGGAACCGCTGGTGAAGAAATTGAGGGCGACGGTGACCTTGACTGCCACTGAGAGAGCCGTGGTCGCCCTAGTCTGAGGATGGAGGTCTGGTTGCAGGAGGTGGCAGAGTTCTGTGACCACCTCCTTGCTGAAGCGGAGCCTTCTAATACACTGCTCCTCGCTTAATTGGAGGTAGGAGATGTGCTCTCTGCATACCCTCAGAGGACAAGGCCTCCTATTAAGAGCCCTGATGGCCCTCCTCCTCCCTCTGGGCACATGTTCCAATCTTTCTCGCTGCCTGTGCTCTCTCTGCCATAGATCCTGGAGGGCGAAGTCAACTGCCAGTACAGCCCCCATTAATGTAACCAAGTTTGAGCAGTTCGATTTTTTTTAAGAATAAATGTAGCTACTTTTTTAGTTGCCACAACACTCCTGATACGAAATAACCTTGAAATTACGAAATGAGACTGTTGGACTATATGAAACTGACAAGAAAGCACTGAAGCTCCACTAACCTACAGCTGCGACTCATTGCTGATGATCCCTTTAAATAACATCCCTGGAGCCAGCTTCCTGGTGCTTCACACCAGCTCTCCCTGTCGCTGTTTATTCCAGGCGCTAAGCTAGGTGGCGACAATCAGTTTCGCAGATCGGGCAGCCAGTGAGCGTTTCACACTCACTAACATCACGATCCACCTGGCATTGCGGCTCCCGGCGATAACTGTTAGCGGCGGGGCAGCGGGATTTGCCTCGCCCTGGCAATAATGCTCTAGCGCCCCATTAGCGCTAACCGAAGGCGTTAAGGTACCAAATTTTTCCCCCTCTAACTCTTAGTGGCTGGTTATTGAACAGTATTGGTGGATGTCTGCTGGTGTGTAGCATGGTGAAGTAACCAAATTAATCACAAATTAGAACCCTGCAGGCCGTTGAACCGACTGCGTGTAGCTCCAATCTCTGAGCTGGCAACAGAACCCACCTCGTCTCATTGAGTGAGGATCCCCAGTTACAGTGCAACTGCTGTACGGGGCATAGAGTGGAAATAAGGCACTCCAACTTGGGAAAGGAATAATCAGAATCACCAGTCTCACTCCGAGCACTCCACCTCTAGAAGGAGAGGTAACGACGGGATCCTGTCCCACCCACAGAACTCTCTATCTCGGCCCAAGACCAGTCTGAGCACAGAGGAGAACTGCCTCCTAGTTAACATAAGAAATAAGAGCAGGAGCAGGCCATACGGCCCCTCGAGCCTGCTCTGCCATTCGATAAGATCATGGCTGATCTTCGACCTCAACTTCACTTTCCCGCCCGATCTCCCTATCCCTTGATTCCCCTAGAGTCCAAAAATCTATCGATCCCAGCCTTGAATACACTCAAAGACTCAGCATTTATAGCCCTCTGGGGCAGAGAATTCCAAAGATTCACAACCCTCTGTGTGAAGAAATTCCTCCTCATCTCAGTCTTAAATGGCCGACCCCTTATCCTGAGACTGTGCCCCCTAGTTCTAGACTCTCCAGCCAGGGGAAACAACCTCTCAGCATCTACCCTGTCAATCCCCCTCAGAATCTTGTATGTTTCAATGAGATCACCATTGCTGCTGGTTGTGGGGAAACAACTGGATTCAAATATGTTTGGAAAGATTCTGCCCATTTCACTCTTCTTGCTTTAGCTCACACGCCTTCCATTATACAAACCAACAATGCTTAGAGCTGGTCATTTGTGGGCGCCTCAAATACCGCGTAGAACACAATGCCTGTTGTGGCCAAAGGGAGTGTCATCTGTGGAAAGCAACCAGCCAAGGTTGTTCAGTCCGTAAGGATGACCCCGAGCTTCCGGTCGCCTGTCATTTTAATTCACCGCCCCATTCCCACTCGGACCTCACTGTACTCGACCTCTTGCATTGTTCCACGGAAGCTCAGCGTAAGCTCGAGGAACAGCACCTCATCTTCCAATTAGGCACTTTACAGCCTTCCGGACTCAATATCGAGTTCAACAATTTCAGATCATAACCTCGGCCCCCATTACATTTTTACTTATTTTTTATCCACACCTTTGTTTTGGCCCTTTTCCCCCCCCACCCTTTTTTTTTACTCTCCCACATGGCAGCTGTCTCCCATTCTGCCAGCGCATTTCACACCTAATCTAGAGCCGTCTTTTGTCTCCACTAGTCCTATCACCATCTCGTCTCGTTTTGAATACCTCTTAATGTCTCTTCACTTTTGTTCTCTCCCAGCCTGGCCTCTCAATCTATTTCATTTCCTCTGCTTTTCCAGTCTTGACAAAGGGTTTGACCCGAAATGTTGACTCTATTTTCTCTCCACGGATGTTGCCTGGCCTACTGAGTTTTTCCAGCATTTTCTGTTGTTATTTCGGATTTCCAGCATCTGCGGTATTTTGCTATCAGCCAAGGTTGAACGGTGGACTGTGAGGTCAACGGACCTCTGCAGGTCTGAGAGAAAGCTGGCTGAATGTTTTCCTCAGGAGATTGAAAGATGGATAAAGTCCATCAGAAGGCGGGTTGCATACACTCTGTGTGCAGTGGGCTGGACTTGCTGAATGGCCTTAAGTTGTCTCCTTTTCACGCTCTCTTAATCTCTCCTCTCCTTGCATTCTGTGTGCAGCAGCAGTCTTCCGTCTCGGTGTCCAAGGACTTTGACGAAGATTCCTTCACCCCCAGCAGCCCAGCGACGGAGACTTCTGACAACATCAGCCCGATCGCCAGCCCCATCCACACAGGGTAAGTGGGAGCGGAGGGGGGGGGGGACACGTCTGTGATTGATAGCGCTCAGTTTAATTTTTAATGTTATTTTCTGCGTTTGCCCAGTCTTTGAACAAAAAAACTGTCCACACCCTCGCCAGAATCAGTGTTGGGGAAGCAGGGCTGGAAGAAGCTTAGTCTGGACTACCTCATGCAGTGTCTCTCTCATTTTATTTTCATCAGTGAACGCAGCAGCCCAGCTCCAGATATGTACGATAGTACGAGCTGTATCGACAGTCCCAGTGCCAGCATTGTGCTTTCTGGGTAAGTGGGACTAGAGAGGAAATGTGCAGGTTACCCTGTGCAGTCCCTCTCTCGCTCTTTCTCATTTCATTTTCTTATTGTTGAAGTGCTCCTTATAAAATATCAGCTCCTCCCCTCCTGGGAAACCGGGGCCTGAGAGAAAATCAGCAGATTGCATCATGCAGCCTCTCTCTATCTGTCTCTGTTTTATATTTTATTAGCCTATCCACCAGTAGTCCAGCTGTGGAAACATCCCATAATCTCACTCCTGTTGCCAGCCCTATCCGGTCCGGGTAAGTGAGGACAGAAACCGTGCAGCCGGCTAGTCTTAAGTCGCGCCGCCGCCTTATTGTTTATTTTCCAAAAGCACTTTCCTGTCTTTGCAGCTACGCTTCTCCTGCCTCTGGCTCGCAGACCTCCAGCTGTGAGCTTTATCCTGCCCTGTCAGCAATGCTGCGACAGCATCAGCCCGCTCCAAATACAACACTGCATGGGGCCAAGTACAGGCCATGCAGAGGGTCGTGTCACAGGACAGACTAGATACAGGGGCTGGGGTCACAGGACAGACTCGATACAGGGGCTGAGGTCACAGGACAGACTCGATACAGGGGCTGGGGTCACAGGTCAGACTAGATACAGGGGTGGGGTCACAGGTCAGACTCGATACAGGGGCTGGGGTCACAGGACAGACTCGAGACGGGCTGGGGTCACAGGACAGACTAGATACAGGGGCTGGGGTCACAGGACAGACTCGATACAGGGGCTGGGGTCAAAGGACAGACTCGATACAGGGGCTGGGGTCACAGGACAGACTCGATACAGGGGCTGGGGTCACAGGTCAGACTTGATACAGGGGCTGGGGTCACAGGACAGACTCGATACAGGGGCTGGGGTCACAGGTCAGACTTGATACAGGGGCTGGGGTCACAGGACAGACTCGATACGGGGCTGGGGTCACAGGACAGACTCGATACAGGGGCTGGGGTCACAGGACAGACTGAGGGATTTAGGGGCTGGGGTCATGGGTCAGACTGAGGGATACAGGGTTTGGGGTCATGGCTTGTGTTTTGATGGTCACTGGTGATGCAAATTCAAAAATTAATTGAAAACTTTATTATGTAACACCTGTCAGTGTTTTATTAGTGTATCCACCACAAGTCGAACTGATACTGGGGCTAAATGGGCTAAACTATGAGGAGAAGTTTCATAGACTAGGCTTGCATTCCCTTTAGTATAGAAGATTAAGGGGTGATCTAATTGAGGTGTTTAAGATAATCAAAGGAGTTGATTGGGTAGATAGAGAGGAACTATTTCCTCTGGTGCGGGGAGTCCAGAACAAGGGGGCATAACCTTAAAATTAGAGCCAGGCCGTTCAGGGGTGATGTCAGGAAGCACTTCTTCACACAAAGGGTGGTGGAAATTGGGAACTCTCTCCCTCAAAAGGCTGTTGAGGCTGGGGGTCAATTGAAAATTTCAAAATTGAGTTTAATAGATTTTTGTTAGGCGGGGGTATTAAGGGTTGGGGAACCAGGGCGGGTAGATGGAGTTGAAATACCGATCGTGCATGATCTAATTGAATGGCAGAACAGGCTCGAGGGGCTGAATGGCCTCCCCCTGTTCCTAGGGAGAGGGAGAGAGAGAGTGTTCTGGAAGTGGCTCTTGGCTGCTATTTACATCTACAATAACCACTACCCCTTCCATCAGAAACAGATGGCTGCTGTCGGGAGGTGCAAGTGTTAATTTTTGTGTTGCCCCAGACATACCACTTAGCCAGTCTACAGTGCACACGTCCCGGAGTTGGCATTGTAAGGTAGTCAAGCCATGCATTAACAGACAAGAGTGAAAGGTAGCATGCACAGCCTTTACCCAGTGTCACTATACATTTACAGGAGTTAGCACGGAGCCTTGTGTAGGATCAGATGTCAGTGCAGTTGTTCCCTTTTATCTGGTGTATACCGAACATGCACAGAAGCAGATATGGAAAGCCCAGCTCCACAGTACTAGATGAGAAAGTATAGTAATCTCAGATGTAATGCTTATGTTATCCACCAGAGGGAGACAAATGTTAAGGGTTCATTTACCAGTGTTTTAAGGTAATGTTGCATTGTGGGTATGACATCATAGGCTCATCCATCTTGGTTTGCTCGTGCAGTAAGAAATACAGAGTGCATGCCTGTAGCTGTGAGAGCTCTGTTCTCTCCTTATTCTGTGTAAATTAAAAGTAAAGTTTTGAGTTCCTGAAGTCTCATTTATATCAATTAATTGGACCTTACTACAGGTAGACTACCTTTTATCCGAACTTCCGAAAACCGAAACCCTCTAAAAACCGAAGGTTTTTTCATTCAGCGTAAGTCATGCGCACGACATGACCAGAGTGGCGCACGACTTACGCTGAGCAGAGGGTCAGCGTAAGTCGTGCGCACGACCCCGACCCCCGCCGACAACCCCCCATGGACCCCCCCACGGACCTGTACTCGGTTATAACAGAAAGCATTGCCAGCCTTTACCTAGCGTGTGCTGGACTTGCACAAGATTTGGCAGAAAATATGCACAAGCAGTATAGTGCCCCATCGGAGTGAATTTCGGCTATTGCGCAGTGTGTGCTGAACCTATACAGAGTGGGCATGGAGACGCACACAAGCCATACAGTCGAGGGTCGGGGTGAACTACCAGCTTTGATTCAATGTCTTATATAGCTATATTAACACACTCAATGAGGTGGCAACCTGTTAAAGAGGCAATAAGCAGGCTTTTAATTGCTGAGCTGTAACGCAGATCCTAATAAATAATCCGAGTGTCCTGTGCTTGGAGCATCTCATTTTCTCCCAGCTTTGTTTTAATGACTTTCCTAATGAGTCTCTGTGCTTATTCAAAAATTGACTGCAAAAGCTTTAAATCATCAGTGTGATCTTTTAGTAAAAGCATCACAGCTTGAAATATCTCTCTTCTATTTGTGAGAAGAATTGTAATCAAAATGAGGTTTGTAATTTACACTACAAAATAAGTAAAATTCAAAGCAGGACTGGTGCGGGGGAGGGGGGAAGATGGAGCGATGCAAAAATGACCCGTTTTCTTTGCGACTGCAGCACTGGGCGAACAAGGTGGGGTTTGGGAACTTGTTTTTCTGCAGTGCTTGTAAAACTGTAAGCTGAAACCACGACAGTCAGGGCCTGGAATTAGGAGGTGAAATTATCAGGACAATCCGGAATGGTGGGACGTAGAACATAAGACGTAGAAGCAGGAGTCGGCCATTCGGTCCCTCGAGCCTGCTCCGCCATTCAATAAGATCATGGCTGATCTGATCTTGACCTCAACTCCACTTCCCTGCCCGCTCCCCATAACCCTCGACTCCCTTATCGTTCAAAAATCTGTCTATCGCCACCTTAAATATATTCAATGACCCAGCCTCCACAGCTCTCTGGGGAAGAGAATTCCACAGATTCACGACCCTCTGAGAGAAGAAATTCCTCCTCATTTCCGATTTAAAAGGGTGCCCCCTTATCCTGAAACTATGCCCCCTAGTTCTAGATTCCCCCACGAGGGGAAATATCCTCTGCATCTACCCTGTCGAGCCCCTTCAGAATCTTATATGTTTCAATAAGATCCCCTCTCATTCTTCTAAACTCCAATGAGTATAGGCCCAACCTGCTCAACCTTTCCTCATAAGACAACCCCTTCATCTCCGGAATCAACCTCGTGAACCTTCTCTGAACTGCCTCCAATGCAAATATATCCTTCCTTAAATAAGGAGACCAAAACTGTACGCAGTACTCCAGGTGTGGTCTCACCAACACCCTGTACAGTTGTAACAGGACTTCCCTACTTTTATACTCCATCCCCTTTGCAATAAAGGCCAACATTCCATTTGCCTTCCTAATTACTTGCTGTACCTGCATGCTAACTTTTTGTGATTCATGTACAAGGACCCCCAGATCCCTCTGTACCTCAGCATTTTGTAAACTCTCCCCATTTAAATAATAATTTGCTTTTTTTTCCTACCAAAGTGGATAACCTCGCATTTTCCCACATTAAACTCCATCTGCCAGATTTTTGCCCATTCACTTAGCCTATCTAGATCCTTTTGGAAATTATTTGCGTCCTCTACACAATTTGCTTTCCCACCTATCTTTGTATCATCAGCATATTGTGGGTCCAAAGATGTGCAGGTTAGGTTGATTTGGCTATGATAAATTGACCCTTAGTGTTAGGGGATTAAATACATGGGGTTACGGGGATAGGGTGGGATATGTGTCGGTGCAGGCTCGATGGGCCGAAATGGCCTCTATCTGCACTGTAGATTCTGTGATTCTGTGATATTTGGCTACAGTACACTCGGTCCCTTCATCCAAGTCATTAATATAGATTGTAAGTAGTTGAGGCCCCAGCACTGATCCCTGCGGCACCCCACTAGATACAGTTTGCCAACCTGAAAATTACCCATTTATCCCAACTCTCTGTTTTCTGTTAGTTAGCCAATCCTCTATCCATGCTAATACATTACCCCCAACCCCATGAGCTCTTATCTTGTGTAGTAACCTTTTATGTGGCACCTTATCGAATGCCTTCTGGAAATCCAAATACACGACAGGAACATGGGGACATAATCTTAAAATTACAGCTAGGCCATTATGGAGCAAAGTTGGGAAGAACATTTTCATGCAAGGGACTAGTGGAAATCTGGAAGTCTCTACCCCAAAAGGCTGGGACAATTGGAGTGTTCAAGACTTTTGTTAGCTAAGGGCATCAAGAGATATGGATGAAAGGTAGGTAAAAGGAGTTGAGGTACAAATCAGCCATGATCTCATTGAATGGCGGAGCAGGCCCGAGGGGCTGAATGGCCTCCTCCTGTTCCTACGAGCACCAACTTTTGGCGGATCTTCAGGGCTCAGTCTTTGGCTGGACTCCCACCAGTCCGTATCTCCGTATCTCTGTTGTGTCACCTGCCTTGGATGGGGGGGGACAACAAAAACGGCTGTGCCACTTTCTGCAACAAACCACCACACCCCGCCCCCCCCCCCACCACCACCACCACCCCTTGGGGCTGGAGAAACATCTTTAAAAAAAACTGCACTTTGCCTTAAAAAAAACAGGCAAAGAAGTGAACAGCCCAGGAATGGTCCTGTTTCCAGTCAGTCAGATTGGAATAAAAGTCCAGAGGGTCTTCTTGAAGACAGAGATTGAGGTGGTCAGTACAGAAATATGCTCAATCCTAAGTCAGTTTGGTGTGGACTGGTTAAAGCTTGATTCAGCTCATATCTGGATCATTGGTCCACTTGTTACCAACAATAGGCATTAAATGTTGGGGAAGGACCACCAATGGCCAATGGAGATCGCTCGGAAGAACCTAAGAAATCATGGGATGTGACTGGACCATTTGTCCCATCAAGATAGCTCCTAAAACAGGCCATTTGTAATCTGCCGGGACTCCACCCCAATTACTGAAGTTGCTCCATATTGACTCGAGTCACATGCTCTCTATTGGCAGATTCCTGGTGAGTTTCATGGTGGATGCGCGTGGAGGCTCGATGAGAGGAAGCCGACACAACGGGATGCGAGTTATCATCCCACCGCGAACGTGCAACGCTCCGACGCGCATCACCTGCCGGCTGGTGAAGTCGCAGAAGCTGGTTAGCCCTCCACCGCTGGTGGAGGGAGAAGGAATGGGAAGCAGAGTGATAGCGCTGGGACCGGCTGGGACCCAGTTCCTGGGGTAGGTACCTGTGTGTAATATCTAATGAATGGTGAATGGAAGTGGGGGCTGCTTTGTCAAGTTGAGAATGGGTAGGATAGCTGGCCGGGAGGGGGGTGGGTCGAGTCTTTCAGTCTTCCAACAAAGCTCCAAACTGCACAAAACCAATTACATTGCAACGGCAATTTGGCTGTTTGCCCAACTCAGCATAGAAATGATCCAGAACAAAAATCTACACACTGTGTTAAAAGTCTTGCTTATAGTTCGCACTTCCTTTAATTCTCGCACTTACTCCCCGTAACACTTCTCCTGTCCAAGTTTGTAGATAACGCCACGACTGTCACGAAACAGCATTCCCTCCAGCTTTTCTGAGCAATGCCACAGGATTGAGGCGGGTCAGTCACACGTCAGGTGTCACACGTGGAAATCAATCATTTCCAACGGAGGTAGAAATTCCCCCGCCAACAGAAACTACCTTCCACCTAAACTCTATGGGGGAAAAATTCAGTTGGTTGCGCCTCCCGTTAGCGCCTTAAGAGGGCGCTAACGGGACGCAAACCAACTGGTGCCCAGGCGCGGCACTGCCCACGCCTCCCGCAAAATTCAGCGGGAGGTTAGTGGTGGCGCTAACCGGTAGCGCCCTGTGGCGCTGCGCCGCTGGCGATGACGTCATTGACGTGCGCAGCGCCCCGCTCACGCCCCGGCCGCGATCTTCGGGAGCGCCCCCTGATTTACCGCTGGACGCTACGTCCGACGGGGTCAGGGTGGCGTACCTGCGGCCGGGGAGGCGCAATTTAAAGGTGAGGTGCGGGGCGGCCATTTTTGTTCATTTGCTCATTTTTCCGGGGCGCCCCGGCGAAGTTAGCGCCCTCAATTTTTAGCCCATAGAGTCATAACGGCACAGAAGGAGTCCATTCGGCCCATCGAGTCCATGCCAGCTCTCTGTAGAACAATCCAGTCAGTCCCATTCCCCCCGCTCTATCCCCGTAGTCCGGCAAGTCAGGGCTAAAAATTGAGCAACGCCCCAAACGCTAAAAGTAGCGCCCCGGAAAAATTAGCATCCCCGCGCCGGAAATTGAGTGGTTGCGCCCCAAGAGGGAAGCGGGGCACTACTGGAAGTGCCCCGCATCCCTCTTGGGGCGCTGTGAGTCAATATTGCGATGTTATGTGCCGCAGTGCCACACGCTGCGGCACGTCGCGCTGCAGTATTGCAGGCCTTCCTCCCCTTCTTAAAGGGGAGGGGCCTTGTGCAGCGCGACCTGGGGCCCAGCTGGACCCCAGGGATCGGGAGTGCAGGCAAAAGAGCCCGGCACTCAAGAGAAGTGCCGGGCTCTTGGAGCGCAGCCGGCACTCCGCGGGGGATGGGGGGCGTTTCAGGAGGTCTGGGATGGAAGCGCAGGCAGGTGCTGGCAGGCGGCCAGCAACAAAAATGGCCGCCCCACACCTCGCCTTTAAATTGCACCTCCCCGGCCACAGGTACGCCCCCCTGACCCTGTCGGACATAGCGTCTGGCGGTAAGTCAGGGGCGCCCCCGAAGATCGTGGCCGGGGTGTGAGCGGGGCACTGCGCACGCCAATGATGTCATCGCCAGCGGTGCAGCGCTACCGGTTAGTGCCACCAGTAACCTCCCGCTGAATTTTGCGGGAGGCGTGGGCAGTGCCTCGCCCGGGCGCTAGTTTGTTTGCGTCCCGTTAGCGCCCTCTTAAGGCGCTAACGGGAGGCGCAACCAACTGAATTTTTCCCCGAGTGTCTCCGCTTCCACCACTTCCGTCGGCAGCGAATTCCAGGTCATCACCACTCGCTGCGTAAAAAGTTTTCCCTCACATCCCCCCTGTATCTCTTGCCCAAAACCTTAAATCTGTGTCCCCTAGTCCTTGTACCATCAACTAGTGGGAACAGCCTTTCCCCGTCCAGCCTATCCAAACCCGTCATAATCTTGTACACCTCTATCAAATCAGCCCTCAACCTCCTTTGCTGTAATGAAAACAAATCCAGCTTCTCCAACCTGTCCTTGTAGCTAAGATCTCCCATCCCCGGAACCATTCTGGTAAATCTCTTCTGCACCCTCTCAAGGACCTTCACATCCTTCCTAAAGTGTGGTGACCAGAACTGGACGCAATACTCCAGTTTTGGCCTAACCAGCACTTTATAAAGGCTCAACGTAACTTCTCTACTTTTGTACTCAATACCTCTATTTATGAAGCCCAAGGTCCTATATGCTTTGGCAACCACTCTCTCAATATATCCCACCACCTTCAGGGACCTATGCACATTAACTCCCAGGTCCCTCTGTCCTTGCACACTCTTTAAAACTGTGCCATTAAGTGTATATTGCCTCTCCTTCTGCCAAAATGCATCACCTCACACTTCTCTGGAGAAGAAAAATAAGTCTGACCTCTAATTGACCTAGGAAGGAAAATCTGCCTTGTCACAGAGTCACACACTCCTTAGCAGCAGCCTAATACATGTATATCACATCCTATCACGCTCCTGCCCTTATAAAACCTCCAGTCTACCCTGAGCAGCACACGGGAGATCCACTAGTGTACCAAAATGTTTAGGTGGCGTCAATCGTTATAAATGCTCCCCAGGTAAAGTCTCGGTATGTGAAGTAAATGGCTGCCATGTGATTGTGTCGGTACATGTTGCATAACCAGCTGCTTTGGAAGTAGCACTACTGCTGGGAATATAGGGTGATGTTCCGTTAATGCTGGGCTGTGTTTCTAAATCAGGGAGGGCCTCTTTCATGAAGGGATGGGACAGAGTAGATAGAACTAGACTGTTCCAGCAATTGAAGGATCTGGAATAAGGGACCATATTCATAAATCAGGAGAAGAACTTGCCAAAGTAACACAAGTCACTCCTCACAGAGAAATCTTGACACATCCTTTAACAAGATAGAATTAAAACAATAATCACGTGATCAGTTAAAAACAATTTCAGCTATATTCTGGATTGAGAATTTCTGAACACAAAGTTTTGATTAACTTTCAGAATTGGTAAAATGTTCTATACCTGCCTTTGCCTTCCAAATGTTTGTATTTGTTTATCTTCAAAAGCCAATAACAATTGTCCTGTGTTCAGTCGCCATAGCATCATACAACAGTACTCAAACTGGAGCTGAGAATGGGCAGTGTACTGGATCAAGTGCAGTGTTCTGGATCACGGGGAGTGTTCTGGATCACGGGCATTGTTCTGGATTAAGGCCATTGTTCTGGATTCTAGATCAATTGTGGGGTTCTAGATCAGGGGTGATGTTCCAGATCAGGAGCCTTGTTCTAGATCACAGTGTTCTGGATAATGGGCGGTGTTCTAGATCAGGGGTGATGTTCTAGATCGGGAGCCTTGTTCTAGATCACAGTGTTCTGGGTAATGTGTGGTGTTCTAGATCAGGAACCAATTCTAGATCAGGAGCCTTGTTCTAGCTCAGGCGCCTTGTTCTGGATCACAGTGTTCGGGATAATGGGCGGTGTTCTAGATCAGGGTTGATGTTCCAGATCCGGAGCCTTGTTCTAGATCGCAGTGTTCTGGATCACGGGCAGTGTTCTGGATCACGGGCGGTGTTCTGGATCAAAAGCCATGTTCTGGATCACGGGCAGTGTTCTGGATCAAAAGTCATGTTCTGGATCACGGGCAGTGTTTAGATCATGAGCAGTGTTCTGGTTCATTGGCAGTGGTGGAGTTCAGCTGATTTACCTTCCGCACACTGCCCTCAACTCTGCTGTGAATCCATCTGTTTATTTATGAAACTTTCTCTTTAAAGACTAGTGAGAATCTTCTCTACGAAAGTCCTAATTAAAGGATTTTGAGCCATTCAATTTTTAAAAATCTGAAAATTGAATGCTTCTCTTTGTCTCTGCCTTTCTTTCTGTCAATCTTGCTCCTCTGCTCATTCTCTCTTGTTCTTTTTCTCTCTATCACTCTGTCAATCTTTTTCTGTTTCTTGCTCCTTTTCTCCCTTTCTTTCCGCCGTTACCCTTTCTATTTCTTCGCTCCTTGTCGCTCTCTTTCTCACTATCTCTCGTTCTTTCTCCCGTTTTTCTCTCGTTATTTAGGCCTGTCATTGTGGAAATTCCGCATTTCGCCTCCGTGGAACACCCAGAGCGGGAGCTCGTCGTCCTGCGCAGTGAGAACGGATCATCGTGGAAGGAGCACCGCAACCGATATGGAATGGAACAGTTGGAGCAGCTCCTGAATGGAATGGATGAAGGTGCCTGTGTGTTTGGGTGCGGGACATGGGGTGGGGGGTGGGTGGAAGGGGCTGTGAAAATACTGTTCAAATACATCTCAACACACGTTGGCTTGTTCTGCGATAACCTTGCATCAGGTTTTTCACTTTGTAGCACCGGCAGTTTCCAAATTCAGTTGAGTAAGAGTAGTTTTGAAGAGTCCAATTTTGAGGATTATTTGTGGTTTCGGGAATTACAATTCACCTCAGAATTTTGGATAAACACCCCCTTTCCCTGCTGGGGAAACAGCCCCTTTCTCCATCGGATAAACACCCCCTTTCTCCGTCGGGTAAAATATTTACCAGCACTGATTATCCCTCCCCTCGCTGGGCAGAGTTCTTCTAAAAGATTGTGGAGAAATAAATATGAAGAAGGAGACCAGTGTAACTGTTAAAACCAGATTGATGTTTGGATCCACGTTTAATTTTAACCGTAACTTGACCCTCCCCCAGACTGGGCAATGCTGGTGCGCATGGTGTCAGCCGTGGCTCAGTGGGCAGCACACTCGCCTCTGAGTCAGAAGGTTGTGGGTTCAAGTCCCACTCCAGGGACTTGAGCACAAACATCTAGGCTGATGCTCCCAGTGCAGTGCTGAGGGAGTGCTGCACTGTCGAAGGTGCCGTCTTTCAGATGAGATATTAAACCGAGGCCCTGTCTGCTCTCTCAGGTGGATGTTAAAGATCCCATGGCACTATTTCGAAGAAGAGCAGGGGAGATAACAGGACCGGTGTCCTGGCTAATATTTATCCCTCAATCAACAGCACTAAAAAAACAGATTATCTGGTCATTATCACATTGCTGTTTGTGGGAGCTTACTGTGTGCAAATTGGCTGCTGTGTTTCCTACATTACAACAGTGACTACACTGCAAAAAGTACTTAATTGGCTGTAAAGTGCTTTGGGACGTCTGGTGGTCGTGAAAGGCACCATATAAATGCAAGTCTTTCTTTCTTTGGTTAGAGTCTGATATTAGTGGGTTCTGTTTCATCCATTGCCCCTCCCTTTGCTCTGTTGGAGCTGCTGGGACTTATTTTAAAATCCATTCTTGGGATGTGGGCATCGCTGGATGGCCAGCATTTATTGCCCATACCTAGTTACCCTGAGAAGGTGCTGGTGGGGTAACGGTTTGTTACAACTGAGTGACTTGCTAGACCATTTCAGAGGGCAGTTAAGAGTCAACCACATTGCTATAAGTCTGGAGTCACTAATAGGCCAGACCGGGTAAGGGCGGCAGATTTCTTTCTCTAAAGGACATCAGTGAACCAGATGGGTTTTTACGACAATCCGAAAGCTTCCTGGTCACATTTACTGATACCACCTTTTTATTTACCTCAGAGGGCTGTGGAGGCTCAGTCGTTGAGTATATTCAAGACTGAGATTGAGAAATTTTTGGATTCTAGGGGAACCAAGGCATATGGGGGCAGTGCGGGGAGGTGGAGTTGAGGTCGAAGATCAGCCATGATCTTATTGAATGGTGGAGCAGGCTTGAAGGGCCGAACGGCCTATTCCTGCTCCTATTTCTTATGTTCTTAAGTCCATAATTTTATTAAACTGAATTCAAATTCTCAAACTGCTATGGTGGGATTTGAGCTCTCGTTCTCTGGATTATTCGTCCAGTAATGTAACCACCACACTAACCATTACCCAGTAATAAATGCCGTGTCAGACGCTGCTTTGTGCTGACTGTGCTTTGTGTTCACACAGACCTTGACTGCCCGGAGGAGCTGGGGCGGAAGCGAGTCTGCCGTATCATCTCCATGGACTTCCCGCTCTATTTTGCCGTCGTCTCTCGCATCAGGCAAGACAGCGAGTGGATTGGCCCAGAAGGGGGCGTCGTGAGCAGCACACTTGTCCCAAAGGTGCAGACCATCTTCCCAGCATCTGCGGTGATCAAGAGAGTCCGTCTGGGCCTTCAGGTAAGGACGCAGCACAGCAGCAGCTCACCGATTCCATCGCAATTACATAACTTGCCACCGTGTAGAATTAATAACACAAGCCACACCCTGCTCTCCATTGGAGACCAGCGGGGGAAAAAAGGCCCGTAAGAGGGTTTCTTCCCTTGAAGCTGAGTTTTGCAAGGATATTGAGGATGTTTCCAAACAACACTGCCATGTCACACTCCATCCCTGGTTCCTTTTATTGACTAAATATTATTGTCCCGCACCAGCTGTCCCCTCCCTCGCCTGGCACCAGTGACTTACGGTGTGATAGACTTACCTATTTGGCCATTTGGTTCTGGTGAAAGCTCACCTCAATAAACCTTTTCTCTTTACAGATGCTGACTGGCCAGCTGTGCATTTCCAGCTGCATTGGCTATTCTGTACATCAGCCCAGATAGTGAATCACAGCCGAGTTATTTGGCCATGAGGAGAATCACAGTAGAGCTATTCGGGCACGGGGGGGAAATCACAACTGAGCTGTTCGGGCCATGGGGAGAATCACAGCTGAGCTGTTTGGGCCATGTGGAGAATCACAGCTGAGCTATTCGGGCCATGGGGAGAATCACAGCTGAGCTATTCGGGCATGGGGAGAATCACAGCTGAGCTATTTGGGCCATGGGGAGAATCACAGCTGAGCTATTCGGGCCATGGGGAGAATCACAGCTGAGCTATTCGGGCCATGGGGAGAATCACAGCTGAGCTATTTGGGCCATGGGGAGAATCACAGCTGAGCTATTCGGGCCATGGGGAGAATCACAGCTGAGCTATTTGGGCCATGGGGAGAATCACAGCTGAGCTATTCGGGCCATGGGGAGAATCATAGCCGAGTTATTTGGCCATGGAGAGAATCACAGCTGAGCTATTAGGGCATGGGGAGAATCACAGCTGAGCTTTTCAGGCATAGGGAGAATCACAGCTGAGCTATTCGGGCCATGGGGAGAATCACAGCTGAGCTATTCGGGCCATGGGGAGAATCACAGCTGAGCTATTCGGGCATAGGGAGAATCACAGCTGAGCTATTCAGGCCATGGGGAGAATCATAGCCGAGTTATTTGGCCATGGAGAGAATCACAGCTGAGCTATTCGGGCCATGGGGAGAATCACAGCTGAGCTATTTGGGCCATGGGGAGAATCACAGCTGAGCTATTCGGGCATGAGGAGAATCACAGCTGAGCTGTGCCTGTTAATGTCTGACATCGGCACACCTGCACATTCCAGCAGGGCATTATTGGAGAGAAATCAGGACCCGGAACTCAGGCTAACTCTTCCCCCCCCGACCCCCCAAGCACAGGGGTCACTGAGATCAGCTGCGTTGCTCCAAACTGCTGCCAGTTCAACTCAGCTAACTCAGCACAGACTGGGGACTGAAATTGGGATCTTCCTGATCTATGTGCCTCAGTGCCACACCACTTGGTGCTTTTACCACTCAGCCAGCAGGAACGTTATGTTAAGAAATAGCTGTGTTATATTTTGACTTGAGGAATCGGTACATTGAAACTGCGCACAAACTGACTGTTGGATAATCCTTACTCATAATAACAGATTCAGGGAAGCTAGGGACAGCCATGTGTCTGACCATTAACCATATTTATTATTGTTTCAAAACATTCATCTAAAGACTTCATACAGAGCAGTACACGCAGTCCTACATCTAAAAACTCACGAATAAAGAACTCCCTGGGAATCGTGTCCAGACCGTTCATGGTACCTCACCTTGAAGGTAGCTAAAGTTCCTAACTGAGTTTTGCTTTGTGTCCCTCAATTATACTATGTCGGAAAATGAGCATTCCATATAGTTGGTTACGCAGAAAATTCCACTGTCTATTCCAAAAGTTACATCAGGTTGCATTCTCATCATCAACTACACATTGTCTAAGTCTTGCTGAGCTTTAATGCTATCTCCCTATTCCAAAGATATCCCCTATTCCAATGTTATCTCCCTTATTCCAATGTTATCTCCCTATTCCAAAGATAGCCCCCATTCCAATGTTATCTCCCTATTCCAATGTTATCTCCCTTATTCCAATGTTATCTCCCTTATTCCAATGTTATCTCCCTTATTCCAATGTTATCTCCCTTATTCCAATGCTGTCTCCCTATTCCAATGTTATCTCCCTTATTCCAATGCTATCTCCCTATTCCAATGTTATCTCCCTTATTCCAATGTTATCTCCCTTATTCCAATGCTATCTCCCTATTCCAATGTTATTTCCCTTATTCCAATGTTATCTCCCTTATTCCAATGTTATCTCCCTTATTCCAATGTTATCTCCCTTATTCCAATGTTATCTCCCTTATTCCAATGTTATCTCCCTTATTCCAATGTTATCTCCCTTATTCCAATGCTATCTCCCTATTCCAATGCTATCCCCCCTATTCCAATGGAGATAGAAAGGCTAGCAGAATGGGCAGACAAGTGGCAGATGGAATTTAATACAGAGAAGTGTGAGGTGATGCATTTTGGCAGAAGGAACAGGGAGAGGCAATATATACTTATATTCCAATGGTATCTCAGCAACCTTTGCTTCTTATCTTTTATCTTCCTGAGTTATGGCATTACTCAGTTGTGGTCAAACATAGGATCTACGAGCACACAGTTTGAACCGATTCTGATCTACTCATGTTGTTTAACCAGAATTCCAATATTAGCTGTTTGGTCTTTGTCCCGTATTAAAAACGTCAAAACATTGAAGGGATAATTACTAGTCCTAGCCCCTTTAGGGCTACCCCGGATCAGGCATATTCCCCAGACGTTCACTTTCAACTAAAGTTTGAGGTAGCCGAATCCTAAAGACACTTAATTGAGTCTAAAGGTCCGGACTATCTCTCCCTAAAGGAAAGGAACAGCCTGAAAATGTTACCGTCCTCCAGATAGCACTTTTAATAAGTTTAGCTAGACTGTAACGTTCCGGATATTATGAGGGTCTGGAAAACTCACCCAGAATTCTGCAACTCCTCACCAAAGAGTGTACAGAGATTGAGTTCGCGAGTTTGATACAGAAGTCTTATGTGAGACAATTCTAAAAATATAAAGATTTATTAAAGAACCGACATGTAATTTACAGTTGGTGAGTCAATCGCAACATTAACAGTTCCAAAAAGAGAAAGCTTACAATCCTATTATCAGAGAACCTTACTCTCAAATCTTAACTTCACTACAGTTTTACAGTTCTTATTCTATTCAGGATATCCACCAAAATCAAATACCTTTGATCCCCAAGGTACAAAGAGTTGGAGATTTACAGAGCCGCCTCTGAAGCCGAGAAGTGCTTTGCCCCTTTAAAGCGAGTCTACTATCCCATTTGAGAGTTCAATATTTATACCCTTTTCCAGTGGTATTTCCTTTAAGGTTTTCTGCTGATGTAAGCTATTTATCTCTAGTCATTTCTCTGCAGACCCCTGCAATTCTTGCAGTCACCTCAGCTGGTAGTATTACAGAATTATGGCCTAGAAATTGGGCTGGGGCGCCAAAGTGGCGCAAAAGTCGCCTGAGCGCAGGATTTAGCGCAGCGATCGGAGTAATTCCGATCGCCAGAAATTCAGTTCCAGTGCCGCTCGAGGGAGACGGGGCGAGGCTCGAGGCGCTCCACGTCCCTCTTAGGGCGCTGAAACTGATTATCGCAGCGCAACGTGCCGCAGCGCCACACACTGCGGCACGGCACGCTGCGGTACTGCAGGCCTTCCTCCCACTGTTAAGGGGGAGGTGCCTGCAACAGCGCGATCCCCGATCACGAGTGCCGGCAAATGAGCCCGGCACCAAGGAGAAGTGCCGGGCTCTCGGGAAACAGCCGGCAATGCCGCGGGGGGAGGGGGGGTTAGGAGGCCGGGGACGGAGGTGCTGGCAGGCGGCCGCCAAAAAAGCGGCCGCCCCGCACCTCCACCTTAACTTGCGCCGCTGCCGGCACAGTAAGGCCCCGTGAACCGGGCGCGGGTAGCAAGCGGCACAACTGCGGCGTTTGCTACCAAATATCGCGAACGGGGCACGAATGGGGCGCTGCGCACGCCGATGACATCATCGGTGGCGGCGCAGCGCAAAAGCCTAACGCCACCATTAGCGCCCCTACTGAATATCGCGGGAGACGCAGCCAGTGGCGCTACAGCCACTGACTGCCTCTTTAGGTGCTAACAGGTGGCGCTACTCACCCAATTTCTCCCCCTATGTCTTTTCTCTAGGTGTTCTAAGTTTACCATAAAAAACAGTGTTACGGCAGGTGTGTTTTTTACCTGATGTCATTTTTATGAAGGCAGATGTTTCTTACTTTTATGTGCTTCTTTACGAAGTGTAAATTAGAACACCTTGTCCAGGGTGAACCATTGTTTCATTCTGAAAGGGTCAGCTTACCGGAGCCTTTAACCTTCTGTTTCAATAAGGTTATTGATTCAGTGTCAACAACTATCTTATCTCTATAGCCAGAATGATTTCACAGCTTTTTCACAGTTCGGTTTCTCGATTTCCAGACCCAGTTTGTCATGTTTTAATAAGACCAGAATTCTTTCAAAAGATAATGGCCTAGAAATTCATTATCGCCACTTTTGGGGCGGTAAAGTCGGGCGGCCGCTAAAGTTTGCGCCCGGCGCAAAGTCGAGCCCCCTTCGCCGATATTCAGTTGCATCGCCCTAAGAGGTTGCTGCTGCGCTAAAACAGGCGATGCACGACTATCATTAGGCGCTAAGCCGGCAGCCCGGGGCGCTAACACCGGAAGTTGGGCGCAGGGCAGGTGCGGCGAGCTGCTGATTGCCGGCAGACACTCTGGCTCCAGTGAGCTCTTAAAGGGGGAGGGTGGATTTGTTTTTTTGAAAGGCCGAGACTAGTGTATTTGTGTTTTTGGGGAGGGCTTCTCTCCATCAGTTTGTCTCCTCCTCCTCCTCCTCCTCCCAAAGAAGGAGTGTTGCAAAACGGCTGCCTTTTCTACTGCAGGAGTGCCCTTTAATTTGCGCTCCCCGCGGCCCGCCTCGGCTGTGTACCGTTCCACTTCACAGTCGTTCGGGCCGCCAGGCGCACAATGGGGCGGCGCGAGTGAAGTTCCGGTTCCGGGCGCACAAAGGGCGTTGCACGACGAAATGACGTCATGATCTGCGCGCGCAGATAAGCGCGCGCAATGACTTTGCGCCGACGCTAAATGTCTACTGAAGTTGGGGCGAGGCGCAGATCGCGCTGCGCCCGGGCGCTAAGCGCCTAGCGCTCGAGATCTACTCCTCCTAAGGCGCTAACGGCTGGCGCAGCCAACTGAATTTCTAGGCCAATGTATCTTTCTGAATAGGTTATATGGCTTATTCCTTCACAACATAGCTATATTCTTACACTGATGATCTCTCAATCTGACCTCCTGAACCGCAGGCACAGACTATTGGGAGTGGCAGCAACTCAGACAACCTCACAAGCATTAGCTTCTGTTTCTGGGGTGAGAGCAGGGCTACAAGTGCAACCCTCATCTGACAAACACTGGATGTTGTCACTGATTCTAATTGCCCAACTTCATTTTAGCAAGCTCCCGGTACGCCTAACGTGTTAGAGCCGACACATCACT
Source organism: Somniosus microcephalus (assembly GCF_052327205.1). Lineage (NCBI taxonomy): Eukaryota > Metazoa > Chordata > Chondrichthyes > Squaliformes > Somniosidae > Somniosus > Somniosus microcephalus. The sequence continues at coordinate 24,648,287 of NC_141016.1, forward strand.
GGGCCCACCAGAGCCTGCATTCATTAAAAGTTAGCAGCACGACTCAGCCCTTCCCACAATGAGCCTGTGGTGAGAACGACTTCCGCAGTCTGTGTGTGATCAATCTTAGAAAATGGCTTGATAAAAATCAGCACAGGAAAGACAGCAGTTCCTGTGCATAACACGAGGTGATGCTGTTGAGAAAGCAGCGCCGTGGATTGTTTTGCAGGTTAATTTATTGTGTCGTTAAAGGTTTTTCGAAGTAAAACTTTGGCACAAGCAAAGGAGTAAATTTTTGTGCCATCCCACAATAAATCCAGCAGGTTAAAAATCCAAGGGCAAAGTCTGAGCCACAAAGACTAGGAAATCCCAGTTTCAATCCCTGGTCAGTACTTGAGTAATCTGATCCAAGGCTGGACTACATTTGGCCACAACACACCATGATTTTCTTAGTGGGGAGAGACTTGGAGCCGTGGAGGAGAAAAGAGATCGAGGTGTCCACGTATAGAAGTCACTAAGAGTTAGTGCACAGGTACAAACATTAATCAAAAAGGCTAATAGAATAGCAAAATACTGCAGATGCTGGAAATCTGAAATAAAAACAGAAAATGTTGGAAACACTCAGCAGGTCAGGCAGCGTCTGTAGAGAGAGAAACAGAGTTAATGTTTCAGGTCGATGACCCTTCCTCAGAACTGGAAAAAGTTGGAGATGTAACAGATTTTTAAGCAAGTGTAGGGGCAGGGAGAGGGGGGAGGGGAGGAAAGAACAAAAGGGAAGGTCTGTGATAGGATGGAAGGCAGGAGAGATTAAGAGACAAAAGGGATGATGGTGCAAAGCAAAAGGAGATGGTAACGGGACAAGTTAAGAAACAAAAGATGACTCTAGATGAAGTGTAAATGGCGATGGCAGAATCGTCAACAGCTGCCATGTGAGGGAAAAAAAAGGTAAAGGAAAAAAAAAATAGGGGCCGAGGTTATAGTCTGAAATTGTTGAACTCGATGTTGACTGTAAAGTGCCTAATTGAAAGATGAGGTGCTGTTCCTCGAGCTTTGTTGAACACCACACCTCAGAAAGGATATATTGGTCTTGGAGGGGGTGCAGCGCAGATTCACCCAAATTATACCGGGGTTTAAAGAGTTAAATTATGAGGACAGATTGCATAAACTTGGTTTGTATTCCCCAGAGTTTAAAGGATTGAGTGGGAATCTAATTGAGGTGATTAAAACGATAAAGGGATAAAGAGTAGATACAGAGAAAGTATTTCCTCTGGTGGGGGGAGTCCAGAACAAGGGGGCGTAACCTTAAAACTAGAGCTAGGCCGTTCAGGGGTGATGTCAGGAAGCACTTCTTCACACAAAGGGCAGTGGAAATCTGGAACTCTCTCCCCCAAAAAGCTGTTTGATGCTGGGGGTCAGTTGAAAATTTCAAAACTGAGATTGATAGATTTTTGTTAGGCGGGGGTATTAAGGGATATGAGGCTAAGGCAGGTACATGGAGGTGAGATACAGATCAGCCATGATCTAATTGAATGGTGGAACAGACTTGAGGGACCTATGTAACACCCTGGGTTAGAGAGGGGTGAAATAAATTGCCACGGTTCATTGGAGTCCTGGGACCCCTCCTGAAAGTACGTATGTGAATGTCGGATAAATGCAGGGTTGTGCTCAGCTGTGAGGCCCCCCATGGTTAGCAAGCCTCCTCTCGCTCATTGTCAAAGCTCACACATGAAGCCCAGCTTCTTGGCCAATGTACCAAAAGGTCTCGCAGCCCATGGAATCAGATTTCCTAAGGGAGTTAGCACCTTCAGAGAGGCTGGGGAGAATTTTAAAAGTTCAAAGAGAGGAAAAATCCCCTTCCATCCCCAGCACATACAGTTTACCCTCTTGTCAAACATCCTCCCCTCTTTTATTGGCCAGTGCCAGAAGCTGATGGAGAGAAAAGATACCTTTATCCAGTGTGTATTCTACCATAATCTGTCTGCACCTTGTAACCCGCTGTGCACTGCAAAAAGGAAAGTCTTGCATCTCTATAGCGCCTTTCATGACCTCAGGATGTCTTAAAGTGCTTTACAGCCAATGAAGTACTTTTTGAAGTGTAGGCCGCGATTTTCTCAACGGTGTCAGGATGGGGGGCGGGTCAGCTGGTTTCCGGGTTCCGGTCCCGCCCCCAGCTGCTTCCGCTCTGCAGACGTGATTTTCCCTTGATTGGCCTTGTTGAGCCTGCCCTGTGGGCTTACCGGCCAATTAACAGGAAGCAGGTCTGATGACGTCATTTAATGACGCATCATCTGCCGGTTTCCTTAAAGGGACAATGCACAATTTTATTTTGACGGTTGATTTTTCAGTGTTTGACAGCATTGAGGTGCTGAAAACACTGACAATCACTGCACAGGCTCTCCAATGACTCACAGTACGCAGGGATGTTCTCTTCCCTTCCAAGGGCGGAAGAGACCGCCCCAGGACACCAACTTACCTTGCACCTCCACCCAACCCTCTCTATCTACTTAATCACTTCCCCATCTCACTAGCCACCCCTCACACTCACCCTCATTCTACTGCAAGCATACCAACTAACAACACACAAGGGTGGGCACTTGAGAGGTTTAGCCAATGTCCATGTGAAGTTTCTGGTAATGTGTTGCCATACAGTGAAATCTCTTTTTCAAAAGTGCCCCTTATTGGACAGATCTGAGCGCACATTGAGAAGTGTCTTACTGAGTTCCAGTGATTGTTCAGTCATAACTCCCCCCCACCCCCCGCTATAGCGATGTGTGTGCATGGAATGGCTTGGACATTAAAGGGATGCTTTACGGTGCTGGTGTGGGATGGTGTCAACCTGATGCATCATGTGGCAGCCAGGGTTTACAGCATCAAGTGAAGAAAGTCTGGCCATGGTGATGCCTCCCGGCCAGCAATGTTGTCAGGGGCTAATGCTCTGTGTCCAGTGCAGCATCAGGTGATGGCGGCGAAGGTTGGTGATGAGGTTGGTGATGTTGTTGTTGGGGATGATTGTGGAAGGATTCGGAGGACCAAGGTCTGATTGTTTCATTGGCTCCGATGTTGCTGGAATAGATGGCAGCTGCAGGTGAGGTGACAGAAGCGATCTGTCCCTGGTGAGAGAGGTTCTCCCAATGAGGTGGCACTGAACATACAGTTGGATTTAAAAACTTGTAAGCTAAAGAAATCTGTATATGTATTAAAAATGCAGTAACCAACATTTTCTTTGCTCTGAAACTCACCATGTGCAACATTGCATCCTTGACACCACTTCTGCAGCTGTCATCTTTTCACAAACATCAGACCAGACTCACAACACGTCACACTTACCTGGCGTGTTGTCCGGACGTCGTAAAACCCGACCCAGAAGTTGGAAAATTGAAAAAGATCCTGAAAATTGCTGACAAGTACCTGTTAATAGGCAGTTAATTGCCTTTAACCCGTTTCCCGCCGCTAGGTGTCTGGTCCATTCGCAAATCGGGGACCCAACATTTGGGAAGGTTGTGTGAAGGCGGGATGACGGCAGGTTCCGAACCCGCCGTCAATCAAAACGACTTTAAACTCTGACCCGCCTCCAAACCCGCTCTCTGAGCGCCGGAAAAATCACGGCTGTAGTCACTGTTGTATTGTCAGAATCGCGGCAGCCAATTTGTACACAGCAAGCTCCCACAAACAGTAATGTGATAATCATCTGTTTTAGTGATGTTGATTGAGGGATAAATATTGGCCCCAGGACATCAGGGGGAACTCCCCTGCTCTTTTTCAAAATAGTGCCGTGGGATCTTTTACGTCCACCTGAGAGGGCAGACGGGGCCTCGATTTAACGTCTCATCTGAAAGATGGAACCTCCGACAGTGCAGCACTCCCTCAGCACTGCACTGGAGTGTCAGCCTAGATTTTTGTGCTCAAGTCTCTTGGAGGGGGGGGTTTTGAACCCACAACCTTCTGACTCGGGCAAGAGTGCCACCCACTGAACCACGGTTGACGCACTGCAAATCTCCCAATTTAACTGTGGTAGAAAAGCACTGAAAGTGAGTCAGAAGCAGATGAGAAATCTCCCTTTGCCACCTCGCAAATAGCGGCTCAGGAAAGGCTCGGACAGGGGGCATGGGTAATGACTGTCCAGCCATGTGTGAGACCCTGTCTGAGTGGCGGGCGAGGAATCTAAAAGGAAAGTTAAAAAAATTACTGGGGGAGGAGGAGGGAGAGAAATTCCACGGCACCATCTGCACCAAGTGTTTGCCATTAGGATGACAGTGAAGCACAGTTGGCTCTAACCCCATCGAAAACAAAAGAAAATGGTTCGGCAAACACGACCTCATACGACAGCGAGATAAGCAGAGGCTGGAATCTTGGCTTAATTCCTGCCACTGTCATTGAGCTGTCCCTTATTTTAACAGAGACACAAACCCGTTCATTTTAAATGGGAGACCGAACCAATGTCAAATGCTTGTTGGCTAATGCCTCCTGTCCTTTAACATCTTATGAATATTGTTGAACCATAACGTCTTCTGCCAGTGTTGTCGGAAGCGAATGTGTGCTCCTGATTATATTGTAGTTTTGAATTTTGGAATGTGGACCATTGAATTGTTAATTTCCTTTTCTTCTTTGTACACTCTGTTGCCGTTTCTTCCTGCAGGCCCAGCCTATTCCCGATGAATTGGTGACAAAGTTAGTGGGTAACCAGGCAACGTTCAGTCCGATTGTTACTGTGGAGCCCAGAAGAAGGAAATTCCACATCCCGATAGGTCTTCGGATCCCGTTGCCACCGTCTTGGAGGAACAATCCACGTGACACCAGCGAAGGAGAGGCGACCAGCCTCCGACTGCTGTGCAGTGTTATAGGTCTGACAATTAAGTTACCTCTCCTATGCATTGGCTGCATTGGCCTGCACTTAGCCCAGCATCGCGTGTGAAGCTTAAGGGGGCACTGTGGTGTGTTGCATTTTGCACCCGTGCAGGTGTCAGAGTGCGGGTTCCTGCTTGCAATTCTTCCTCATGAGCTCCAGATCTCAGTCAGGGGGTGCTGCAAGTGCAGGGGAGAAGAAAATATGCTAAACCTTCATAAATCACAGGTTAAGCCTTAACTGGAGTATTGTTTCCAATCCTAGGCACCCCACTTTAGGAAGGATGTCAAGGCCTTGATGGAGTTTTACTAGAGTGGTTCCAGAGAGACTAGAGAAGCTAGGGTTGTTCTCCTTAGAACAGAGAAGGTCAAGAGGAGATTTAATAGAGATTTTCAAAATTATGAAGGGTTTTGATAGAGTAGATAGGGAGAAACTGTTTGCAGTGGCAGAAGTGTTTGTAACCAGAGGGACAAGGATGTCACTGAGCGGCTGCAGGACATTCTGAAGGGGGAGGCTGAACAGCCAGAGGTCATGGTCCATATCGGTACCAACGACATAGGTAGAAAGAGGGACGCGGTCCTGCAAGCAGAATATAGGGAGCTACAAAATAAATTAAAAAGCAGCAGGACCTCAAAGGTAGTAATCTCAGGATTACTCCCAGTGCCCCGTGCTAGCGAGAGCAGAAATAGGAGAATAGACCAGATGAATGCGTGGCTGGAGAGATGGTGTAGGAGGGAGGGATTTAAGTTCCTGAGGCATTGGGACCGATTCTGGGGAAGGTGGGACCTGTACAAGCTGGACGGGTTACACCTCAGCAGAACTGGGACCAACATCCTCGCAGGGGGGTTTGCTAGTGCTGTTGGGAAGGATTTAAACTAGTTTGTCAGGGGGCTGGGAACCTAAGTGTGGGCCCAGAACAGAGAGAAACAAAGCTGGAAGTGCAAGTTAGAAAAGTAGTCAGCAAAACTAGTAGGGAGCAGAAACAAAGGCCAACAGCAAAGAGGGTCAACGTGCAGAAAAATATTAAACAGGCAAATTTGAAGGCACTTCATCTAAATGCACGTAGCATTCGCAACAAGGTGGATGAATTAATGGCACTAATAGAAGTAAATGGGTATGATGTAATTGCCATTACAGAGACATGGTTGCAGGGTAACCAAAGCTGGGAACTGAATGTTCCAGGGTACTCAACATTTAGGAAGGACAGACAAAAAGGAGAAGGAGGTGGCGTAGCGCTGTTAATAAGGGATGAGATCGGTACGGTAGAGATAAAAGATCTTGGCTTGGCAGATCGTGATGTAGAACTGGAATCAGTTTGGGTGGAGCTAAGAAACAGCAAAGGGCGGAAAACATTGGTGGGAGTTGTGTATAGGCCACCAAACAGCCGTGGTAATGTAGGGCACAGTATCAATCAAGAGATTAGAAGTGCATGTAACAAGAGCAATACAGTAATCATGTGGGACTTTAATCTACATATTGACTAGGCAAATCAAATTACCACTAATGGTGTGGAGGACAAATTCTTGGAATGCATGCGAGATGGTTTCCTGGATCAGTATGTGGAGGAACCAACCAGGGAACAGGCTGTTCTGGATCTGGTACTGTGTAATGAGAAAGGGCTAATCAATAATCTTGTGGTAAAGGGGCCTTTAGGGACAAGTGACCATAATATGATTGAATTTTATATTAAGTTTGAGAGTGATGTAGTCCAATCTGAAACTAAGGTTTTCAATCTAAACAGAGGAAACTACAAGGGTATGAGGGACAAGTTGGCCATGGTAGATTGGGAGACTACACTAAAAGGTGTGAAGGTGGACATACAATGGCTAACATTCAAGGAAATAATGCAAAATTTGCAACAAACATATATTCCTCTAGGGCATAAAAACCCAAAAGGAAAAGTCATCCAACCATGGCTAACAAAAGAAATTAAAGCTAGCATTAAGTCAAAGGAGGAACCTTATAAAGTTGCCAGAAAAAGCGGTCAGCCTGAAGATTGGGATCTTTTTAGAAATCAGCAAAGGGGGACCAAGAAATTGATAAAGAAAAGGGAAAATGGAATATGAGCACAAACTAGCAAAAAATATAAAAACAGATTGTAAAAGCTTCTATAGGTATGTGAAAAGGAAAAGACTGGCGAAGGTAAATGTAGGTCCTTTACAGTCAGAGACAGGAGAATTTATAATGGGGAATGAGGAAATGGCAGAGAAATTAAATAAATACTTTGTTTCTGTCTTCACGGAGAAAGACACAAAAAATCTCCCAGAAATACGAGAAAACCAAGGGTATGGTGAGAATGAGGAACTTAAAGAAATTATTATTAGTAAAAAAACAATACTAGCAAAATTAATGGGACTAAAAGTCGATAAATCCCACGGACCGGATGACCTACATCCTAGGGTTTTGAAAGAGGTGGCCATTGGGATAGTGGACACATTGGTTGTCATCTTCCAAAATTCTATAGATTCTGGAACGGTTCCTGCAGATTGGAGGATAGCAAATGTAACCCCGCTATTTAAGAAAGGAGGGAGAGAGAAAACGGGGAACCACAGACCTGCTAACCTCACATCAGTAGTTAGGAAAATGCTGGAATCTATTATAAAGGATGCAATAACTGGACACTTAGAAACTAATAGTAAGATTGGGCAGAGTCAACATGGATTTATGAAAGGGAAATCCTGTTGGACAAACCTATTGGAGTTCTTTGAGGATGTAACTAGTGGAGTAGACAAAGGGGAACCGGAAGATGTGGTGTATCTGGATTTTCAGAAGGCCTTCGATAAGGTCCCACACAAGAGGTTGGTGAACAAAATTAGGGCACATGGAATTGGGGGTAATATACTAACATGGATTGAGAATTGGTTAACAGGCAGAAAACAAAGAGTAGGGATAAACAGGTCTTTTTCAGGATGGCAGGCTGTGACTAGTGGGGGACCGCAAGGATCGGTGCTTGGGCCCCAGCTATTCACAATCTATATCAATGATTTGGATGAGGGGACTAAATGTAACATTTCCAAATTTGCTGATGACACAAAGCTAGGTGTCAGTTGCGAAGAGGATGTGAAGAGGCTTCAAGGGGATCTCGACAGGCTCAGTGAGTGGGTGAGAACATGGCAGATGGATTATAATGTGAATTAATGTGAAGTTATCCACTTTGGTAGAAAAAACAGAAAGGCAGAGTATTTCCTAAATGCTGAAAGATTGGGGAATGCAGATGCTCACAGGGACCTGGGGGTCCTTGTACATGAGTCACTGAAAGTGAATGTGCAGGTGCAGCAAGCCATTAGGAAGGCAAATGGTATGCTGGCCTTCATTACAAGAGGATTTGAGTACAGCAGTAAAGAAGTCTTACTCCAATTATATAGGGCCTTGGTGAGACCATACCTGGAGTACTGTGTACAATTTTGGTCACCTTACCTAAGGAAGGATATACTTGCCATAGAGGGAGTGCAACAAAGGTTCACGAGATTGATTCCTGAGATGGTGGGACTGTCGTATGAGAAGAGATTAAGTAAACCAGGCCTGTGTTCTCTTGAATTCAGAAGAATGAGAGGGGATCTCATTGAAGCATACAAAATTATTACAGGGCTTGATAGGGTGGATGCTGGGAAAATGTTTCCCTTGGCTGGGGAGTCTAGAACCAGGGGTCACAGCCTCAGGATAAAGGGTAGACCATTCAGGACTGAGATGAGAAGAAATTTCTTCACACAGAGGGTGGTGAATCTTTGGAATTCTCTACCCCAGAGGGCTGTGGAGGCTCAGTCATTGGGTATATTCAAAACAGAAGTCGATATATTTCTGACTAGTAAGGGCATCAAGGGATATGGCGATAAGGCCGGTGAATGGAATTGAGACAGAAGATCAGCCATGATCTCATTGAATGGCAGAGCAGGCTCAAAGGGCCGAATGGCCTACTCCTGCTCCTATTTCTTATGTTCTTGTTTAAGATCATTGTCAAAAAAACCAGGAGGGTGATGAGAAAAATGTAATGGGATAATTGGGGGAGTGGGATAGGCATAATGGGCCGAATTACCTCCCTCTGGAAAAAGATTGTAGAGCAAGCAGCCCTGGACCATTCTCGGGCAGCTGTTTGTAAATTCTTTGCCTCCCACTTTCTCCTCGTTCATGCATCATTCTCCACCCAATGAGGTCTGGGCCTGCCCCCAACTACATGCCAATGTAGCTCTGTACCCAGTCACTAGGACGTAGGGCTACTCATCCACCAACTTTGTTTCTTGCCCCTTGAGGGAAGTGTCTTGTAACCACTCAGGATCTCCCCTTCAGAGAGGTTGGAACCTCATCATAACAATGCAGAACAGCGCAAGGCAAGAGCGGGCTAGTTAGCTCAGCCAACCTGTTCATTCCAATGGGTTATGTACAATTTGCATATTTCCGACTGTCCGTCTGTCAGATTTTTATATGGTTACATTCAGTGGATTAATTTCTACTGTGAATTTAACAACTGACTTACGCAGGATAGGAATAATACCGTTCAGATTCTGTTCAGAATTCCGGGAGGACCATCCAGTTCTTCAATCAGTGTATTAATGACGCATGAGCTTGATATTTTTGCTGCCTGGTGATCCAACCCAAGTCTTTACCTTTTTCACCTTTGCCATTTTGTCCCACTCCCTGTGAGTGCTGTCAATCTGCCCTTTTGTTTCGTTTCATTCCTGGGATGTGGGCGTCACTGGTAAGGCCAGCATTTATTGCCAATCCCTAATTGCCCTGGAGAAGGTGGTGGTGAGCCGCCTTCTTGAACCGCTGCAGTCCGTGTGGTGAAGGTGCTCCCACAGTGCTGTTAAGGAGGGAGTTCCAGGATTTTGACCCAGCGATGATGAAGGAACGCCGATATATTTCCAAGTCAGGATGGTGCGTGACTTGGAGGGGAACTTGGAGGTGGTGGTGTTCCCGTGCGCCTGTTGCCCTTGTCCTTCTAGGTGGTAGAGGTCGCGGGTTTTGGAGGTGCTGTCGAAGAAGCCTTGGCGAGTTGCTGCAGTGCATCTTGTAGATGGTACACACTGCAGCCACGGTATGCCGGTGGCGGAGGGAGTGAATGTTTAAGGTGGTGGATGGGGTGCCAATCAAGTGGGCTGCTTTGTCCTGGAAGGTGTTGAGCTTCATGAGTGTTGTTGGAGCTGCACTCATCCAGGCAAGTGGAGAGTATTCCATCACACTCCTTTCTTGTACCTTGTAGATGGTGGAAAGGCCCTAACACCAGTCACCTGGCCAGAGAGCTCAGTGTCATCGACAAGTCAAACAAAAATGCTTGGTGTACACTCCTCCATATTGTTCAACTGTAGAAGGCCCACGACAAACCCTCAGAACTCTGGTAGTCCCTGGTCGAAAAATCAGAACCTGAGGTGGTGGCATGTTGCTGAGGCAAAGAAGCTAATTTAAAAATAATTCAACATCTCCCCAGTAATGACAATTTGTATGAACCAATTATTGTGCGACTCTCATTGGCCAGTGTCTGATTTAACCTTGAACTTATCTGACAGGAGGAACTGGCACTGCCCAGTGGGAAGATATCACAGGAACTACCAAACTAGTCCACGCCAATGACTGTGCGAACTTCACCACGAATGTATCAGCAAGGTGAGCAGCATAGAATTCCAACAGGCCAGGCTCTTCCCAATCACTCCCATTGTGTAGACAAGACTTCCGTCTGCAACTCCTGATTCAAACATAAATGTCTTCACTTGTACAGCGTTTCTTGCTCAACGTCACATCGATTGCCTCACTTGAGCTGGATGGAGTTGGACTGTCGACTGGTCTGTCCACCTTGCCTGCTCAGTGTTTCTTGTTCTGGTTTTGCCCGAGTTTCTGAATGAATGAGAGGAAGATTGGCTAATGTCCTTTACCTCCGCTTTATCAGCAATCACAGAAATCGTGATTCAGCGTTAACCCTAGGCCGCTGCCACATTTCTCCAGGCTCAGCTGCCATAGCTCCATTCAGTCAGGATTGCATCGTCCGGTTTGGTGATAACTCCGTGTCATTTCTCCTGCAGGTTTTGGTTGGCTGACTGTCCGCGAACAGCAGAAGCGGTGAATTTTGCCACCCAAATCTACAATGAGTTGATGGCCGTGCCCTACATGGCCAAGTTTGTTGTGTTTGCCAAGATGCAGGACGGGAGGGATGGCCGACTACGATGCTACTGCATGAGCGACGACAAGGTGGACAAGACCTTGGAGCAGCACGAGAACTTCACTGAAGTGGCAAGAAGCAGGGATATCGAGGTGTGACTGCTCTGCCATCCTTACCTTCAAGGATTGATTGAAATTCTAAATCAGTTATTGAGAGCTCACTTGCCTCATTTTGGATTGGTATAAGGGCAGCAAGCAAAAAAGTTCTCCTCTCGTTCACCCCTGGCAGTAAGGAGGCATCTTATTCCCATTTTAAGAAGTGTTGGCGCAGGACGCCTCTTCAAGAGGGACACTCAATATCCAAACAGTTTTAAAGAGGGCAATTTGGTAACTGTACATTTTAAAAGAGGCATCTAAACCCCTTTTTAGAAACCCATTACGAATAATTCTGATTGATTTTAATGCCCCTTTCGATATTACACTTTGAGTGTTGTTAGGTTTGGAATTATTGAGGCCCACAATGTGAGTGAGTGAATGGCCACACTAGGAATGGCACAGGTGTGATGTCTTTCGGGTTGGGCGCTTGAATAGGCCCACGACTCCCGCCCCACATGGCAGTCTCAGTCTCGAGCCTCATTGACATTTTGTCGACAGGCCGCGGCCACCAAAGAAAAAAAGGCTGAGAAAAATAAACTGAAGACGTGCAATGTACAGATAGTTCTTTGTAACTGATGATGACGTCCTTATTTAGTTCTGTGATATAAAAGGAGGAATGCATTTTCCTGAAGGACTTGTCTTCAAATGCACCTTCCACTGGAGGTCACTTTGTTAGCTCCCTTCACTGTGCCTTAAAAAGGAGAGATAATGGGCCGTATTTTGCGACCCCCACGGGTGCGAAACCCGGCACTTGCGATCTGCCAAGAATCCTCTTGACAGATCCTCCGTATCCCCGGGAGACGGGCCTCTGCGGGTGGAGAGTTGCGCTTTTTGCCCAAGTTCCGCCCGCTGAATGCCTGTGAAATTCTTTCGCCTGGTAAAAGCAGGCGTAAGGCCCGCTTTTACCAGCATAAGAGTTTTATAAAATAGAAAAATAAAATTTTAGCGCTCATTCATAAATTAAAAATACTCATCAAAAAGGTAAGTTTATTTTTAGCCCCGTAAAAACATTTAATTGTTTTTGTAAAAATAAAATTTTTGTTTAAAATAGTTAATTAAATGGCATTTTAATTAATTTTAAGTATGTAATTTTTTTTTAAATGTATTTCATGTGTTGGTGTATTTTTTAAGTGATCCCCATTCATACTTATGGGAGTTCCGTACGTACGCAACTGTCAAAAGTATGAATGGGGATTCCCTTCTTTTATTGGTTGGGCCGGCCCACGCGATCCCAGGAGCGCTTACGAACCGCTTGCGCTCCGGGATACGTGGGGTTCTGCCCGCGCGGCCCCGGAGAGGCCCAGGATCGCAAGCCGCCATTCCTCCCGGGCCACCAGGTACTTTCGTAGACATTTTTCAGGTCGGAGGCGTCCGCCCGCGGGAAGCCTCCGATCGCAAACGTTGGCCCAATGTTTTATTAGTGTGTACGACCACCCTGATTTCAGAGCAGTGTGACCTCAACATGTAAAGGACAGAACATGCATTTATACAGCTCCTTGATCACATCTAAAACACCTCAACAGTCAATGAATTACTTTTGAACTGCATTCACTATTGGTAACCATGGCTACCAATTGCTCACAGAAGCAGCTCACAACCAACAAATTAAATGGATGACTTTTTTTACTCATTCTCGGGATGTGGGCATCGCTGGCAAGGCCAGCATTTATTGCCCATCCCTAATTGCCCTTGAGAAGGTGGTGGTGAGCCGCCTTATACAACTGAGTGGCCATTTCAGAGGGCAGTTAAGAGTCAACCACATTGCTGTGGGTCTGGAGTCACATATCGGCCAGACCAGGTAAGGACAGCAGATTTCCTTCCCTAAAGGACATTAGTGAACCAGATGGGTTTTTAATGACAATCCAGTAGTTTCATGGTCACCATTACTGATACTAGCTTTTTATTCCAGATTTATTTAATTGACTGAGATTTAAATTCCCCAGCTGCCGTGGTGGGATTGTGAACTCATGTCTCTGGATCATTGGGCCAGGCCTCTGGATTACTAGTCCAGTGACATAACCACTATGCCAGCATACTCATTTCTGGTATTGTTGATTGAGGCAGGAATGTTATCCAGGACAGTGGGAAACTCCCTCCTCTTTTTCGAATAGTTCCAGGGGCAATGTTCCCCCTAAGGTGTGCGGCCGCGCACCAATCGAGAGGCCCCGCGCAGGCTGGAAGATACCACGCGGGCGCGCAGCAGATCTGAAGGCACCGTGCACTTAGACCGCAAATTAGAGGGAGCATTGCCCATGGGATGCTTTACATCCACCTGAACAGAACCTCCGTTTAATATCCGAACCAAAAGATAGCAGCTCTCGACAAGGTAACCTAGATTATGTGCTCCGATCCTGGAGCGAGGTCTGAAGCTTAGCAAGTACCCTAGCACCCTACGTTGCTAAATGACGGCAGAAGGATGAGAATCTAGTTTCGTTATATTTCCAGATCCTACAATTTGAAATCTTGTATTTGCAGCGTGTTAGTACCACACTTGTGTCTGAGATTTTCTCTTACTCAGGTCCTCGAGGGAATGCCGCTGTACGTGGAATGTTCCGGCAACATTGTGCCCGTGAGAAAAGCAGGACAGCAGCGCTGTTTCAACTTCCATTCCTTTAAGGAAAACCGCCTTCTTATCACCATAAAGGTCAGTTGGACTGCAAGTGCTGTGAGAATCTATGCAGGAAGGCTGCAATTGCCATGCATTCAGTGGTGTACTCACAGTGTAAAGAAAGACCCGAAAGACTTGCGCCTTTCACGACCACCAGATGTCCCAAAGCGCTTTACAGCCAATGAAGTACTTTTTGAAGTGCAGTCGCTGTTGTAATGTGGGAAACACGGCAGCCAATTTCCGCACAGCAAGCTCCCACAACAGCAACGGGGTAATGACCAGATAATCTGGGTTTTTTTTAGTGATGTTGATTGAGGGATAAATATTGGCCAGGCCACCAGGGATAACTCCCCTGCTCTTCTTCGAAATAGTGCCATAGATCCTTTACTGACAATGTACTAACAGTAGTGTACTACTGGTACCATACTGACAGTGGGGAGTGGCGTACTAGTAGACGGACATGCTGGGCGAAGCCAACCTTGCATACCAAGATATCTGCGCTTCTCTAATTCTGCCCTCTTGAGCATCCCTGATTATAATCGCACAACCATTGGTGGCCGTGCCTTCTGTTGCCTAGGCCCTAAGCTCTGGCATTCCCTGCCTAAACCTCTCCGCCTCGCTACCTCTCTTTCCTCCGTTAAGACGCTCCTTAAAACCTACCTCTTTGACCAAGCTTTTGGTCACCTGCCCTAATATCTGCTTATGTGGCTCGGTGTCAAATTTTTTGTCTTAAAATACTCCTGTGCAGCACCTTGGGACATTTTACTACGTTAAAGGCGCTATATAAATACAAGTTGTTGTTGCAAACTTCCCATCAGTTTCCTTGCTATAATTCTGAAACTCATCCGCTTTCCTAATAGAAATTCATCCTGTCCTTTTTTTTAAAAACCTGCCCTGGGATTTCTGTTCGACTGCCCTTGCCAGCGACCTTTTGCTACAAAAAGACGCTGCCTAAATTTCCGATTTTCCTTTGGCGCTCTGGAAGTTAAATTGTGACCGTGAATCCTCGACTCCTGTATCCGCTTGAAGAACATATCCAGATTTTTCACGGCTGTGGAAACCTTAAAGATCCCAATCAAATCCCCTCATCACCATTTGTGCCATATTTGAAGTTTCCTGATTTTTAGGTGGATTGACGATTGGAGCAAAACCCAGAGCTTTGGGGTAATAAGCTTTACCTGTTTGAACAACGTCCTCGAACTAACTTTTATTCCTAATTTTTCTCTTGTCTAGGTGAGAGATCTCAGCAAAGACCATACTGGTCACATTTCCTTCCTCCGGAAGCCAACAAAATATGAAGATCTACAGCACATCATCTGTAACCTGAACTTCAGCATGCCTCCCTGCATAAAGGTAAGGTGCAGCGCCTCTACACAGGCGGGGCGTACAATGTAACTCGCAGATTATCTCTGGCTGAACTCCCAATACTTATTCCCAGTCGTTACGGCACGTTCAGCGCACCTGGGCCAGGACATGGAAAAACTCAGCCAAGGCTCCCATCCTGATCACTATGCCCCCTGCGGGAGCATATGCATGATGCCCCCACAGGTGAATAGCCAATTCTGAAGGATGATCAATTCGGCTGTCGGAATCCACGGGATTGTATCTCGGCGTGAATCAGTGCCATCAGGAGAGACAGCTTTTGAAATTCCTTAACTTTGCACATTTTTTTTATTCGTTCCTGGGATGTGGGCGTCGACGGCCAGGCCAGCACTTATTGCCCATCCCTAGTTGCTCTTGGGAAGGTGCCTTCTTGAACCGCTGCAGTCCGCGTGGTGAAGGTACTCCCACAGTGCTGGTAGGGATTTTGACCCAGCGACGATGAAGGAACGACCGATATAATTCCAAGTCAGGATGGTGTGTGACTTGGAGCGACAAGAAAAGGAGTAAGAGGGGGAAACACAGATAGCTGAAGAATTGTGGAAAGGAAATGGTGAAAGAGAAAGAATACGTTGTGGCAGAGCCACCAAGGGACTCTTATATCAATGTACATAATTATCTGTAACAGAATGAATCTGTACCTGTATTCGTTTTACTGCATGTAAATAGCGCGGTCTCTGTTGGATTAAGACCAAACGCGATGACGTCACCACGTGGGTCACGTGACGTTCCCAACGGCGGGAAACGTGATGACGTCATGACATCAGACTGAGGAGCCTCCTCTCTCAGTCCTCGTGGAGCCAGCATTGAGCATAGACCTGTTAGTTAGTTCTCCTGCGTTTTGATTGTTACTTCTGCAAAACAGTATTAAACTTCATTTGGTTGACAGACTGACTCGATCTCAGTCCTTTGGTTAGGAATCCAGCAATTCCTACAACGTAGTTTGATATCCTGATGGTGGTTGGCATGGCCTCGCGATTACACCATGATGTAGTCTTACCTTGAAAGGCAGTTACCTTAAAAAGAATCACAACCCTGAGTCTGTACGGTTTTCAGCTTGCTGACTGAATGCGCTTGGGTGGACTCACCATGGATGCTTCTTCCCCTGATAAGTTGCAATCTTCACACGTGGCCGATATGTTGGATGTCTGCTGTAATTGAAATGAATTCTTTCTCCCGGCAGATCGACGGCAGTGACGAGCGGCGGCGGAACTTGACCCCTCTGGCCCTACGTGAACGCTACAGTACACTGAACGAGCCAGCACTGGGTACGGAGCCAGCTTCTTTATCTTCCTTTCACCCTTAGATAACCCCCCCGCTTAAAATCATCCGAGCAGCACTTGGTTCGGAAAGTATTGGAGATGAGCACCTGTGGGTTAGTACATCGCCTAGCCCACACCGTGTTCCAAAACCCACTCTAACAATACAACAGTCACTTCATGGTGCCACTACACTGTTGGGAGGGCACGAGTGGCCTGAAGGTTCGCCCTTTCCTCTTTCTAGTGGTGACATTGGGTGATAAGTAAAAGTAATTGAGGTCAATGGCGATGAAAATTGGGAGAGCTGTATAACAAGTGGCTGAAGCCATATCGTCCGTTTTACACTGCTGCCCAATGTTGAAATTGGCACTTAGGTCTCCAAACTGTTCCGAGTCCATCACTAGGAGGTATGTGCGAAGAGCTGATCATTACAAGATAGAAGTTTGACTGCAACCAGTCTATTGTGAAACCTGGCTTAGTTTCTCTCTTTACCCTCTTTCTTCCTTCCTCTTCCAACTTTCACTCTCTCTCTCTCTCTCTCCCATTCCCAATCTTTCCCTCTCCCCACCTCCTCTCCAGCCCTCACCTACGGCTAAAACTGGATATTAAACGTTTACCTCCAAGGCTACTGTCAGCACAAAAAGTGATGGGCAAACTGTTTCCTCATTTGTTTATAAATACACAAGTAAATTAGTGAACCTCTCACTGTGTCGCAGCCAACATGGAGATGGTGCTGGGCTCTTTTCCTTCTCAACTGAAAGGTTTGTCCAACACTATTTCAAAACAGCAGCTCTTCCATCTATTTTAGAAATGGCCGAGACTCACCGGAATGAACTCCACAATATTACACTGCAGTCCCAGCGCCAGCCAATTGAAGATCATAAACAAAGTGTTGGACAGATAAGTGCAGGTCTCATGAAATGAACAGACAATGCAGCTTCGGGATAGCTACTGCCGTGATCCTCACTGAATTTTATAGATAGGCTCCTGCGATAACTTGCTTTCCTACACTGTGTGGTCTTAATGGAAGAACATCAAGGGGAGCAAAAAACCCACTGGAGCCTCTGTGTTATTCAGTGAGCGTCAACAAGAGTGCCTAATTCCTCACTGAAGTGCATTGAGCAGAGTAGAGACGTTCAATGAGGAGTAAAGGTTTTAACAGGCGTGTAACACTGTGCTTCCAGCTTCCCTGAGTGCTCGAGAACGTGCGGAAATGAAGATGTCTTTGATCGCCGAGCAACTTGGCCTCAGCTGGGCTGGTGAGTTCAAGTTCAAGAGTCTTCATTTCTGAAGGACTGAACTGCCTACATTTTACTTGCTTCTTGAAGCTCAATCTTTTCATTGATTTTTGTGCTTTTTTTTGTCTCAAACATCTTGATCATATTTTTGTCATTTTCAGAGGATAGCCGACTGAGAATTTTTACAGTAGAAAAAGCCAGAAAAAAGCAGATGGGAGTCTGGATTTTGGGTATAAAAGCTAGGAAGTGATGTTGAATTTGTCTTGGTTAGGCCACAGTCGGAGTCTCGTGAGCGCTTCCGCGCACCCTATTGTAGGAAGGAAGTTCGAGTCATATAAACGGTACAAGAGATTCATGAGAAAATTGCCAAACTCATTAGAAAAGTTACAGTTATCAAGAAAGGCTCAAAGAAATCTGCCAGTTTTTTCACTGGAGGTTGGTGGGGTGGGATGGTGTGGGGGAATATGTTCGTGGTTTCAAAATAATGAAAGGTTTTGAGAGGGTTGGTGAATCGGTATAGAGGAGCAGAGAGCCAGGGTTATCACTGCAAGAATGAAAGGGGAAGAAAGAATATAACCTGGAAAGCTTTGCCGCAGTTGGTTATTGAGGCAAATGTTGCAGCCCTGAGTTTAGGAGAATTTTTTTTTCTTATTCGTTCATGGGATGTGGACGTCGCTGGCAAGGCCGGCATTTATTGCCCATCCCTAGTTGCCCTTGTGAAGGTGGTGGTGAGCCACCTTCTTGAACCACAGAGGGGCAGTTAAGAGTCAACAACATTGCTTTGGGTCTGGAATCAC
Source organism: Somniosus microcephalus (assembly GCF_052327205.1). Lineage (NCBI taxonomy): Eukaryota > Metazoa > Chordata > Chondrichthyes > Squaliformes > Somniosidae > Somniosus > Somniosus microcephalus. The sequence goes on from NC_141016.1 coordinate 24,666,634, forward strand.
ACCTAGGCCAGACTGGGTAAGGACGGCAGATTTCCTTCTCTAAAGGACATTATTGAAGCAGAGAACAACAACAACAACAACTTGTATTTATATAGCACCTTTAACATAGTAACACGTCCCAAGGCGCTTCACAGGCGAATTATAAGACAAAAAATTTGACACCGAGCCACATAAGGAGGAATAAGGGCAGGTGACCAAAAGCTTGGTCAAAGAGGTGGGTTTTAAGGAGCATCTTAAAGGAGGAAAGAGAGGTGGAGAGGTTTAGGCAGGGAATTCCAGAGCTTAGGGCCCAGGCAACAGAAGGCACGGCCACCAATGGTGGAGCGATTATAATCAGGGATGCTCAGGAGGGCAGAATTAGAGGAGCGCAGATATCCCGGGGGGTTGTGGGGCTGGAAGAGGTTACAGAGATAGGGAGGGGCGAGGCCATGGAGGGATTTGAAAACAAGGATGAGAATTTTGTAATCGAGGCGCTGTTTAACCGGGAGCCAATGTAGGTCAGTGAGCACAGGGGTGATGGGTGAACGGGACTTGGTGCGAGTTAGGACACGGGCAGCCGAGTTTTGGATGACCTCAAGTTTACGTAGGGTAGAACGTGGGAGGCCAGCCAGGAGTGCGTTGGAATAGTCAAGTCTAGAGGTAACAAAGGCATGGATGAGGGTTTCAGCAGGGGATGAGGTGAGGCCGGGGCGGAGACGGGCGATGTTACGGAGGTGGAAATAGTCGGTCTTTGTTATGCTGCGGCTATGTGGTCAGAAGCTCATTTCAGGTTCAAATATGACACCAAGGTTGCGAACAGTGTGGTTCAGCCTCAGACAGATGTTAGGGAGAGGGATGGAGTCAGTGGCTAAGGAACGGAGTTTGTGGCAGGGACCGAAAACAATGGCTTCAGTCTTCCCAATATTTAATTGGAGAAAATTTCTGCTCATCCAGTACTGGATGTCGGACAAGCAGTCGGACAATTTAGAGACCGTGGAGGGTTCGAGAGAAGAGGTAGTGAGGGGTGTCGTCAGTGTACATGTGGAAACTGACGCTGTGTTTTCAGATAATGCCGCCAAGGGCCAACATGTAGATGAGAAATAGGAGGGGGCTAAGGATAGATCCTTGGGGGACACCAGAGGTAACGATGCGGGAGCTGGAAGAGAAGCAATTGCTGGTGATTCTCTGGCTATGGATAAGAATGGAACCAGGCGAGTGTAGTCCCACACGCTGGACAAGCCAACCGTGTCAAAGGCTGCAGACAAGTCAAAATGGGTTTTTATGGCAATCCAGGAGTTTCATGGTGACCATTACTAATACTAGCTTTTTATTCCCGATTTAATTAATTAATTTGAATTCTCCAGCTGCTGTGGTGGGATTTGAACTTGTGTTACAGACCATTAGTCCCAGGCCTCTGGATTACAAGTCCATGTAACATAACCACTACGCTATCATACCCCATATGACAAAATGGGAGTTAAGTTAAGCCAAAGCACAGGCTCCCCAGCACCAGCTGCTAGAGGGCAGGCTGCACTGAATTTGGTGATGATCCCCATCCCCCCAGTTCTGAATTGGCTACTGCCACCTGAAAAATGTTTCCTAGAGAGCTTGGCCTGGAACATACTTGGCTGGGGAGTGTAAAATCTGCCAAGGCTGCAGCACTTAAAGGACCGCAGCTCACCATTGTACTGATGGCCAGAAATGGTAGAGTGGAAACGTGTGTGTGTGTGCAACATTGTTCCCTTTGGTGCTGGGGGTCCTGCTGCAGGAGGTGATCCAAAGGAGGTTGACCCTACTTAGAGTTGCCATAACAGCGCAAACTGTATGGAGGGAGGTCACTGACCGACTCCAAGCAGCCATCCAGGTTCCTTTTGTCTAACTGCAAATGAGGAATAAGTGTGTTGGTTTCAGAAGCAATGTTAAGTGTGCTCACTTTTGCACACATTTCAAGTGGGTCGCAACCATCTTAGCACAAACCCGAGTTGGGAACTACTGCATCCCCTGAAAGGTATAATTTTAAAGCTGTGTGAACAACCAGTATCCTCTTGCACGCACTCGTACAGTGTGCCACATCTGGATGGTACACTTTCCCTGAAGGTGGAGGTGGCGGACAAGGAACAGCAAGCGGAAGCTCAGGCGTACGGCCTCAGCCACTCTTGTGGGGCGAGTCCCAGCCGTACAACTCTCATGGTATCTCGTGAAAGAGTTCGAGGGAGTCACATCATCTGAGCAGCAAAGTTTAAGGTGCAGTAACATTATAGAAATTGAAACACAAAAGGAGGCCATTCAGCCCATCATGCCTTCACCAGTGCTCGCTCTTTAACTGGAGCTGTCTACTTGAATCCTATTTCCCTGACTTTTATGGAATTTGAACACGGTGTCTAAATGAAAGATCAGTAATCTGGCAAATGTTATTCCTTGTGTTGTTATTGTTTGAGACTCTTTTGGGTTTTTTTTTCTTTTAGTTCCCTCATACCCAGTATCACTCACCAGACAAGAGAGCAGGTGGGTAACTGGCACGTAGGCCTCTGCCGGTCTTCTGGTTCTCCGCAGTAGCTCAGGTTCACTTGAGCCTCCCTTGCCTCCCAGTGGGACAGTACCTCATCACTGCTCAGCATCTGCTGAGATGACGTGTCTGAGGTGAAGACATTGCTTGGTGGGAAGTTCAGATCCTGTCTTATCCCCATGAACCTGCCAGATTGTCATAAAAACCCATCACTAATGTCCTTTAGGGAAGGAAACCTGATCTAACCTATATGTGATCCAGACCCACAGCAATGTGGTTGACTCTTAACTGCCCTCTGAAATGGCCTAGCAAGCCACTCCGTTGTATCAAACCACTAGGGAAACACCTCACGGACTGCAGCGGTTCAAGAAGGCAGCTCACCACCACTTTCCCAAGGGCAATTAGGGATGGGCAATAAATGCTGGCCTTGCCAGCGACCCCCACATCCCATAAATGAATAAAGAAAAAAAAACTCCCAAACTTGCGAGCCACACCACCTAGAAGGACAAGGGCAGCAGATGCATGGGAACACCATCACCTCCAAGCACCCCTCCAAGTCACACCCCATCCCGACTGGGGACATATATCACTGCTCCATCATCGTCGCTGGGTCAAAATCATGGAACTCCCTCCCTAACAGCACTGTGGGAGCACCTTCACCACACGGACTGCAGCGCTTCAAGAAGGCGGCTCACCACCACCTTCTCAAGGGCAACTGGGTAGTGAGCAATAAATGCCAGTCTTGCCAGAGATGTCAGTATCCTAAGAATGAATTTTTGTTTAAACTGCTTGGAAGAGCAGCTGAGTAGTGAGGAGGTGCTTCCCTTGTTGGAGGGGGGGGAGTCATCTATCTTCAAACACATCCTCCAGCAGAAGAAATTAAAATAAAAACTATTAATGCTATAAAGCTGAAATAAAGCAAGAAAATGATGGAAATATATGGCACGTCCATAATCAATCATCTGAAAAGTGAAAAAGATTTTTGGCAAAGAACCTCGTTTCTGAAGGTTAAGCTCCCTTTTCTCAGATGCTGATGGACCCGCTATGTACTTGTAGCATTTTCTGTTCTTATCTCCGTTGAGGAGCACTTGGAAGAGGCCTCCAGGGAGAGGCGAAGCCGCTGCCAGTGTTCCTTTGGCCTCGAACCAACATCCCATTGACAATACCTCCCTGCATTGGCAGCCTTTCAGCACCTCATCTGATGACACAATATCGGCTAGCTTCTCTAAAGGGCGCCCAGTGACGGTGGTCACTGTGGTTCCCAGGGAGTTTTCCTCTGTATGTTGTTGTAACTAACTGTTCGTCTCCGCCTGTCGGTTACAGAGTTGGCAAGAGAGCTGCAATTCTCCGTAGACGACATCAACAAGATCCGAGTGGAGAATCCCAACTCGCTGCTTGAGCAGAGTGCTGCACTTCTCAACCTGTGGGCCAGCCACGAGGGAAAGAGAGCCAAAAGTAGGTTCAAAAATATAACCTGGGCCACGGCTAGATTTGCAAAAACCATTTGCATTAAAGGAAACACATTTTTAAAACGGCACAAGAGCAGAATTTAAAAGAGACCTAATTTTCTGGACAGAAGTAAGAATGTAAAAGAGACTCCCAGCTAATGCAGTTGATTCCATGTCAAGAAAGGAACTGGATAGATATTTGGTTGGGAACTGTATTGATGTCTATAGGGATAAGTGTAGACTGACATGATCAAATACAGGAAACTTTGGTTTATCCGGAGGTTATATGTCCGGAATACTCGACCTAACGGCAAAAATCAGGAGCCGTTTTCTATAAGTTTTTTTAGTTCTCGTTGCTTTTTTTTTCCCAGTCAGGCACTGCAAGGTCTGTAGCTATAGCAACAGCTTCAGCTAGAGACGCTTGCAGCTGCAGCCGACTGTTTTGAAGCTGTTGCTAAGCAACAGGGTTTGTTGATTCACACGGAGCTTTTCAGTTCCGTATGTTTCAACATTAACGCTGGTATGTCCGGCACTTTTGATGGTACGGCACCAGCTCGGTCCCGTCAGTGCCGGATATCAGAAAGTTTCCTGGTACTCTGCGGAATGCATTGGTGCTTCTGCTGCTGGGGTTGGGATGGCAGGGGACAATGGGCCATGGGAGTAGTCAGATGCAATCGGGCTCCTGTATTGGAACGAACAGACCAGGGCTGAATAGTAGAGGTGTAAAGGGGACTGACGAAGAATTTTCTGGAGTTTTGCTTGTTTATCTTAGTGGGTCAGAAGTAGAACGTTCTCTGAAGAGGTTCAATGGGTTTGGTAGAATCCTTGTACAATGTAGGTGGGCTTGACCATTGAATCATAGCATTCAGTTTTAGCCAAGAAGGAAACTTTGTAGAACATTGTGCCTATGCCAGTGCTCACTCCCATCAGAGCTCTATAATGCCACAGGCTGGATGTCCTCATATTCCATGCGTCCCTGTATTTTGAAGGGCGTTGAACAGAACCTTAGACAAACAATGTGATGCAATTGAACTAGGAGAGAGTAATTCTTCCAATATATTATATCCGGCCTGCTGCTTCCCAGTGAATCAACTGTATGATTTCTTATAAGACTGAAGGAATTTTCTCACGGTTATCAGTCTTTCAGTGGGTGGTATCTGCCATTAACAACCCAGAATAAAATGGCAATCTTTCTGCATGCCAACACTTACCACCAGCATAAAATTCAAACTAAACTGAATAAACCTACCTCAGAAACCTAATGGTGCACATATTAATCTCTATATGTAATTAAAAAAACACAGCTGTATAGGGATGGTTAGGAAGACCACAAGGATGGCTGGTGTTGGTCAATCACTTGTGTAGTGAAGGGTGGTCTTCTCGGGTTGGGTGAGGGGGAGCTTTACTCTCCACATAACCCATGTTATACCTGACCTGGGCATATGTTCCGTTCTTCAACATGAAGAGCCATCACAGGATTGAGCATAAATGAGAGTAAAAAGATCTTGCTCTGTTCGGTGAGGTGCTAGTCTGAGGAGTAATGATGAGGGTTTAGGTGGTGGATGAGCACTGGAAGGCGGTTGGCAACAAGTAGGGAGCTTGGAGTAAGATGGAAAGTCAGGCAGAAGATTTTATTCCATAGAGTATAAAGAATAATAACCAGAGAAGGCCATTGAAGTGGACAGTGCTAAAGGGCTCAAGAATGAGCTTCTGGAGAGAGGAGACTGAGGGATCTGGTGAGTACGTCTGAAACGAGGATGGGTTTTTTATGTTCCAAAAAGTTCTTAATGTTCTGAACTCTGCTGATAAATGAGTACAATGAAAGGACTAAGCATTGTTATCTTTCACGGTTTTGACCTGATGCTTCTGTCTTGTTAGTGGAAAGTTTACATTCAGCTCTGAAGAATATTGACCGGAATGATATAGTGAGTATGGTGGAGGGGTCCAATATAAACAGCCGGACTCTGAAAGGGAATAAAAGGCATGCGGAAAGAGACCATAGCTTGTCTCCTGCTGTAAATGGTAAGCACGAACTCCACTACCTTTCTAGTCTGCTAGCCGTTTTTGGTCCCTTTTCACCTGTACTACGCTTGCAAGCCAGAAATTCTCGTCGCCAATCCCCATATAAGAAAGGCTACAAAGCACGCGGCGTGTGGTGTCATCGTTTATGGGTGCGCAGTGGAGTAAGCCATCCGTAGTACTTGAAACAATTTAATCCCCGATATTCAGCTGCCCGCATACTGAACGCATTTACGTTCTTCTCAGTATGACTGCATTAAAGTCATAACCGTGTTTTAAAAAGGATCACAAAAGCTCTGAAGAAGCAGCAGCAGCTCACGTGAGTCACCTGCAATTTTCCAGCCTACTTGCGGACTCGTCTCACATTGTGGTCCTGCCAAGTGATAAGACATGGACATGATCCAGTCTCCTAATTCTATTTCGTGTATAGTGCGTTAGAACACCAGCCTGAACTCCCACCATGTGTTGAGCAGACCTGACGATTCATTGTTTTAAGATACTGGTTTGGCAAATCAAAACTAGGAGGCATTCTCTATAAGCAATACATTTTTGACATGTATTTAAGCTACCTTCCAATTAAAGCCTAACTCCAGTCTATTGAAACCCATCAATCTATTTCACTCTAACAGTGAGTGTCACTGTCCCCTGTAACAGGTTAAGCAGATCATTTTATAACCAAATCCAGCTGGTTGGATTTTGACCGATAATCTACACCCATTCATATTGATTATTGAAAGCATCCGCAGGCAGGAGTGTAACTAAAAAAAATGTCCTGATGTTCAGTGTGTTTGTATGCAGTTGGGATGTCGCAGAGTATCCCACATTTCAATATCTTGACTGCGATAAAACCATAAGCATGAAATTATTTCCCATTCAATTCCACGTGGACTTAACTTTGTTGGTTAATGTTTATTTAAAATTCATTCTTGGGATGTGGGCATCGCTGGCAAGGCCAGCATTTATTGCCCATCCCTAATTGCCCTCGAGAAGGTGGCGATGAGCCGCCTTCTTGAGCTGCTGCAGTCCGTGTGGTGAAGGTACTCCCACAGTGCTGTTAGGGAGGGAGTTCCAGGATTTTGACCCAGCGACGCTGAAGGAACGGCCGATATACTGCCAAGTCAGGATGGTGTGTGACTTGGAGGGGAACTTGGAGGTGGTGGTGTTCCCATGCACCTGCTGCCCTTGTCCTTCTAGGTGGTAGAGGTCGCAGGTTTGGGAGGTGCTGCCGAAGAAGCCTTGGCGAGTTGCTGCGGTGCATCTTGTAGATGGTGACACATGTTAAATAATTGGAGCACATGCAGATGCTTCAGTCCATGTAGGGATAATTCTAACCACTCTGGACTGCCCCCTTCGGCCAGTCAATGTCACTGCAGCCTAAGCGGGATCGCATTAACACATGGTAAAACAACTTGAAGTAACCTTTGTGTTTATAGCTGAATTCTTATTGTTCTGTGTTTGTCAAACATTTACTTCTGGTTGTCAGCAGTTTACTTCCTGTGCCAAAGGTGAAACTATTTAAACTTTCTGTCACCTCTCTACCTTTGACCTCTGATGTCATGTTGATATCCGGCTTTGTGCCATCTTCTGCACTGCATGTCCACTGCCCTCCATCTCTACATCTCAGATTAGAGAGTATTTTCCTAGGGAATTATTGGATAGTAGATTACACTCCCAATGTTGAAAGCACAGAATGGGGAAAATGACCTTTCATACCAAACTCCAGCTCTGTTGCTATTTATGGCTTTTTGTAATTCTAAAAGTACATTAAATATTCCCCATGAAAACTTTCTTGGCCTTTTCCTTCATGGAGCCTCTTTCACCTAGCAAAAGATAGCAGTTATATAGTGCCTCATCATGTCGAAATGTCCTCAAAGTAATTCACTTTAATGGATTACTTTTGAAGTTCATTGACTGTTGTTATGTAGGTCAGTACAAGTCCGTTGTGACTCAGGAATTCCCTGCAGTCAGCAACCAGACAGCTGGGACTGTAGACCTCTCCATTACCCAAAGGATGGTGCAATCTAATTAACGAATGACTAACCCATACAGCTCATATCAGCTGCAGCTGGGATAGCTCAGACTGCGACTGCCTTCTTGACTTCCATTGCCACAACTATAATTTGACAATTGTTTCAGCTGCTATGTCATAACTTTGCCTAGCAGCACATATACAGGGAAACATGGAAGGATTCCACGTGACCCCAAGCAAGAATATAATTTCGTATCTTATGCCAGTAAGCAACAACTTGCATTTATATAGCGCCTTTAACGTAGTAAAAAGTCCCAAGGCGCTCCACAGGAGCGTAATCAAACAGAAGTATACACAGAGCCAAAGAAGGAGACATTGAGACAGGTGACTTAAAGCTTGGTCAAAGAGAGGTTTTAAGGAGCGTCTTAAAGGGGGAGAGAGAGGTGGAGAGCAGAAAGGTTTTGGGAGGGAATTCCAGAGCTTAAGGCTTAGACAGACGAAGGCACAGCCGCCAATGATGGGGCAAAGGAAGTCGGAGATACGCAGGAGGCCAGAATTGGAGGAACGCAGAGATCACGGAGGGTTGTAGGGAGTGTTGCCTCTTTTTTTGGGGGGTGCGCAGCGGCCCATTCACAGTTTCATTGAAAAAGTCGGTCTCAGGCTACGCGGACCGGCAGAGAGGGCTGGAGGAGGTTACAGTGATAAGGAGGGGCGAGGCCACGGAGGGATTTGAACACGAGGATGAAAATATTTAATTCGAGGCGTTGGTGGATTTGGAGCCAGTGTAGATCAGCAAGCACAGGGGTGATGGGTGAACGGGACTTGGCGCGAGTTAGGATACGGGCAGCAGAGTTTTGGATGAGCTCAAGTTGATGGAGGATGGGAGCTGGGAGGCCGTACAGGAGAGCGTTGGAATAGTCAAGTCTGGAGGTAACAAAAGCATGGATGAGGGTTTCAGCTGCAGATCAAGATGGGTAATATTACAGAGTTGGAAGTAGGCAGCTTAGCGATGGAGAGGATAGAAAGGTTTCCATTGCATCTGATGTCAAACTGATCTAACTGTCATGCACCAGTATTGTCAATAATTGTGGAGAAGCCCATGGCCTTGCCTGCACAGAAATTCTTACTGTCTATCCAATCCTCCATGATGAAAAAAGCTCCATGTAGGCAACAGGTCCTTGCTGGGTGGGGACAAGGGATGGTTTAGAATTGGAGCAGCCCCTGAAATTTGCCCAAGGAGTTGTACTTCAAAATGTACAGATTGGGAACTGATCTGAAAATGATCCTCATGCCTTGGCTAAATGGGATGGATTCATTTTCCCAATGCCATATTTTACAAGACATAATTTCCCTAGGAATACTGAAAGAGATGTTATCCATTCAATTAAATTAATGTTGGAAGCTGAACGTTGCTTGCATGTGACTGAATTATGCTTTAATGCCCATCATTAAATGATGGGTGCCCATCATTTAGAATGGGCAGCCATCAAAAAGAAATCATCTCCGTCCGACATAAAGCCTAGACTTCAGCAGGAATCCAGAGTGATAGACATACTTTGCCAAATTGCCAGTGTCACACGGCACATCTTTCTAAAACAGGCAAGTCAGAAGAAGTGTTTAGCACGGTGGCATAGTGGTTAGCACTGTTGCCTCACAGCACCAGAGACCCGGGTTCGAATCCGGCCTTGGGTGACTGTCTGTGCGGAGTTTGCACATTCTCCCCGTGTTTGCGTGGGTTTCCTCCGGGTGCTCCGGTTTCCTCCCACAGTCCAAAGATGTGCGGGTTAGGTTGATTGGCTATGCTAAATTGACCCTTAGTGTTAGGGGGATTAAATACGTGGGGTTACGGGAATAGGGTGGGATATGTGTCGGTGCAGGCTCGATGGGCCGAAATGGCCTCTATCTGCATTGTGGGGTTTCTGTGATTCTGTGATTCTGTGATATGTCAATTTGAAGGCCACTCTATCCAATGCCAGCAACTCAAATTGAACAGTTCACGAGTGGCTTGAGGCTGCTACCACCTTGGATACATCCAAGGGGACACAGTAACGCCCACCTTTCTCATTGACCTGAATTGGTCAACTCCTGATCCTCCTCTGCAGCAACAGCAAGAGGACACAAGGCCCTCCACAAACACACACTCCACACCAAGGCTGACCTTAAATTGGAGGCTTGCATGTAGGAGATGGAGTATCTCTGCCCAATACTGTCCTGCACGACAGCAGGAAGAAATTCCGTTTCCAGAGCCGCTCATCACATTGAGTAGAAAGAAGAAAGTCTTCGGAAACTCAGAGTCCTGAAAAGCAAAGAGTGTTTACAGGATTTTTCTTCTCTCACTCAATCTGCTGTGTTTATTGAAAATCTGTTGTTTAGGGACAAATGTTGTTCTGTTTGCTCTGCATGTTGTGCTGCCTGTTGTGTCATTTCACACGTGGCTATTCCTTCTCCATGTCATTGAAGCAGAAAAGAATATTCTTTTAATTAAAGCATCTATCACAAGTGCCGTGTAAGTCAGGTCATTGGTAAGAAAGGAGACGTCACCCTCAGGGCACCATTCTGTTTTATCAGACATTGGGGGGTAGACTTTAACTTTTGGGTGGTCAGCCAGTCGAACGTGCCGGCCGACTGCCAACCCATTCCGGCAGTGAAAAGGCCGCTGTGATTCTGAGGCCCCCCGGACATCATTCGAATCCGGCCAGTGAGCTGCCGTTGTCAAATGGACATCCTGAGGCAGCTCGGCAGTTATGGGCCCCAGGGATGTCGGCTAGTTGAAACACCAGCAGCAGCCGCAAGTAGGTTCTGAGGGTGGGTGGGGGAGGCCGAAGAATGTCGCAGCAGCCCTATCGTCAGGGTGAACAGTGTGGTAAGGCTACCCTTTTGAGGTCATTACCGCCATCTTAACGCAGATTTGGGCAACTTAAAATCAGCCCCATTGTGTCCTGAACCGTGATGGATTTCCCTTCCTGTATCCTATATTCATTGAGCCACACAGCAATCCTACAATCCTCCAATTTCTCCTACAATCTACAATAATATCACTACTGGTGCCAAGACCAAAAACACAGTACAGGAAACTCTTGTTTAAATGGCACCTAAATATCCGGAATTCTCTATTAACTGGCAAAATTCATACTCCAAAAACACCTCAATAACCGGAAACGTTGCCGAGTCCAAGTCTGAGTCTCCCGCGGTGGCCGAGTTAGTCAGTGTGGGTAGTTCTCCAAACTGCCACTACTCGGCTTCTTGGCGCTGTCAGAAGTCCGAACACCTCAATAACAGGAGTCTGACTCTTTGTTTGTTAAAAATAGCCTCGGTAGATAACCCTCTCCATCATCCGGCATTTTTAATCAACCGGCACCATCCCGGTCCCGTCGGTGCCGGATACCAGAGAGTTTCCTGTAAGTCAATCTTATGTTCCATGATCTTTCTTAAGATGCTATTCCTTTGAAAATGTCGAGCCCTTATGGCTTTCTTTTCCTTGTGGTCCATTCTTAACCTTTACTGACTCATTAAAGTTAGTAATTTAGGAATTGTAGCACAACTGTAAATGGCTGCCTCTAATCTTTATTAATTTCCACTATGGACAAAAGATTTTTCTGTAATAAGTTTGGGCATAGCTGTGCTTTTATCACTGAAAGTGAAGGCTGTAAATATTGAGACCAAACCAAAGGAATGCGAGTTGCACCAAACAACATACTGATCACGAAGAGCCTCAATAATTTGTCAGTGGTTGTGTTGATCCTCGGCCTCTAGCGGCCAGCTGTTGTGACCGTGCAGTGATGTTGAACGACGCATTGCAGGAGCTCGGCCAGCCCCTCTGATCACAAGATCCTCTAAGTTTACTGCGCAAAGTAAGCCCCCCCGCCCCCCCACCAGATCAGCCTTGATATTGGCCAGTTGCAGCATATAACTCCTTTATCTCCGCTGTTAGCCTGTAAATGCACCTCAGTCCCAGTACGAGTTAGGGCACTCACTATTATGTATCCCAGTTTCCTTTTGTCTTTCAGAGGAGCATTGTCAAACTAGTAACATCTGGCAATGAGTCTGAAGTTATCTTTGTCCTGTGTACATGGATCGACGGGGGCCAAACTCATTTTCTCAGGATCTTTAATAGTCAATAAAATGAAGACTCTATCAGGGTTTTACTAGATCGATGGATGTTGTGGACAGAGAATGTCTCTTAATTTGAAGGAAGCACCAGATACTAATGAAGTTCTCGCACTCATCCCTATAGAAGTATCCAACCTGGTTCTTTGAGACCAGTTTTCAGTGAGCCTATTCTCATCACATATCGAGTACGGAAAGCCAGTCTACACACTGCACAGTTGTAGACAATTTTTGTATCTCACTTGAGTAACGGAGGAGTGGGTTTCCCATTGGTTTCAGCACAGCACGGGACAGTACAGGCCTGAGGTGAGGCAGTGGGCCAAAAGAAACTATGGCCTAGAAATTCACTTGGGCGCGGGCAGCTCGCTCGCGCCCAAAAGTTAGCGCTGGGCGGGGAGGCATTAGCGCACGCCGTATATTCGTCTTCTGCGCCCCAATTCGGAAGCGGGCGCTATACCAGGGTGTGCCCGCCTCCGTTTGGGGCGCTGCAACTGAATATCGGCACGCTAGTTGCTGCAGCGCCACCCGATGCGGTGCGGCAGGCTGCGGAACTGCAGGCCTCCTCCTCTTAAGGAGGAGGTGCCTGCAACGGCCGGAGCCCCGATCGCGAGTGCCGGCAAAAGAGCCCGGCACAACGGAGAAGTGCCGGGCTCCACGGAAACCAGCCGGCAATGCCGCGGGGGGGGGTGGAGGAGGCCGGGGAAGGAGGTGCGGGCAGGCGGCCGCCGAAAAAGCAGCCGGCCGCACCTTCCGCTTTAAAGCGCCCCACTATGGCAGCAGGACGGCCCCGTTTTCTGTTCGCTGTTTGCGCCCGCTTCGGAGGAGGCGGCCGCAAATAAATATGGGGATCGACGCGGTTTCGGGGCGTTACGGGCCACCGCGCACACCGATGACATCATCGGTCCCGGCGCAGCACTAACGGCTACCGCCGCCAATACCGCTGCACTCAATTTCCGCGCTACCACCCCGCCGGCGCAAAAGACCTCTTTAGGCGCTAAGTGGGCGCAAGGCCCACTGAATTTCTAGGCCTATGGCTTTTTAAAAAGCTGATATATGCATTGCATTGATTCCTTTATTGCTACTTGATTGAATATGGCTTTTTTTAAATTTAAATTGAGAAATATATATAGAATATATCTGTATTAGCTCCCTATGATTCTATTAACATCACAGCAGCATGTCTGACAGGGGAAGCCAGGGTCTGCAGCAGTTCTTGACCAACCAGCTCCTTTTTCATCTCCAACTGTAATCTTAGCTGCATTTCCCCATCCCTTCCTCGAACTGTGTCACACTTTTGTAACGGGTTACTTCATATGCTTGTAATCCTGCCAATTCGAGTGAAATCAAATGTTACCATCAATGCTAAAAGGAGCTGTAAACGCAGCACCAGAACTATTCAGTGGCATCAAGTTGCATGGCCTGAGAAGCTGAGAGCTTCTGGCTTGGTGCTCACTCATGTCTGGGACTGTATTTCTCCACACTAACTTCATTCTAAGAAGGCTGAAAGACCAGTACATTGTGTGTCCAGTGCAGTCCGTAATACTTGAGAGCAAGGCGAGCAGTCTTACTGACGGAGAAGGCTATTTTTGCATGTCAAGTGGACATTGCAGCTGTACAAATGGGATCTTTGTGCCCCTGTGCACTTGTACCTGGCGTGTGCTATTGCTATGCTGGGTACCTGGTGTTATCGCTGAGGAAACCAAGCTGAGATTATGAGGATGCTGCTCTTGAACAGTTGAAGCATTGACCTCATACTTGTTCCAACTAACCAAGAGCGTCCTCACAGTCCAAAACACAATAATTACTTGGGCTTTGAAGCAGCCTGATTAGCAAGTGCAACAGCTCAGACCTTCTTACCAGAGTGTTGGAAGGTGGATTCTGAACACTGCCTGTCTTACCCCAACACAACTGTTCCTCCAAGCGACTGGTGATGGCAGCTTTCAGATTTAAGATTCTTGAACTCTTTTTTTTTAGTGGCAGATGATTTGTAAATTCTCACCCTTTATTTTGCAGCCTATTTGGACAGTTTAAATATCTGTAGTGACATCCAGTTGAAATGTCAATAGCTGGCGATGGAGCTTAACTGGATTGGATAACAAGACCCTTTCCTTCAAAGACTAGAGTTCAAACCAAGCTGCAATTAAAAAGGATTACAGGTCATTGATCTGATTATCTCTCAGTGCATCAAATTTAAAATCCTTCTCGTCATCTATAAATCCCTTCATGGCCTCACCGCACCCTTGATAACTTCCTCCGGCCTTAGTCCCCTCCGGTGTCCTCCGGCCTTCTGACTCTGGCCTTCTTTGCATCCCTGATCTCTCTGCTCCATCATGACCTGGCGGAACCTTGAGGCCTGTCAGCCCTACTCAACAATCTCCCTACCTTCGAAAGCACTCTCAAAATCTAGCTTTTCCACCAAATAGTTGCTGACTTCTCCTAACTTTCCCACATTGGCTTACAGTCTAATCCCTTTGTTCCTCTTTGAAGCACTTTGGGCTATTTTTCTATGTTAAAAGTGCTATATAAATGCATGGTTTTTGTGGTTGTATAGGAAACTCTCGATTTACCGGCACCTAAATAACCGGAAATCTCTGTTAACCGGCAAAATTCCGGAGTAGGTTCAGGTATGTTTTACTTCATATTAGTGGCCGGTCCTGGTTCTGTGGCTGTGTAACCGGGGTTCCTGCACATGTTGCTAAGCAACAGGGATGCCTGGATCTTGTGGCCAGGGTTCCTGCACCTGTTGCTAAGCAACAGGGACACCTGGATCTGTGGCCGTGTACGGGACTGTCGTACCTTTTACTATACCTCTCTGTAATCTGGACTTTTTGATAAACTGGCACCACGCTGGCCCCGTCGGTGCCGGATAAAAAAGAGTTTCCTGTATTACATAGAATTATATAGATAGAAGAATATACAGCACAGAAACAGGCCATTCAACCCAATCAGTCCATGCCGGTGTTTATGCTCCACTCGAGCCTCCTCCCGTCTTTCCTCATCTAAATCTATCAGCATAACCCTCTATAGCAATCTTGTTGTGCGAGGCCCCTTGGGGAGGAGCGATCATAATATGATAGAATTCTTTATTAAGATGGAGAGTGAAGTAGTTGATTCAGAGACTTGGGTACTGAATTTAAATAAAGGAAACCATGATGGTATGAGGCACGAGTTGGCTAGGATGGATTGGGGAATGCTACTTAAAGGGTTGATGGTGAATAGGCAATGGCAAATATTTAAAGATCGCATGGATGAACTACAGAATTTGTTCATCCATGTTTGGCATAAAAATAAAACAAAAAAGGTGACTCAACATTGGCTAACAAGGGGAATTAGGGATAGCATAAGATCCAAGGAGAGGACATATAAAGTGGCCAGAAAAAGCAGCAAACCTGAGGATTGGGAGCAGTTTAGGACTCAGCAAAGGAGGACAAAGGGATTAATTAAGAGGGGGAAAATAGAGTATGAAAGTAAGCTTGCAGGGAACATAAAAACTGACTGTAAAAGCTTCGATAGATATGTGAAGAGAAAAAGATTGGTAAAGTCAAGCGTAGGTCCCTTGCAGTCAGAATCAGGGGAATTTATAATGGGGAACAAAGATATGGCAGACCAATTAAATACATAATTTGGTTCTGTCTTCACAAAGGAGGACACAAATAAACTCCCAGAGATGTCGGGGAACATAGGGTCTAATGAGAGGGAGGAACTGAATGAAATCAGCATTTGTAGGGAAATGGTGTTCGGGAAATTGATGGGATTGAAGGCCGGTAAATCCCCAGGGCCTGATAATCTACATCCTAGGGTACTTAAGGATGTGGCCCTAGAAATAGTTGATGCATTGCTGGTCATCTTCCAAAATTCTATAGACTCTGGAACAGTTCCCATGGATTGGAAGGTAGCTAATGTAACCCCACTATTTAAAAAAGGTGGTAGAGAAAAAACGGGGAATTATAGACCGGTAAGCCTTACATTATAAAAGATGTAATAGCAGAGCACTTGGAAAACAGTGACAGGATTGGACAAAGTCAACATGGATTTACAAAAGGTAAATCATGCTTGACTAATCTACTGGAATTTTTTGTGGATGTAACTGGTAGAATAGATAAGGGAGAACCAGTGGATGTGGTGTATTTGGACTTTCAGAAGGCTTTCGATAAGGTCCCGCATAAGAGACTAGCGTGCAAAGTTAAAGCACATGGGATTGGGGGTAAGGTACTGACTTGGATAGAAAACTGGTTGGTAGACAGGAAGCAAAGAATTGGAATAAACGGGTCTTTTTCTGAGTGGAAGGCAGTGACTTGGCGATTGGGCAGGTGCATGGCAGATGCAATATAATGTGGATAAATGCGAGGTTATCCACTTTGGTGGCAAAAACAGGAAGGCAGATTATTATCTGAACGGCAATAGATTGGGAAAAAGGGAAGTGCAATGAGACCTGGGTGTCCTTGTGCACCAGTCGCTGAAGGTAAGCATGCAGGTGCAGCAGGCGGGTAAGAAGGCAAATGGTACGCTGGCCTTCATAGCAAGAGGGTTTGAGTACAGGAGCAAGGATGTCTTGCTGCAGTTGTACAGGGCCTTGGTGAGACCACACCTTGAGTATTGTGTGCAGTTTTGGTCGCCTTATCTGAGGAAGGATGTTCTTGCCATGGAGGGAGTGCAGCGAAGATTCACCAGACTGATACCTGGGATGGCAGGAATGACGTATGAAGAGAGATTGGGTCGATTAGGCTTATATTCGCTAGAGTTTAGAAGAATGAGAGGGGATCTCATTGAAACTTATAAAATTCTAACAGGACTAGACAGACTAGATGCAGGAAGGCTGTTCCCGATGGCGGGGGAGTCCAGAACCAGGGGTCACAGTCTAAGGATAAGGGGTAAGCCATTTAGGACAGAGATGAGGAGGAATTTCTTCACCCAGAGAGTGGTGAACCTGTGGAATTCTCTACCACAGAAGGCAGTTGAGGCCAATTCATTAAATATATTCAAGAAGGAGTTAGATATATTTCTTAAGGTTAAAGGGATCAAGGGGTATGGGGAGAAAGCAGGGACAGGGTACTGAATTTGGATGATCAGCCATGATCCAGGCTCGAGGGGCCGAATGGCCTACTACTGCTCCTATCTTCTATGTTTCTATGTTTCCCTTCTCCCTCATGTGCTTATCTAGCTTCCCCTTAAATGCATCGATACTATTCTCCTCCTCAACTACTCCCTGTGGTAGTGCATTCCACATTCTAACCACTCTCTGGGTAAAGATGTTTCTTCTGAATTCCCTGTTTGATTTCTTGGTGACTATCTTATATTGATGGCCTCTAGTTTTGCTCTTCACCACAAGTGGAAACGCTTCCTCTGTGTCTACTCTATCAATTTGTCTACTCTCTCTGTTACCTTCAAAGAATTCAGTGAGGTTGGTCAAGCAAGACTTACCCTTTTAAGAACATAAGAAATAGGAGCAGGAGTAGACAATATGGCCCCTCGAGCATTCAATAAGATCCTGGCTGATCTTTGACCTCAACTCCACTTTCCCGCCCGACCCCCGTATCTCTTGATTCCCTTAGAGTCCAAAAATCTATCGATTTCAGCCTTGAATATACTCAACGACTCAGCATCCACAGCCCCCTGGGGCAGAGATTTCCAACGATTCACCACCCTCTGAGTGAAGAAATTCCTCCTCATCTCAGTCCTAAATGGCCGACCCCTTATCCTGAGACTGTGCCCCTTATTTATTTTGAAATCCATGCTGACTATTCATCATTATACTTTTTGGTTTCTCAGGCCTAGAAATTCGTTATCCCGTTCAATCCACGCCCATTCAGAGGAATGCAGGCAGCACACAAACTTCGTGCTGCACATTTCCATGATTGCAGCGCTCAGCCCAGTGCTAAACGCGCTGCTGAATGGCTGTGCAATCATCAGGGGGCCCAGGTTCTTGTGAGGCTAGCACCACTTAAAACTAGTCTGCACTACTAGCACCACTTAAAACTAGTCTGCACTACTTAAAGACAGTCTGCACCTCTTAAAGGTGAGGTGCATTCTGCCTGCAGCAGCTCATTGAACTGATTGGGTACACAGGAACAACAACTAGTGTGGCACAACAGGGGAGAGAGCATGCACAAAGGTTCTCGGATGCAGCACTGGAGGCCTTGGTGCAGGAGGTGGATAGAAGGAGAGAGGTCCTGTTTCCACAGGGGGCCAGGAGGCCCTCCAGGCAAAATCGCAGATGGCAATGGCAGCAGATAGCCATAGTAGTCAATGCCAGCAATGTAGCCCCGAGGACCTGGCTGCAGTGCAGGAAGAAGTTTAATGACCTCACACGAGTGGTCAAGGTCAGTGAATTCATCTTCAAATACCATATCCCACAAACTGCACCTTTAGCCTCACACACTGCTCAATGCACCACACCCCCATCACTCACTCTACCAAACACGACTCATACCTCACATTCATACTTTCAACTCACCCTCACACACTTACCACTGGTGCAAGCCTCAGACCCACATCTTACAGCTTGCACACAGTTAACTATTCAACCGTGGCAGGCACATCACCCAAACACATTGCACCACATTCATGGACACACTTCCCTTCCTCTTGCAGAACAAGGTGGCTGACAATCAGAGCCAGCAGGAGCTACCCAAAGAAGAACAGGCGCACCTACATAATCTTACCCCCATGGAGGAGACGGTTTTTGCCATTCTTGGGAGGGCAGTCGCTGAGCCCATGGCCAGTGGCGGGGCTGAAGATATCGAAGATGACAGTGTGCGCATACCTAATCCTCCTCCTCGCATCCCACTTCCCCATCATCCCACAATCTCTTCTGATTAACAAGCTGCACGTGGTGTAAAGCATGCACCTCCTGCTTTCCCCCCCTCCACCCCGCCCCTCACCACAACCCTTGTGCCTTTCTCATTGCAGAGATTAAAGAAATCCAACCTGCCCAGCCAGTGGTGCAAGAAGAAGAGGGAGAGGAGAGTGATGATGAAGAAACACCGTCACTTGATCTGATACTCGCAGCCACCAGCTCAGATACCGGCACTGCGCGGACTTTAGAGGGTAGCTTAGAGGTAGGATCTGCACGTAATGATTCACCGGGCACGAGTGGGCTGCAGCCAGGGCAGGGGGAAAGGATAGCGCAGGTGCCAGCCCCGCGGAGTGTGAAGTCACACACGAGTTCTGTGGCAGAGGACTCCGATGAGGACATCAATGGGGCGGCCTACAGAAGAATGCTGATGGGTATGCACAACAAAATGCTTGGTGCATAGGCAGGCCTGCCAGAAAACCAGCGTGTAACGTCGAGGAGCATGGAGGAGTCCAACACCAACCCTGCACAGGGCTTTGGACAGACTGAAGTCATGCAGGCCCAGCTTGCTGCCACGCAAGCTCAGACTGTTGCCATCGAGGCTGCATTTATCAGTGTGGAAAGGGGCTTGCAGGGTGTCACAACAGTCCAGTAATCTGTCCTCCAACAGATTGCTAGAAACTCTGAGGCGCCACCCCAGGGGAGAGGCAGTGGCTCCGTGGATCAAGAACCTGTTGTCCTCTTTCAGGATGACAGCATTTGTCCTCCCACTCCGCCAGTGCCCTTGATGGTGCCTGTCAGCCAGCCAGCCCAGTCTGCTGCTGCCCATGCTGAGGTGCAGTCCGCAGCTGGGCCTTCTAGGCCCAGAGCTGCTCGAGATCGTCCTGCAAGGTCATCTGCAGTCTCCCCCACTGAAAGTCAGCAGCCTTCCACCAGCCATGCTGCAGCCACTGGGGTAGCACTGCGTAGGAGCACTAGGACAGGCAAAGGTACACTGAAGACAGGCACTAAGGGAATATTCACGGGTGATTAGTTGACTTTGTAATATTAGATGGATTGATGTATAAAATTGGATTGGAATGTTTCTTTTGTGGTGGCTTTTATTTCAGCATTGTGGCCAAGAGTACGCTGTGATGGTCAGTAACAGG
Source organism: Somniosus microcephalus (assembly GCF_052327205.1). Taxonomy (NCBI): domain Eukaryota; kingdom Metazoa; phylum Chordata; class Chondrichthyes; order Squaliformes; family Somniosidae; genus Somniosus; species Somniosus microcephalus. Next base: position 24,686,603 of record NC_141016.1, read on the forward strand.
GAAGGTAAGGAGAGGGACTATTGTTGAATGGGGAATTGGGGTTGCGTTCACTTGTACTGTAATTGGATGAGTCAATCACGGACAGCCCGGGCAGAAAGGGGCTTTCTGGGCTGCTCCCTCCTCCTCTTCCACTTCCTCCTCCTCCTCTACTTCTTCCTCCTCCTCCTCAGCTAGTCACCTTATGCCTGGTGGCAAGGGCTGTGCCCTCATGATGGCGAGGTTGTGGAGCATGCAGCAGACCATGACGAATCTTGAGACACGGTCTGCTGAGTACTGCAGGGCTCCTTCAGAGCGGTCCAGGCAGCGGAAGCATTGTTTAAGGATGCCAATGGTCTGCTCTGTCAGATTCGGTGTGGCAGCATGGCTCTCAGTGTTCTCACGCTGCCCTCATGTGGTTGGGTTGCGGAGTGGAGTCATGAGCCAGGTGGTCAGCGGACTGCCCTTGTTGCCCAGTAGCCACGCTTTGGTTTGTTTTGGTGGCTCAAGGAGAGGGAACAGCAGACTGGCGCAGAATAAAAACATCATGACTGCTGCCAGGATACCGGGCATTCACCATCATGATGTTCCAACTGCACGTTCAGCGAGTGGTAATCTTTGCGATTGCGGTCCATCTCAGAATTTAGATACGGCGCCCGCAAAGCCACATGTGTGCAGTCAATGGCGCCCTGCACCATGGGGAAGCCTGCTATCCTGGCAAAGCCATGTGCACGCTCTGCCTGGTTCTCTCTGGTCAGAGAGAAGACAATGAAGTCCCCTCTCCTGGCATAAAGACCGTGGCCTAGAAATTCGGTGGGCTGCGTCACCAGTTAGCGCCTAAAGAGGGCACTCAGTGGCTTTAGCGCCACTGGCCGTGCCTCCCGCGATATTTAGTGGGGCGCTAATGGCGGCGTTAGCCTGTTGCGCTGCGCCACCACCGATGACGTCATCGGTGTGCGCAGCGCCCAGCTACCGCCCCGATCACGATATTTGGTCGCGCCCGCCTCTGTAACGCTGATCGCAAATCGCGCCCGGTTCACGGGGCCTACCTGTGGCGGTAGTGGCGCAAATTAAGGTGGCGGTGCGGGGCGGCCATTTTTCCGGTCGCCGCCTGCCAGCACCTCCGTCCCTGGCCTCCTGATCCCCCCCACCGGGCAGTGCCGGCTGTGTCCCGAGAGCCCGGCACTGCTCCTCGGTGCCGGGCTCTTTTGCCGGCACTCGCGATCGGTCATCGCGCTGGTGCAGGCCCCTCCCCCTTAAGAAGGGGAGGAGGGCCTGCAGTACCGCAGTGCGCCGTGCCGCGGTGTGTGGCGCTGCGGCACGTTGCGCTGCGATATTCAGTTTCAGCGGCCCAAGAGGGACGCGGGGCGCCTTGAGCAGCGCCCCGCGTCCCTCTTGGGGCGCTCCAACTGAATTTCCGGCGGGCGCAACTGCTCCGTTCGCAGCGGTAATTCCGGTGCCCAGGCGAGCTTGGCGCCCCATTTGGGGCTCCACCGAATTTCTAGGCCTGTCTGTCACCTCTCTTATGCAGCAGTGGACAGCGAGCTGCGCGATATTACAGATGTCGTCTGCTGCGGCCTGCAAGGATCCCCAAGCGAAGAAATTCAGGGCCACAGTCACCTTCACAGCCACTGGCAGCGCTGTCCTTGCCCTGGTGCGAGGCTGCAAGACTGGTTGCAGGAAGTGGTAGAGTTCTGTGAGCACCTCCTTTGTAAAGTGCAGATGCCTCACACACTGCCCCTGGCTCAGGCTGAGGTAAGAGAATTGCTCTCGGAAAACCCTAGGTGGGTAAGGCCTCCTGCTGAGAGCCGTTCTCCCCCTCCTCCTCCTCCCTCTGCGAGCAGCTTGTCCTCTTCTTCGCAGCCTCTGCTCCATCTCCCTGTCATGTTGCAGGCCAAGGGGGTGACATCTAGAGCACATGACTGGGAGCAAGTGGTCTGACCAGAAACCTTGAAGTCAGAACTAAGACCGTCTCCACTTGCAGCACCACTCCCTGTCACCTCACCAACTTTAAACAACTCTAGAAAGCTCCAAACACTTCCACAAACTTACACAGAGCCAACAACTTAATCAGCAACTAACCTTAGAGTGGTTGCTGATCCTTTTAATTATCAATGGTGGGGGATCCTTGCCGCTGCTGAATGTATGTTCAGCTGTGCGAGGTTAACAAAGGGCGTTAGCTCCTGCATTGAGGACGCTGCAGCACGTCGGCCGGCAGCGCCATTTCGGGTAACTCGCAGTCCGGATGGGGGGAGGGGAGCCGGGCATGGTGGCCAGAGCGGGAGAAGCAGGCCACCACACGTGGAGCCGGCAACAGTGAGGAGGAGGCCGCGGTGACGAGGAGGACGGAGCGGCTGAGGGACATCGTGCTCCCACTGCCACGGGAAGCCATTGTATTGACTCTGAACGCGGCGCTGTATGTATAGCCGACGCGTCCCTACGGGGAACAAGCATTCCATTGTACTTGTTACATATGGCAAATAAATCTAATCTGAATCTGAATCTGAAATAGCAGTGCTGGTGTCAAATCAGCATTCAACGATCTGCCTACTCTACATACTTCTGGCGCACGCTCCCAGTGCAGACGCTAACGCTCTCACCAAGATGGCGTCCGATGTGGCATGCACCAGAAGTGTGCGTGCACAGCACGGACGCCATTTTCGGAACAAAATGGCACCCGTAGCGCCCGAAAATCGGCTGCCACGGTGCTGAATTTTCCGCCCGAGATGTTTGTCTATTTTTTCTTTTAATAGAGATTCCATTATCTTTCCTACCATCAATGTTAAGCTGAGTGGTCTATAGTTCCTTGTACATGTTATATCTCCCTTCTTAAATATTGTGATGGCAAAGATATTCAGTGTAGAGAGTTTGGCCTCTGACCATCCACTTATCAGTGAATTCAACTCCACAGCACAAAGTTGCCCTCAGAACTTATCATTCATAATTGGAACAAAAAGATGGGGGAGAAATTCGGTATCGCCCCGTTTGGGGCGCAATTAGCGGCCGGGCGCAAAGTTTAGCGCCTGGTGCTAATTATCACATCCGACTGCAAACTCGGCTTCTATCGCCCCTGGAGATGATTTGAGCGCTAAATCAGGTGCTACACACCTCTCTTAAGGCGCTAACGCCGAGGAGCGAGGCGCTACCTCAGAGCGCTGGCGAAGCTCATGTGATGTCAGTCAGCAATGGAACACAGACACACTGGCGCCGGCCAGTTCTTAAAGGGAAGGGTCGATCTTGCTCTCCATCCACATCCTGCTCATTGCAGCCTTGAATCTCGGCCTGGAGAGACCTGTACATCAGTTCTGCTGGAAAGAACATTGGCAAGGCCCAGGGAAAGAGCTCAGAGTGCAGCCCCCATAGTGTCTTCTAAATCGATGCAAGGAAGGTCAAATCAAAATGAACCTGCAAAGTGCTGTTCAGTACCCAAAACTCCTTCACACAACGTTGAATCTCTCCAGAAGTCTCTCTCTCTCACTCAGAATGCGTGGTGCAAAAATGTCGCCGTCAAAAAAAGGCAGGAAGCGGCCACCTTTAAATAGCGCTCCCCCACTCCCTTCCTGACTGCAAAACGCTCCCCTCAACCTGTCGTTGCTAGCAGCAGATGGAAAGGCAGGGGGCGCCACTCAATATCCGGTCCGGGGCGTTGCACGCTCGACTGACGTCACGACCTGTGGACGCAGGAGATCATGGCGGTAGTGTTTAGCGCCGCCGCAAAATGTCTGGTCAATTTCGTGAGCGCTGAAAACATTGCCGCTCCTGGGTGCTAGTTGCTTTGCGCCCCGTTGGCACTAGTTGCTTTGCACCCCATTAGCACCCTAGGGCTCTAACGGGAGGCGCTAATCAACCACATTTATCCCCCATAATTGCAGGCTATTCCTCCTCACAGAGAATTGACCAATAGAATCCGCTTTCTCCTGTACTGCGTGTAGATATGTGTAATGTGATATGCAACAGAACGCACGCGTACGCACACACTAACTCAACACTTTAATTAACAGCAATTATAAGGTTCACAGTGAGGTCAGCTAAATCAACCTGCATGTAGGTCAGTGTTTCTTCCTGGCAATGCACGTAATTCTGGAGCTTGAACGACATTCCCGCCGGTTTCAAAGCAGTGGAATTCAAAGCGCACTGAGTGGAATGCATCGTAAGTTAATTCCGTGACGAAACCGGGGCACGTTGTGTTATAATTGAACCTGTCTGACATGTTTGCTTCTTGTTTTGTTTTCTCACAGACTGGAATGATTTTGTACCAGCTTTGCGAGCTGTTAACTCCAGTAGCATGGGGACGATGGACCACATATCTTCAGGAAGTTACTGTTTCTGTGACCAGAAAAATGGATCCTACATTTTGCTGGAGTTTGAAAAAAAAATCCCTTATTTAATTTGCTGCTTTAAATCTCATGGATTTTTTTTCTTGAATCATAAATGCATCGTGATACATTTCAGTAATTTTGACCTAAATGTAGAATTCTTTTGTTTCTTGAACTTTCTGCCCCTCCCCATTTTTTCTTAGTGGTTCCCATTTTTTACACGATTGATACAGGTTCTTGATCAAAACTCCAGCAGAATTAATGATCCTATTCCAAAAACCTTGATCACTTGGCAAGCTCAAACTTAAGGCAATGAGAACGCTCAAAAATTAGCCCATTGTTTCTCAGGGTCACACTCATTTGAACAAGTTTCCGATATGCTTTTGACTTGCCAAAACAATTGGTTGCTTGGGCTTTGAATAATCTTTCCTTACATGATTGACTATCTTTGGGCTTTAGTAATGGTCAGGCTTTGTGTCCAGTCTCGCCAACAGCACCTAGTACGAGTGACCGAGCAATAACCACATCAAAACAGGAATAAGAGAGGATCCATGCATTCCAAAACTACCCAACTTTCACCAGAAATTGCTCTAACAGACCCTTTTCAGTCAATAATAATCTGTGATAGCCACCATTGTGCGCCCCAAAGAACTGCTAATAAAGTGGTGTCACAGGCAGCCTTTACCCTGGCATATGAGACACTTGTCACTCCACATAGTTTAGGAGGAAGAACTGGGGATAACAGAGATTTAATAGACATCAGGGACAGGGGTAAATTCAAAGGCACACTTCTCAAGGACATTGGGATGAATACCATCAGGACCAGAGGTTTTAATGAAGTCCAGAAAATCCAATAGACCTGGTGTGGATAAAACTTGGTATCAGTTATAATGGTCGAATGGAATGGATTAGTAACAATGATCATCGAGGTTAGAGTTGGGGTTCAAAAATGAGCCCAAAAGGCCAGAGAGCGAGCAACTGTACCATGATGGCCGGAAAAGGAAAGCAAAGAAAGATTTATAGAAATTGAGAGGGACAACTTTGGCTAGGGACCAAAAGGAGTGGCTGTGAGCTTTGCAGAAAGAAAATCAGCTCTTTTCAACAAAGTTGTTTTTCACAACTCATAGTGCATTTTGCAGAAGTTATGAGCAGCGATAAAACAAGCTCAGGATGCTTCAGGTTGAGTAAGATGCCATCTGTGACAGGCAACATGATTGAACCACGATATAGTGCTAGGTATGACAGAAGGTGAAGAGTGAGACAGATGAAACATTCAATAGGCAGAATAACCTCAGTGACTTAATGGACACAGTTAGAAAGGTCAGAAGAGTAAAGGGAACGGTTAGATCTTGAAGGTTGGTCAGCAAGATTCTTGAAAGTACATCCCATTTGGCTGACTTATGGTGCCAACCAAGATAGGACTTCTTTCATGGGCATGTCCACAAGCTTAAGGTTCATCCCCCAGAGCCTGATTTTTACCGCATTTCCACCTGAAGTCCCTTAAAGCGCAGTTTACCCCCATTGAAGATGCCGTACCATAAACAGTTGTACAGCTATCTCAACTCATTACTTTAATTACCATATCTGCAGCATAACAAAGACCACCTATTTCCACCTCCGTAACATCGCCCGTCTCCGCCCTTGCCTCAGCTCATCCGCTGCTGAAACCCTCATCCATGCCTTTGTTTTCCAACCTTTCCTCATAGCTCACTCCTCTGTTTTTTTAAATTATTTGTTCCTGGGATGTGGGTGTCACTGGCAAGGCCAGCATTTATTGCCCGTCCCTAGTTGCCCTTGAGAAGGTGGTGGTGAGCCACCTTCTTGAACCGCTGCAGTCCGTGTGGTGAAGGTACTCCCACAGTGCTGTTAGGGAGGGAGTTCCAGGATTTTGACCCAGCGACAATGAAGGATCGGCGATATATTTCCAAGTCAGGATGGTGTGTGACTTGGAGGGGAACTTGGAGCTGGTGGTGTTGCCATGCGCCTGCTGCCCTTGTCCTTCTAGGTGGTAGAGGTGGCAGGTTTGGGAGGTGCTGCCGAAGAAGCCTTGTAGATGGGACACACTGCAGCCAGGGTACGCTGGTGGTGGAGGGAGTGAATGTTTAAGGTGGTGGATGGGGTGCCAATCAAGCGTCCTGGATGGTTCACTTATTTCACATATTAAGAGCCGCTGACTCCCAGAAGCCTCTTTATGTAGTCTCAATCTTATTGACTCCCTTCAATACCTTATAGACCAGAGGGATACTTCTTAGTTTGGAGAATTCTTGCAGATTGTGGCAGAAATCTAGCTGCAGGGTTATGTGCTCCAACATACCAACTGTGTCGGGACCTAGAAAAGCTTCTTCCTCAATCTGGAGCACAAACGGAAAGCTAATCAATATTCAGTAATGGTCTCAGTGCTGAACTTCAACAAGCTTGTTGGAACTTGTGGAGTCTTTGGCTTTCGAGTGTGTTACAGCTGTCATTGAGATATTAAGACCAACAGGCAGCAAGGGCCTTGAGGCTGATGACTAGATTAAGCTCACACCTTCCACGTGGAACACAAGGCCATGGATATTTGTTAGATACAGGGAATAAAATTAAAATGTCAGTGAAACATGAAAAATTCCCACAAGACAAGTTAGAGACAGAAGAAAAGCATGAGAGCAGCAGGCAAGAAAAGCGAAGAGAATCTGCTGAGAGTCTCACTCTTCTGTTGTGCAGTGGAGCCGATTTTGACCCCTTAGAATATAATGGAAACAAGGTTTATCCTTTATTTTATTTGTTTCTTTTAAACTTGTATTGGGGAAAACAGTTTTCAGTGATATTGCTGTGGTTTTGCCATTTGTACAGACGTGCCCACAGAGAGAGAAGTTCTAGTCACCCTTCCATGACTCCTTTTGCATCCTCCTGAAGCTCTTCCCTCTTCTCCATCTGGCTCAGTGTCAACTCACTATCCTCCATCCTATAAAGTGTATTGAGACTATAATGAATGCCATAGAAATGTTTAATTTGTTCCCATAATTGACAGTTTTCCCTGATTACATTATAACCCTCTGCATCGGACAGTTTCGCCCTCCTTGTATATTTTAGCCATGATGTGGAGATGCCGGTGTTGGACTGGGGTGGACAAATGTGAGAAGTCGCACAACACCAGGTTATAGTCCAACAGTTTTATTTGAAATCACAAGCTTTCGGAGCACTTCACCTGACGAAGGAGCAGCGCTCCGAAAGCTTGTGATTTCAAATAAAACTGTTGGACTATAACCTGGTGTTGTGCGACTTCTCACACTTGTATATTTTGCATTTTGTGCTTTTGTTTTGAAGCTTGGGCTCAAAGCATGACTGCCAAAAATTTGAATGGCCAATTTATAGCCCAAAGATAGTCCCATGCCTGGCAGAGTTCAGCACATTCCACAGCTGCCAATGAAGCCCATTGACATAATAGTATTGGTTGAATAAAGCCTTGTGGTATAGGAGGTCTCTGGTGGTCCATCTCCCCTGACCCCCTCCCCCAGTATAATCAGTTATTGCAGGTATGGCTTCTGCAGATCTGCTCTGTCTGCTTGTGTAGGTTTCACCTCAGTGCAGGATGAGATGCTTTCACCTGCTTCGCTTCACTACACGATGCTATCTCCGCTTCAAGCTGACCAGTTCTGGAACGATGTCACAAGCCTGGATGTTATTCCCATAGCACGCGCTGACAACGATTCCCTGATGGAGATATCAGAGGTCAATGTATGGTCATCAGGTGGCATGCCACCTCTAGTGGTAGCAGAAGACTCCTCACTGGACTATAGCAAAGCTGATGAATCATTTCCTGCTGAAGGATTGAGTTCCTTAAATCTCACTGAGGAGGACACAGTGGATTCAGATGCCTTCAATGGGCTGGTCGATGTACTCGACAATGAAGGAGGTCAGAGGTCAGAGAGCAAAGCAGAGATGACAGAAGGAGAGAGTCCGGCCAAGCCGAGAGAGGAACTGAATACAGAGAATGGCATTTCTGTAATTGCAGGGCAAGCAAAGGCACATGATAGATGGACAGGATCACCAACCTTGAGAAGAGAGACCATAGACACCAAATGGCCAGACCAGAATGTAGACAGGTAAATGGAAACCTTATTTGGGATATTGAAATGTGCAAGACAAGTTCCAGTACTGCATATAAGGGAAACTCCGCCCTGCAGCATAATGCAAAGAGAACATTTTGACAAAATAACAATGCAAACTTGCTTGTAATTCCATCAGTGATGTTGTTTTGCATCCCTGTAGGCCCAGGTAGGACATGCCACTTGAGTCAGTAGCTGAGTACTGACAACACGTCCCAGTGAATGGCAGTGTGACCATTACCAGGAGTCACATCCATGGCAGGGTCCTGAGATAGCTGCTGGCTGGCTCCCTGGGGGGTTGTGACGTGTTGGCTGGGGCAGGTCTCGAGATTTATTCCAATCGCAGACAGCCAGTTTAACAGATAGTGCTTCCATTTATTTAACCCGAATGGGCTCATTTACACCGTGTTGCCTTTTTAGGAGTTGTTTTATTTGAGAGTTTCTTCCGCACCTCAGTTTTCCCCACAGCATGTACCATTTCCTGACTGGCAGGGAGTGTAAGCGATTGGATTCCAGGCCTCCGTCCGTACTGTTCAGAATCTCTTAAAACCAAAATCAGCAGAATTGCATTGAATTCTGCCTCAGATTCCACCTCCTTGCCTCAACGGAAGAGTGTCAGCCCACTTGTCTTCCCAATATTTGGTTTTCCTTCACGTTTACCTGTCTCTTTATTTGTCCCTGGAGATCAGAACCCAGACCGGATGCTGTTATTAAAAAGAAAAGCATTTGATTATTGAAATTAGCCTCATCCTGTGCATACCGGTTCACTGGAAACTGGATTGAAACTGTACGCACTGAAAGAACCTTAAGAAATATATCCAACTCCTTCTTGAATAGGAGATCCTTGTCTCCTGGGCCTGTAAGGACAAAGCTTCAGCAAAATCTATCACCCAGTTTCTCATTATGAAGTGGCTCCCTTAATCACCTGCTTGCACTGATTTAAATTTAGATCCGAGATCCTGACCCATCCATGCACCTTATGAAATTTTTCTCATCTCCAGAAAAGAGCTAATTTTGTACCGATTTATTTTTACAAAGGTCTCGAGCGTTACCTTGTAGCTCCATTGCTTCATACCAAACAGTCCATGAGGAGCGAGGAAAGGCCCCTGAGTTTGAAGGAACCTCTGTAGTGACCTCAATAGCTGAGTCCTGGAAACCCAGCTTCATCACATCCCAGAAGGAGGCCTGGGCTGAGGTACTTGAACAGCGGCCTGTGGAGATTTTGCCTCACGTTACAAAGCTGGATTCAAGTAGACTGAGGGTGACCAAGGAGAGGCTAGTGCAGCCAGTGGAAGACAGAGTGCAGCTGCAGTCGCTGCGCTACTTCGACCTGAAAGAAATGGAGAATCCTCTTTGCTTATCCTCAGGGGGCACGGCGTTTCAGCATCGCGATGATCCGCGGAGCAGCTGGATAACTGTGGAAGAGGAAGTCATGGATTCAAGCGAGGAGGTGAGAGGCTTTTTCCTTGCCTTAGCAATATAGAGTGGGGGAAGTTAGAGAAGAAACTCCATGATCACTCAAACCTGTAAACTAAGAGTATTATGCATTGCCAACATCATAAAGTTGTTGGGTTTAAGTTAGACGCTTTGCCCTCAACCTCCCAACCAGCTATTTACCAAGTCTATTGCACACCTTTTAAATGAAGATGTGTGAGGAAAGATCCTCAATGGATGTCGGAGTCCTGTGAATCCCCTATATTCAATGCCTATTCCCACACCATTTCCCATCCAACAATGTGGATGATGGCCAGCTGACGGATTTTTTGCCTGCGTCACTATTGAACCGAAAATGGGTAGCACAGAAAAGCAGCCGGGATGAGTTAACCTTGGATCTTACTCTTTCGCTGAGGGAAATTCCGAGCTTTTATTACAAGAGGATTTGAATATAAGAGTAAAGACGTCTTACTGCAATTATATAGGGCCCTGGTGAGCCCACACCTGGAGTATTGTGTACAGTTTTGGTCTCCTTACCTAAGGAAGGATATACTTGCCATAGAGGGAGTGCAACGAAGGTTCACCAGACTGATTCCTGGGATGGGGGGATTGTCCTATGAGGAGAGAGTGAGTAGACTAGGCCTATATTCCCTAGAGTTTAGAAGAATGAGAGGTGATCTCACTGAAACATGCAAAATTCTTCAGGGCTTGACAGGGTAGATGCAGGGAGGATGTTTCCCCTGGCTGGGGAGTCTAGAACCAGGGGTCACAGTCTCAGAATAAGGGGTTGGCCATTTAGGACTGAGATGAGGAGAAATTTCTTCACTCAGTGGGTGGTGAATCTTTGGAATTCTCTACCCCAGAGGGCTGTGGAGGCTCAGTCGCTGTGGATATTCAAGACAGAGATCGATAGATTTTTGGATATTAATGGAATCAAGGGATATGGGGATAGTGCAGGAAAGTGGAGACGAGGTAGAAGATCAGCCATGGTCTTATTGAATGGCGGAGCAGGCTCGAAGGACCAAATGGCCGACTCCTGCTCCTATTTCTTATGTTCTTGTGTTTTTCTGCTGAGAACTTTCTGCGACTGGAATCATACCCCAAGCTTGAGTCTTATCCTACACGCCACTATACTCTTAAAATGATCAGTGCTAAATATTTAAAAGTGGGTTAGAGTTATGCACTCTGCTCCCAATGCTTGTGGGTAGAGACAGCCTGCTGCAGCATTAATCCCGAGGACTGGAAACTCCCCGCTTTCGATCCCCAGTCGGTGCAGCGTTGACCGATCTCAGCTGGAGCAGGAGTTGGGGAGCTACAGTTGGCTCAACCCCCCTAGGGATAAGGAAAGGGGAAATCATCCAGGGTTCCCGCTGCTGAATATTCGATTCCTCCTTGAAGGAGGTGTGAGTGTGGATGTCAAGTAAGAACATAAGAAGTAAGAGCGGGAGTCGGCCATACGGCCCCTCGAGCCTGCTCCGCCATTCAATAAGATCATGGCTGATCATCGACCTCAACTCCACTTTCCCGCCTGGAGGTCATGATCGAGATTGGCTGCATTGTTTGCAATTGAATAACTCATCATCATTCGCTGCCTAGGCTCATTTGGGCAAGTTACCCAAGGAACCTGTAGCACCAAACCTTAGCGGGAATCAGTGCCTTCAGGAAAGGAGGGAAGAGAAATGTGGGGGGAGGGAAGGAAAAACAAGTGGAAGCCTGGTTTCTCCTGACTGGGAAGTAACTCGCCACGGGATATTATTACATAGCTTCCCGCAACCAGTTATACTGATAACATCAGTTACAGCTGTGTGGGCAATTTTAAATTCTTTCTAACAGTGGGAGATTTTCCTAAAGGGGCTTTGTTACACCCCCTGGAGCGGTTTCTCGGCCATGTGATCTGGCATTATTCATCCAAACTTTCAAGAGCATTGCACCCCCTTCAATAACTGGAGCGAAAAGTACCCCGCATTTACCATTCACTGTAGGTAACAATCCCCTTTGGATTCGGGGGGCGAGGGGCATACGGGGAAGTTATTCCGCTGCCGTTCCTTGCCTTGTCAGCTTAAAGGGTAGGGGTCAAGTTCACGTCACTGATACGAGTTTCTGTGAAGCCAACCTTGACATTAACAGAACGTCCAAGAAGCAACATTGAGCCTGGCCTGACGCCTGAATAGACTGGAGTTAAAAGACGTGACGAAGTGCAGGGTACTCAGACTTGGGCAAGGCGCAATGGGCACAGTGAGGAGTTTAGAACATTCTGATATGACAACATATATTTCTGCTATCACACAGTTACTGTAAAGCAGGTATTTCAAAGTAGACCAGAGGTTACTAACTAGCAGGGGGCTGTGGTTTTTTTTACTGTAAGCTAGTGTCAGCCAGTCTGGGACATTAATAGATTGAGTGATAGCCAGGGCCTGTGAACCAGGCCAAATCAGGAGTTACCCTCCTCACACCTCAGCACGAAGGGCAAAGTGACAGGCAGAAACGTGAGCTGAGTTCCAGCCAATCCAATCCTCCCCGCTGTAATGTGCACAGACGGTGTTTCCAAATATAGCCACTCGCTGACGTGCTGGCCGTCTTTCACCTCCCCCTCCCTGATAAATATTCTGGCAGGAAACTCGTGGCACATCCATGTGATTTCACTGGACAGGACGAGACCAGACGGGTCTTAAGGTGAAAATCAAAACACCACTAGCCACAGGCGCTACGTGCTGAGAATGCAAACAAAACGCACCAGAACCCGGAGAGGAGATAATCAGGCAACTCTTCCTGGGCCATAGGCAAACGTCTCTGGGCTGCATGAAGCAGTTTACCGGATGACTCTCGGCGGGGTATCTGACGATCTTGATTTGCCCAGCGGGTGCATGGTGATTAAACATAGAAACATAGAAGATAGGAGCAGGAGCAGGCCATTCGGCCCCTCAAGCCTGCTCCGCCATTCGATGAGATCATGGCTGATCATCCAAACTCAGTACCCCGTCCCTGCTTTCTCCCCATATCCCTTGATCCCTTTAGCTCTAAGAAATATATCTAACTCCTTCTTGAATATATTTAAAGACTTGGCCTCAACCGCCTTCTGTGGTAGAGAATTCCACACGTTCACCACTCTCTGGGTGAAGAAATTCCTCCTCATCTCTGTCCTAAATGGCTTACCCCTTATCCTTAGACTGTGACCCCTGGTTCTGGACTCCCCGCCATCGGGAACAACCTTCCTGCATCTAGTCCTGTTAGAATTTTATAAGTTTCGATGAGATCCCCTCTCATTCTTCTAAACTCCAACGAGTGGGCAGCACGGTGGCATAGTGGTTAGCACTGTTGCCTCACAGCGCCAGGGACCTGGGTTCGAATCCAGCCTCGGGTGACTGTGTGGAGTTTGCACATTCTCCCCGTGTTTGCGTGGGTTTCCTCCGGGTGCTCCGGTTTCCTCCCACAGTCCAAAGATGTGCGGGTTAGGTTGATTGGCTATGATAAAATTGACCCTTAGTGTTAGGGGATTAAATGCGTGGGGTTACGGGGATCGGGTGGGATATGTGTCGGTGCAGGCTCGATGGGCCGAAATGGCCTCTATCTGCACTGTGGGGTTTCTGTGATTCTGAGTATAAGCCCAATCGACCCAATCTCTCCTCATACGTCATTCCTGCCATCCCAGGGATCAGCCTGGTGAATCTTCGCTGCACTCCCTCCATGGCAAGAACATCCTTCCTCAGATAAGGCGACCAAAACTGCACACAATACTTCTTGTGGGTCTTTTCACTCTGACAATTGGGTGCTGGCGAAGATTTGGTTGACCTGAACTCTTGGGTTCTCAGAATAGTCTCGCTGTTGGTTGGCCGTCGTTGCAGGTCATGGCTCTGGGTTAGTCCGTTCATGGATGGTGGCATTTGAGAGGAAGTTGAAATGAGTCATACGTATCAGTTGTACCGCAGTGTTAGGTTTTTTGTGGGACATATGCTGCTGGTGATGGATACTGCAGACAGCAGCTCTCTCCATGACACGGCCCGCGTGGGAAGATTACAGATTGTGTTACTCCGCAGTTGATGACTGGGAAATAACAATGTCCACAAGTCTTGTGTGTAATAATATACAAAGAAAGAAAGATTTGGATTTATCTAGCACCTTTCCCAACATCCCAAAGCGTTTTACAATGAAGTACTTTTTGAAGTGTAGTCACTGTTGTAATGTAGGAAATGCGCACATCAAGCTCCCACAAACAGCAGTGCGATAATGACCAGATACACCGGGGAGAACTCCCCTGCTCTTCTTCAAAATAGTGCTGTGCGATCTTTTACGTCCACCTGAGAGGGAAGACAGGGTCTCGCTTTAACGTCTCACCCGAAAGACGGCACCTCCGACAGTGCAGCACTCCCTCAATACTGCACTGGAGTCCCTGGAGTGGGACTTGAACCCACAACCTTCTGACTCAGAGGCGAGAGTGCTACAGATGCCAGTCTAATGGTGCTGCCTTAACCACAGTACCGGTTGCCCAGGAGATTCCTTCAGTTCCTTCCCTCTGTAAGAAAGAAGAAAGAATTTGCATTCATATAGCACCTGTCTCGTCCTCGGGTTGTCCCAACGCGCTTTACAAACAATGAATTACTTTTGAAGTGTAGCCGCTGTTGTAATGTAGGAAAACATAGCAGCCAACTTGTGCACAGCACAATCCCACAAATAGCAATGAGATAAATGACCAGTTAGTCACCTTCTTTGGTGTAGGTTGAATATAATAATGTGTTCACGATTGTTTAAAATTAACTAAAAGTTCTAAAGATCTAACAACATTTAGCATGTTTACAGCAGTGATTCAGTCTCGTGGTGCTGCTGGTGTTCCTCAACTGGGTGATTGAGTAATTGTCTTGTTCTCATTACCACCGGAGCAGTGAGTGTGACACAAGGAAATATTCCAAGCCTGAGGTGCCGGTGGTGGGGAGGGAGGTTGGCGGGGTGGGGGGGGGGGGTTGTCCGCTTGCAGTGCTTAGTGGAAATTCGGGTGCATGCTGCCCACAATTCTCCATCCAATGGGAAGTACGTGCCCAAATTTCCAATTTGCACAGCTGGCTTGAGTAGTTAACGGACAATGGTGGCCTGACACTGATACAGTGCTGGAACCTCGAATGGTCGCCAACCCTTTCGAAGCTTATCCCACCGGAGCAGCCAAGCCTGGCCGCACCACGTTGCGACTTTCACCAAAGTCACTTCGATCGTGCTGTGTGCTACAAAGTGAAAACTTGGTCAGTTGAGCCAAATCCCTCCAGAGGATCAGACGTTCCATTTTTGCGCAATCTGAACTAAAGCCAGCCTCACTCACCGAGCTAGGGCCTGGTCCAGGCTGATGAAGGTGCTGCTTCTGGCTCAGTCTCAAGGATTAGATACAGAGTAACTCTCATCTTTCCGCAAAAGAGGTACGTCACAGCACCACCTATGAAAACAGGCAGTCTAAAAAAAATGTCTACAAGAATCCACTTGCATACGCTGCGCTTTCTTTTCTCGCACTGTAGACGCCCATCCCTGGCACGTGCCGCTCCTTGTTCAGGGGCTGACCATGCTGCTCTGGGACCAACAGCCGTGAAGGGCTCTCCCTCTGATCCTCCCCGTACAGTCCAGTTCAAGCAGACACCTTTGTACAGAGCAAGGCTCAGGATCCCACCACATGGCATTAGTTGATTAGGATACCTTGGGTGGCGTCTAACTCAAATAACGAGTCGGGCGAGCTGCATCTGTATTCATTTCTCCAACGAGATTGCTGAATATATTTTTAGCCCTGTGGGGTTCCACTGAGTAACACAGTGATGTTTATAGCGCAGAGACGTTTATAGCTTATGGATATTTTGGTGCAAAAAATCTTTACCCATTTGTAAATGCGATAAATCAGGAACAACTATATGTGGTGCATTTGTCTGTCAGCAGCACTGTAAATGATGCGGTCCACGGTACATGGACGCTGAAGCAGAATCCAGCTTAAAATCCAGTTACGCCCAACTTTCGGCATCATGTGAACAGGGAGTCGGTCAGGCTCCTTTTTCTCTCTCCCACATGGCAGCTGTCTCTCACTCTGCCAGCGCATTTCACACTTCATCTAGAGCCATCCTTTGTCTCTTTACCTGTCCTATTACCATCTCATCTCGTCTTGAATACCTCTTAATGTCTCTTCACCTCTCAAACCTTCCCTTTTGTTCTTTCATTCCCCTCCCCCATTTCCCAGCCCCCAAACTGGCCTTTTAATCTGTTTCATTTCCTGCTTTTTTCTCAGTTCTGAAGAAGGGTTTCGACCTGAAACGTTAACTCTGTTTCTCTCTCCATGGATGTTGCCTGGCCTGCTGAGTTTTTCCAGCGTTTTCTGTTGTTATTTTAGTCGGTCAGGCTCCTTGTTCTTCCTACCTTTCCTGTGCAAGCACAGCACGCTCATGTTCAGGAGGACGAGCCTTCGCTGCTTTGGGATGCAGAGGAGTTCTAGAAAATCGGGGATATTCGGGGGGCATCACGCTCTTAGCAATAGATGTTGGCGCACGATGTGTCCATTTAAAAATATACAACTGGGAGACGTAAACCGCCACCAGGCACGGGATCCTCGAATGAGTTAAATCCAACTCGGATAAATTTAACTTGAAATGCAGATTCCTTTCCTTCTTCAGCATCCACAATCTTTTTTGCTTTTGGCTTCAGTCTGTTCATGGTGATAGTAGCCAAGCTCATCCCATGACCTGCTGCAGGATAACTGCAACGGACATGCATTGGTGTTTTCGGGGATTGTTTGCAGTACCAACACACTACATCTTGCTTGCCTTATCGTGCTGGTGATCCCCCCATGGTCACTTCCCAGGCTTACTAAAGATGCCAAACAGAGATAAGGGCCTAGCAATTCGTCTTGGGCGGTGGAGCAAAACAGGCGGTACCGGATCGGCCATCCGGTTATACGCAGCACCCAATGTTCAGTTCCAAGACGAATTTCTAGGCCGAGATACTTGTCCACAGACAGAGGGGAAATTGCAGAGTGATTCAGTGCGGATTCACCATTGGCTCCAGCTCTCCGCCAAATGCCACGACTCGGACTGGGAAACTGGCAATTGATTAGCCGCCAAATGTAGCTTCGCTATCGCTGTGTGGCACAGTTCAGTGAACACCACTGAATGGGGACTGAATTATATCTGGGCGCCCTTGGTCCACATTTTCCCCACCCTCTAACCCAGCTGCTCCTGAAAACCAGTGTCCAATGCTAAGGGAGATTAGTTAGTAATATATTAAAGAGACTTCCTGTCACACTTTCCCCATCACAATTACATCCCGCTCGTTGTAAAACAGTAAATACTCCAACTCACAACGAGCAATGCCATGGGAGATCTACTATATACAACGCGTGTATTTTTTTTATTAATTCACGGGACGTATGCATCGCCAGCAAGGCCGGCATTTATTGCCCATCCCTAATTGCCCTTGAGAAGGTAATGGTGAGCCGCCATTTCAGAGGGCAGTTAAGAGTCAACCACATTGCATTGGGTCTGGAATCACATTTAGGTCAGACCGGGTAAGGGCGGCAGATTTCCTTTCCTAAAGGACATTAGTGAACCAGATGGGTTTTTACAACAATCCGGTAGTTTCATGGTCACCATTACTGATACTAGCTTTTTTTTAAATTCCAGATTTATTTAATCAACTGATTCTTAAATTTCTCAGCTGCTGTGGTGGAATCATGTGTCCGGATCATGGGAATCAAGGGATATGGTGATAGTTCAGGAAAGTGGAGATGAGATAGAAGATCAGCCATGATCTTATTGAATGGTGGAGCAGGCTCGAAGGGCCAAATGGCCGACTCCTGCTCCTATTTCTTATGTTCTTATGTTCATTAGTCCAGGCCTCTGGATTACTAGCCCAGTAACATAACCACTATGCTACCATTCCCAGTGTGTATGTGTACACAACATATATAAGTGTCAGCCATGGCTCAGTTGGGAGCACCCTGGCTTCTGAGGCAGGAGGTTGTGGGTTCAAGTCCCACTCCAGGGACTTGAGCACAAAAATCTAGGCTGAGACTGCAGTGGAGTGCTGCACTGTTGGAGGTGCCGTCTTTCGGATGAGACGTTAAACCGAGGCCCCGTCTGCTCTTTCTCTCTGGAGGTGGATGTAAAAGATCCCATGGCACTATTTCGAAGAAGAGCAGGGGAGTTTGTCCTGGCCAATATTTATCCTTCAATTAACATAACAAAAGCAGATTATCATTATCACATTGCTGTTTGTGCAAAATGGCTGCCGCGTTTCCAACATTACAACAATGACCACTCCAAAAATACTTAATTGGCTTTAAAGCGCTTTGAGACATCCAGTGGTCGTGAGAGGTGCTATATAAATGCAAGTCTTTCTTTTCTTTTTATATGGAAATAACAGATGTCTGGGAGTGAGTTTAAGGCCCCAATATAGTGTTTTGAGGTCTTCACAGAGAAATAGACTGAATGACTGAATATAGAATACCCAAAAGATAGGATAAAATCCTGGAATCCCAAATAATAAAAATAGAATTTGGTTTATGTAGTCACCTTAAAGTCGTGGCCTTAATTGTAAATGGATGAAATTTCAGACTGTGATCCCAAAATACCAGAACAAATTCCTGTGTAATTAACATGGGATTTGATTCAGTCA
Source organism: Somniosus microcephalus (assembly GCF_052327205.1). NCBI lineage: Eukaryota > Metazoa > Chordata > Chondrichthyes > Squaliformes > Somniosidae > Somniosus > Somniosus microcephalus. The sequence continues at coordinate 24,705,045 of NC_141016.1, forward strand.
GTGAGCCATCGGGTTACATTTCCTGCTGTTACTATACATGTTATACACAGGATTTTTTTTTCCCAATCTGCTCTCAGAGTTTGGTGACTGATCTCAGCGTTGTAAAGGTGACATGATGTTAAAGTAATAAAGATGGTTGAAGTTGGATCTGAAGGTTCGCACCAAGGACGGGCAGCCACACATTTCTTGATTGTGAGAGGGTGAGAGAGAACATTCACTGCCACCCAACTCACAGTGATAATTAAAATGGCTGCCTTGTCACATTCGAGTCCTCATCCAGCAATGGAGATACACTGTAGGAAATTAATAATGATTGGGTGCGATATTAGCACATCATAGGAGTAGACCATTGAAATAAAGAATAGATTTGCCTTTCTAATCTAGGCTTTATTAACCTTAAAAATCCAGTAGCACATCTTTCAACACCCAGTCTCCAACCATGACTGGAGAGAACTGAATTTAAGATGGCCACCACAAATCACCTGACATCCACTACCAATGAGTTTACAGCATATATCTCAAGGTAGAAACAAACAACCAATTACAATACTTCTTACTAACACAGAGAACAACCATCACATTCACCAATCACAATACTTCTTATTAAACATAGGAATTAATCACCACATTCACCCCTCCTTTTAAAACATGCTCCAACCTAATAAACTTTACAATTTATAATTAATTTATTTACAACTAAAATACAAATATAATATTTCAACAATTTTTAAAACATTACTATCAATTTAAAAGTCAATTTTTAATCGGTCGACCGGATATCTTGTTCGTGTCGACCTTCTTAACCTTGGTGAAATTCCTTGCCCTCCCACACCCGGAGACACCGAAGTATCTTCTGCAGGAAGGCTATCCATATCCCGATTATCAACGGTTTCCGGATTGGAAATCCCATCAGGAAGTAAACTAGGACGGTCATGAACATCCATCAAAGGCTGACTAATAGAAGTATAATTATCTGCAATAGGATTGGAAATATTCGTAGTGTCTATAACAAAATCCACATTGTCTGAGTCATGACTATTAGTATCCTCGGACGAGGGCTGGCCACCACAAGGAGCCAAGTCTTTAATTGAAACAGTACTTTCTTTCCCATCTTGGAATCGAATATGAGCATATTGGGAATTTGCCTCCAACAGCTCCACCTCCTCCACTAAAGGATCATATTTTGACAATCTAACATGGCGTCGAAGCAGCACAGGTCCCTGCATAGTAAGCCATGAAGGTACCGAATATCCCGTAGTAGATCTCCGCGGGTAATTAAAGAGCCTTTCATGGGGGTTCACATTAGTAGCCGTTGAAAGCAATGATCTAATGGAATGCAGGGCATCAGGCAGTACCATTTCCCACTGTGTATTCTTAAGGTTCCGGGATGTCAAAGCCAACATAACTGCCTTCCAGATCACCCCATTGTATCGTTCGCACTGTCCATTACCCTGGGGGTTATACGGGGTAGTTCTACTAGTCGAAATTCCCCGACTCTGAAGGTATTCCTTCAACTGGGAAGACATAAAAGAACTTCCCTGATCCGAATGGATATACGCAGGCATCCCAAAGATGACAAAAAGTTGAGTCAGACATTTGATAGCTGTAGCAGCTGATACATCTGCGCAAGGAAAAGCAAAAGGAAACCTTGAAAACTCATCCACAACAGTAAATATGTATCGATTTTTGAGTCGTTGAAGGAAGAGGCCCCTTAAAATCAACGCTCAGATGTTCAAAAGGAGAAGTAGCCTTTATAAGATGAGCTCGTTGAGGCTTAAAGAAATTCGGTTTACACCGAGCACAGATAGAACATGATGAAGTCATCCGCTTGACGTCTTCAACTAAAAAGGGCAAATTCTTACTGCGTACGAAGTGTATCATCCTCGTAACCCCAGGATGACATAAGGCATTGTGAAGATTAATAAGCGTATCTCCGTGAATCACAGAACAATAAGCCCTCGACAGTGCATCAGCAGCAACATTATCCTTCCCCGGACGATAAACTATATCAAAATGGTAACATGCCAACTCAATCCTCCACCTCATTATTTTATCATTTTTGATCTTTCCAAAATGTTTAACATCAAACATAAAGGACACAGATTTTTGATCGGTTACCAACGTGAAATGTCGCCCCGACAAATAATGTCTCCATTTACGCAGTGCTTCTACTATTGCATATGCCTCTTTCTCTATTGAAGAATGTCTTTTTTCACTATTGTTCAAAGTACGTGAGAAAAAGGCCACAGGTCTTCCAGTTTGGTTCAGAGTAGCCCCAATTGCAAAATCAGAAGCATCCGTCTCAATCACAAAGGGAACCTGCTCATCAATAGAATGCACAACTGCTCCTAGGATATCCTTTTTAAATTTATCAAAACATGTCCTGGCCTCCCATGCTAGAGGATATGTCGTAACCCGAATAAGGGGCCGGATCTTCTGCGAAAAGTTTGCAATCCAATTAGAATAGTAAGAAAACAGTCCAACAACTCGTTGCAAAGCCTTAGAATTAGTAGGATAAGGTAAATCAATCAATGGTCGCAGACGTTCTGGATCTGGTTCAATCTTATTTCCCGAGATAATATACCCCAGTAGATTTACCTCAGTAGTCGAAAAGATACACTTCTCTTTATTAAAAGTTAAACCAACTTCTTCCGCAGCTTGAAGGAATCTCTCTAAATTAGAATCATGCTCCACCCTTGATTTACCATACACCGTAATATCATCTAAATATGAAAAGGTGTCAGAGAGAGAGTTATCACTTATAAAAGCATCCATTGCCCGTTGAAAACAAGCAACACCATTAGTAACACCAAATGGTATTCGGCAAAACTGATACAGCTTTCCACCAGCCTCAAAGGCTGTATATGGTTGATCCCTCTTAACAATAGGAATCTGATGATAAGCACTCTTTAAATCAATAGTGCTAAAAAACTTATACTGAGATACTTTGTTGATAAGCTCATCAATCTTAGGCAAAGGGTACGCATCTAATTGAGTATACCTATTAATAGTTTGAGAGTAGTCTATCACCATTCGTTTCTTATGTCTCTCGTTAGTGGTGACAACTACCTGAGCCCGCCAAGGCGAACAACTAGGTTCAATGATTCCTTCCAATAAAAGACGTTGGACTTCAGAATTAATAAATTTATATCCTGACTGCTATACCTTCTTGACTTGGTAGCAATTGGCTTACAATCCGGCATCAAATTGGAAAAAAGTGATAATGGAGAAATGGATAAAGAAGTTAATCCACAAATGGATAAGGGTGGCTTAGTCCCCCCAAACGAAAGACTGAGAGACTCGTGTAATTTAAGCACATCATGACCAATCAAAATATCCACACAAAGATTAGGCAAAACAGATAGGCGTATATCAGTATACATATTACCTAGAAGACTCAATTTCACAAGGCAACAACCAGCTACTTGTGAAGTAAGGGTCGTCTGAGCCATACACACCTGATAAGTAACAGGCAAGATTTTCAAACGCTTTTCCTTCGCAAACTGAAGACTTATAAAACTCTCGGTACTGCCCGTATCTATGAGAGCCTTCACTTCTAACCCATTAACTTGGGCCATAACTATAGCTTTGTTTAGGCCATGAGCAAATGCAGCAGAAATTGATGCAATAAACGCCCTCTCTACAGGTTGAATAGTCGCAGAAGAGGAGGTAATTGAACCTAATGATTTACAAACACGTGCATAATGGCCTCTCTTGCCGCATTTACTACACACAGCCTCCCGGGCAGGACATTTCGAACGAGGATGCCGGACGTTCCCACAAAAATAACACTTCTGAATCCCAGAGGCAACAGCCGCCGAAGTAGAAACTGTTTCAGAATCTAGTAAACCACTCCCATTAAGTCCACCTAATTCCTTTTCGTCCGGAACTGCCGAAACCACAGTCGCAGGCCGATTAAAAAGAGCATAAGAATCCGAACTTCTCTGAGCCATATCCAATGTAGAAGCTTACTCAAAAGCACTCTTGAGATCCAAAGTCTTATTTTCTAACAACTGCTGATGAATTGATCTAGACAGTAGTCCATTAATAAAAGCATCCTGTACCGATTCTTCCTTATATTCTTCGGCCGTCGCGGCTTTATAATTACAGTTAGCACTAAGGTGCCGAAGTGCTTGTAAATAAGTATCCAAAGATTCTCCCACCTGCTGCCTACGGGCAGATAGAAGGTAACGTGCAAATACCTCATTCTTTGGTTTAACAAAAATCTTCTCCAATGTAGAAACAGCCAATTCGTAAGTTTTACAGTCCAAAATATACTTATACACATCCGGAGCAATGTAGTTGATCAGCATATTCAGCTTATTCAGAGACTCTTGTTCCAACACACCCAAAAAGTTTGTAAATGTACAATACCAATGTTTCCATTTATCATCCACTCCTGCAGAATTAGGGTCAGCATTGAATCGTTCCGGTTGAAGATATCGCTCCGTTCTGATAAAAAGTTAATAAATTGAAATAAAGAATAGATTTGCCTTTCTAATCTAGGCTTTATTAACCTTAAAAATCCAGTAGCACATCTTTCAACACCCAGTCTCCAACCATGACTGGAGAGAACTGAATTTAAGATGGCCACCACGAATCACCTGACATCCACTACCAATGAGTTTACAGCATATATCTCAAGGTAGAAACAAACAACCAATTACAATACTTCTTACTAACACAGAGAACAACCATCACATTCACCAATCACAATACTTCTTATTAAACATAGGAATTAATCACCACAACCATTCAGCCCCTCAAGCCTGTTCGGTCATTCAGTGAGATCATGGCTGATCTGAATCTTAACTCCATCCACGCGCCTTGACTCCATATCCTTTAATACCATTGTCTAGAAAAAAAACTATCGCTCTCCGATTTAAAATTATTAATTGAGCTAGCATCGACTGCTTTTTGAGGAAGAGTGTTCCTCGCACTGTCAACGTTTAACATGTTCATAAGGCTTTCTCCAGTATTTTAACAAAGACTTTAACCATCACGGTTCGTTCAAAGCACCACCAAAACCAGTTGGTTATTCTTTTCATTACCGTTTGTGGTATCTTGCTGTGCACAACTTGGCCACTGCCTTTGACTCCCTAACAACAGTGACTGCGTTTCAAAGTAACTTGCTGTATGGGAAGTTTACATCAGATGTGATCATCTCTCCCTCCATATAAACACCCCTACCCGTATTCACGGCCACCCACTCGACTTTGCCATCTCACGTGGCCTCTCTACTCCCAGCGTGTCAATCACAGATAAGGCCATCTCTGATCACTTCCTTTATCGCTCTGCACCCACATTCCCCTCCCAACCCCACTTCCTTCTGTGTCCGTCCCTAGAAAAAACTCTTCCCCCAAGTCACTTACAACTACACGTTCAAATTACCAACTGTCCACCCTTTGGCCCTCCATTCACCACAGCATTTCTGCAGCTACCGATCTGCTCCATCACACCTTCACCTCCACCTTTGATGCTCTTGTCCCCATTCAAACCATTACTCTCTCTCACCCTGGTCATTCCCACTGGTACGGCCCTCATCTCCACTCCCTTAAAACCAAGGGACGCAGATTTGAAAGTTATGGCGGACAACTGGTTTAGCCACTCATCATCAGATCTGCCAGACCACTTAAAGTACTGTTAGATCCAGCAATCCTCTGCCAAAACTTCACTATTCCAAAACCACCCTGGAATACAAAGATAACCCCTGGCTTCTCAGAATCTCAGAAACCCCACAGTGCAGATAGAGGCCATTTCGGCCCATCGAGCCTGCACCGACACATATCCCACCCGATCCCCGTAACCCCAACACCAACACATATCCCACCCTATCCCCGTAACCCCACGTATTTAACCCCCCTAACACTAAGGGTCAATTTTATCATAGCCAATCTCTTCACTATAACTGTCTTCTTAAACCCTCCTCTACCCTCACCTCTAACAGCAAGTGCGAGGAGCTCATGGACTTCTTTGTCGCTAAGATTGAGACCAATCATTAAGCTGCCTCTGCCACTTCCCTCCCTTCCCCTAGCCAACCGGACCAAACTTCCCCTAAGATTCCCCCCTGCTCTAGCCTGAAACTCGCATCTTTCTCTAGTTTCTCGCTTCAAGCTCTCCCTGAGCTCACCTCATCCATGAAACCCACCTCCTGCTCTCTCAACCCTATTCCCACCAAACTGCTGACCATCCAACTTCCCTTCCTGGCCCCCTTGTTAGCTGATATTGTTAATGGTTCCCTCTCCTCAGGTACTGTCCCCCTCCCCTTCAAATCTGCTGTCACTCCTCTCCTCAAAAAATCCACCCTTGACCCCTCTGTCCTTGAAAACTACCCATTGCCTACTTCCCTTTCCTCTCCAAAGTCCTTGAACGTGTTGTCGCCTCCCGAGTCATGTTTGACTCCCTGCAATCAGGTTTCCGCCTATGCCACAGTACTGAAAATGCCCTTATCAAAGTCACAACTGACATTCTATGTGACCGTGGTAAACTATCCCTCCTCGTCCTTTTCGATCTGTCTACAGCCTTTGACACGGTTGACCACTCCATCCTCCTCCAAAAACTCTCCTCTGTCGTCCAGCTGGGCGGGACTGTCCTCGCCTGGTTCCATTCTTATCTATCCAGTTGTAGCCACAGAATCACCTGCAATGACTTCTCTTCCCGCTCTGGAATCCCCCATGGATCTATACTTGGACCCCTGCTATTTCTCATGAATGGGAGGGGCAGCATTGAGGGGCAGCATCATCTGAAAACATCACGCCGGGTTCCACATGTGCGCTGGTGACACCCAGCTCTACCTCATCGCCACCTCTCTCAACCCCTCCACTGTCTCTGATTTGTCGCACTGTTTGTCCGGCATCCAGTACTGGATGAGCAGAAATTTCCTCCAAATAAATATTAGCAAGACCGAAGGCAGTGTCTTTGGTCCCCATCACAAACCACGTTCCCTAGCCACTGACTCCATCGCTCTCCTTGGCAACGGTCTGAGGCTGAACCAGACCGTTCTCAAACTTGGTTCCGTCTTTGACCCCGAGATGAGCTTCCGACCACTTATCCGCTCCATCACCAAGACCTTTTACTTCCACCTCCGTAACATCAACCGTCTCCACCCCTGCCTCCGTTCACTTTCTGCTGAAACCCTCATCCATGCCTTTGTTACCTCCAGACTTGACTATTCCAACGCACTCCTGGCCGGCCTCCCCTCTTCCACCCTACATAAACTTGAGATCATCCAAAACTCTGCTGCCCGTATCCTAACTCGCACCAAGTCCCGTTCACACATCACCCCAGTGCTCGCTGACCTACATTGGTCCGGCAACGCCTCAATTTAAAAATTCTCATCCTTTTTTCAAATCCCTCCAAGGCCTCGCCCCCTCCCTATCTCTGTAACCTCCTCCAGCCCCACAACCCTCCGAGATCTCTGCGCTCCTCCAATTGTGGCCTCCTGCGCATCCTCGATTTTAATTGCTTCCAGCATTGACGGCTGTGCCTCCAGCTGCCTGGGTCCTAAACTCTGGAATTCCCTCCCGAAACCTCTCCGCCTCTCCACCTCTCTTTCCTCCTTTAAGACGCTCCTTAAAACCTATCTCTTTGACCAAGCTTTTAGTCACCTGTCCTAATATCTCCTTATGTGACTCAGTGTCAAATGTTGTTTGATAACGCTCCTGTGAAGCACTTTAGGACGTTTTACTACGTTAAAGCACAATATAAATGCAAGAAGTTGTCGTTGTTGATAAGTCTAAATAAATGCCAGCCTTTATTTCTGACGTGACGACATTAAGCGCTCACACATTAATATCACACACTGATTTTATTTGAAGGGGAAGGGGTGTGAATTTCCTGGCCTGGGGGGCTGTGTAAATACAATAAGGAAACAACGTCCAGCAAATGCTTGTACAACTGGAGGTCTGCAGTTGAAGTTTTTGTGTGCATCCCCTCAATGGCTGCATGTGACAGGTCATATAATAACAGCAACTTTCCATTACAGCAGCGGATTGCTGTGCAATGGCCATGTTTAGAGAGGAAACAGGAACGTTTTGTATACAGGAAACTCTTTTTTTTATCCGGTGCCAACAGGACCGGCGTGGTGCCGGTTGATCAAAAAAGTCCGGATTACAGAGAGGTATACTTAACAAGGTACGAGAGCCCCGTACACGGCCACAGGTGTAGGAGCCCCGGTTACACGGCCACAGGTGCAGGAGCCCCGGTTACACAGCCACAGATCCAGGAGTCCCTGTTGCACGGCCACAGGTGCAGGAACCCCGGTTACACGGTCACAGGTGCAGGAGCCCCGTACACGGCCACAGGTGCAGGAACCCCGGTTACATGGCTACAGATCCAGGAACCCCGGTTACACGGCACTTGTGCAGGAGTCCCGGTTACACGGCCACAGATCCAGGAGTCCCTGTTGCATGGCAACAGGTGCAGGAACCCCAGTTACACGGCCACAGATCCAGGAACCTCGGTTACACGGCCACTAATATGTAGTAAAACTTACCTGAACCTACTCCTGAATTTTGCCGGTTAAAAGCGAGTTTCCTGTATCTGAAATTTAAAAAAAAACAGAAAAGTGCTGGGGCACCATGGCGAGTTAGTCAGCATCTAAAAGAGAAAGACAGGGTTAGCATTTTGGGTGGAGACCCTTCTGGTACAAAATGTTAACTTATCTCTGTCTATCAGCTGCTGACTGACCTCGTATGAGTTTCCACTATTTACTATCCTTTTTTAGATCAGTCTTTCTGACACGTATCGATATTAAAACTGATATTATCTGAACTGTGTTATCTGAAGGGCTCCTTTCTGTAATTTAGATTGAAGGCTGTGCAACAGTTGCTCCCAGGTATCAAGTGTCCTGGGAACAGTTCCCATGTGCTGACAGGGATTTAGCGTAGAGGGCGAAGCTCGGAGCCAACCGAACAAGCACCTAAAATTACCCTATGTAGTTGCAGCCGATGTGCCTCTGATTTCAGTAGCCATGCAGAGGGAGGATGCTCACATTGCTCAGTGAGTTCCTCATCAGCCTGGTGCTGCTCGGCTTTTTCCTCGTCAGCTGTCAAAATGTTTTTCAAATCGTGTCGAACACTGTGCAATTTGTGCTGAAATACATCCACCAGGAGTTAGACAAGGAGCTCGGAGAGAGTGAGACCAGCTCCGACGATGAGGAGATCATCACCACCAGGGTCATTCGGCGGAGGCTCATTGTCAAGGTAGTGCTTGGATTGCAGTGGCTGTTCTTGGCCTGGGCAGCTTTGGGAGTGTGCTCGGCTAATCAGTACGTGAATACCCGTGGCTGCACATTTACTTTCTTTGCCTGCACTGAGTACGGTGGTGAGTTGTGCTGGTGAAACCTGGTTTTTATATAGCTTGTCTTTTATGAGCTGTACTGCATGGCATTACTGTAAGTGAAAGAGAGAGTGCGCAGGCTTCCGCTGCCAAAACACTCCCCTATATAGGCAGTCGATAATTAGGATTGGCATGACTAAGCACTAATTGAAATGGGTAGTTTGGGGAGATGGTAGATTAGTTAATGGCTGATTTTGTGCGTGTGAGAGATGGCTGCTTACATTGGCAGTATGCAGTTGGCAGTACCCAAGTCGAAGGCACATTGCACCTCAGGAGCTTCCAACAGAACCCTAGACATGAGGGTTCTTGTAGACCCTGATGGCTCCCGCTGAAGGAAGTGTGAAGTCCAGACCTATGTCCTTATGAGACCTGCAACCAACCCGTATTGGGACTGGCAGCACACTGCAAGTAAACAGAGACAGCAGCACTTGTAAGTTATGGGTCTACGCTTGAAAGTCACTCTCCTGGTGCTCTCGCATGGCTATTGGGTCACGGTGTATAAAATTCAGATTAACTGCACACTGTCTATCAACTCCGGTTTAATTGTGATTCGCAAGATGCTATGAACAGGTAACATGGTGTCGACAATCACCCCCTTCAGTGTGACCATGGCAACAGAGAGCTCCTGGTAGTCATTGAACAATAGCGGGCTGATTGGAGGACTCCACCTGTAGTGTTATGCTCTCCTCAATCAGGCACCGATGCTTTATTATTGCAGTGCAGTAACGTTTGTTCTGGTCCAGAGAAATATTTTTTGTTCATTGGCATGCCCACACCCTTTGTTTACAACAAGTCCCACCCATTGCTTGTTTGAAACTTTGCATCTCACATGCCCTAAACACCCAGGCTGGATCCTCACATCACGCACAGCAAAACAACCACTGTCATCACCTCAGATCCCAGCTGCAGCACTTCACGAGATTTGCTCATTTGGTGACATAGTGGCATAGTGGTTAGCACTGTTGCCTCACAGCACCAGGGACCCGGGTTCGAATCCGGCCTCGGGCGACTGTCTGTGTGGAGTTTGCACATTCTCCCCGTGTTTGCGTGGGTTTCCTCCGGGTGCTCCGGTTTCCTCCCACAGTCCAAAGATGTGCGGGTTAGGTTGATTGGCTATGATAAATTGACCCTTAGTGTTAGGGGGATTAAATATGTGGGGTTACGGGGATAGGGTGGGATATGTGTTGGTGTAGGGGTTACGGGGATCGGGTGGGATATGTGTCGGTGCAGGCTCGATGGGCCGAAATGGCCTCTATCTGCACTGTGGGGTTTCTGTGATTTCTGTGATTTCTGTGATGGGTTTCTTGTACAGGAGACACTCGGGGCACCTCCCTTCCCCCTCCCCTCCTCATATAGTAGTAGGGTGCAGCTTTGTAATCATGATTCATCCACACGAGTTCCTGATTGCAGTTCTCAGGTGGCTACACTAACTGGAAACTAGGTGCTTCCCATGAGAAAAGTCTGGCGATTGCGGAGCATCATTGGCCGAGAGCCTTACTGTTCCTGCTCTCAGGGATAATGCGAGACAGCACGTGACAGAAAAGTGCAAATATTGAATCTGCTTTAGTAACTAAAACCAACCTGGTGTCGCTGTCCGTCGGAACTGCAGTGAATAACATCACATGGTGGTGGTACCCAGATCCCACGTTGTTCAGGGAAATTCCCAAATGGAAGCTGTTATGTTCATTAATAAATAGACATTCTTATTATGAACACAGCTAGCTTTTGCTAGTTACTTTTATTGAGCACATGTGGACTTGTACAGCATCTTGTAGAGGCTTCCATCTTGACTGCTGCCTTGTGGGTAGCCTAGCCTCATGGGTAATGTAGTCTTAATATAATATATAGCTGGGAAGTGTAGTCTTATACATACAGCTATATACAGCTCTACTGCTCCACCTAGTGTCCACCACAGAATGACATGTTATTGATCACTACATCCTCCTTTCTTTGAGGTTTAACAAAATCAATATCAATCAACTTTCAAGAAAACAATAAAGATAATATCAGTAACACTTTTGTTAGTGCTCTATAAACATAAACATTTTCAAAACCGTCAACACATTTTCAAAGCTTTACATTGTACTCAAAGATTAAGTCTATCAGGCTCTTTTACTTCACGTGTGGATCTTCTCAACATGGGTAAGTCTGATGTGTCTTCATGAGATTGTTCTGGCGGTGAATGACAAGATGCAGTTGCGGCATTGTCATCAATCTGCTCTTGTATAGATCGAGGTCTCCTTGTGATCTTTGCTTGGAGAGGGTTTCAGTGTTTCCTTCACTCTTCATGCCATAACTCTCAATGTAGTCAATGCACTCTCGAAAAACTGCTGGCAGCTGGATCCCATCATACAGCATAGTCCTCTCAGCAGCCTCGGCTAATGGAACACCAAAGATTGGCCTGAGGAAAGAAGGAGTATCCACCGGAACTGCTTCCTGCTCTGGTGCAGGCTTCTTCTTTTTCTTTTTCTCTTTCCACTGCTTAACAACATCTGCTGCGGTTATATCTTTGGACTTTTTCTCCTTGTGTTTTTCCTCTTTGTGCTTTTCTTCCTTTGGCTTCTCTTTGACCTTAAAGTCTTTTTCTTTCTTCTTGGAGAAACTAGGCTTTTTGAAGACATGGATACCCTTTGGCCTTTTCATCCTTGATGGGCTCTCTGCTTCATCACCTGAGTCATCTGGTCTGCTTATGGCACAGTTTATACGGTAAACTCTTTTGACCAGTTCTAAGTCCTCACAAGCTTTGTCACCCAGTAGTGAATCAAGCCTTTCAGCCGCAACAGAAAACGTGAGATGATGCACTTTGTCTTTGACTGTCACTTTAAGTCTGCATACACCTAAGCTATCTATTTTCTGTCCATTATAGTCCTTCAGTAGTACTGACTTTTTCTGTATTTTGGGCTTTTCTTTCATATTGCTAATGTCACTCATACTGATTAAGTTTGCTTTTGCCCCAGTGTCCAGTTTCAATGTAACTAATGCTCCATTTATCTGCAGTGGGATCATCCATTTGTCCTCTTTTACTGCATTAACTTTATGTTCAGCATTGTCTATTTCTGAGGGCTGCACATTTTCTGTATCTTTTTTGATATCATCACATGACACCATTCCTACAAAAAATGTCTCACTTAAATCAGTGTCCTCAATCACATTAACTTGTTGCCCTTTCGTTGTTTTTACTTTTGAAAAGCATTGTTTGGCAAAGTGATTCTTTCCATTACACTTTGTGCACATTTTTCTAAACGCTGGGCATTGTCTTAACTGGTGTTTGTAACCACAGCGTTTACAATTAAAAATGTCATCCTCCGATTGCTTTTCATTTCTGTTCTGCCCACGTTTCTTCCCCTCGTAGGACACAGCACCGACAGCAGCATTATCACTCATTACATTCGCATCATTATTGATTTCACTGAAAGTCTTCGCGTAATTTCGAGCTAGCTCGCTGGCTTGGCATATTTTCACCGCCTTTTCCAAATTTAGTTCAGTTTCTCTCAACAGACGTTCCCTGACTTTTTTATCATGAATACCAAACACAATCTGGTCACGAATTATGGATGCTTTGAGCTCAGAGAAATTACATGTCTGTGCTTTCAGTTTCAGATCAGTTATAAAGCTATCAAAAGTCTCATTTTGCTGCTGTGCCCGAGAACAGAAGATGTATCTTTCATACGTCTCATTCTTTTTGGGAGAACAATGTGCATCAAATTTTTTTAGCACATCTTCTATTTTTTTTCTGTTCTCCGCTGGATTAAATACAAATGTATTAAATACCTCTATCGCCTGTGGGCCTGCAACCGTAAGCAGCAACGCTATCTTCCTTGCATCTGGCTTCGTACTGAATCCGATGGCTGCAATGTAGAGTTCGAATTGTTGTTTAAAAGTCTGCCAGTTGTAGTCGATTTTTTCTGTGAGATTCAAACGCTCTGGTGGCTTCAAATTCTCCATGTCGCTTTTCACAATTTTCAGCAGATCTTCACCACCCTGGTACCATGTTATGTTCATTAATAAATAGACATTCTTATTATGAACACAGCTAGCTTTTGCTAGTTACTTTTATTGAGCACATGTGGACTTGTACAGCATCTTGTAGAGGCTTCCATCTTGACTGCTGCCTTGTGGGTAGCCTAGCCTCATGGGTAATGTAGTCTTAATATATATACAGCTGGGTAGTGTAGTCTTATACACACAGCTATATACAGCTCTACTGCTCCACCTAGTGTCCACCACAGAATGACATGTTATTGATCACTACAGAAGCTAGGCACTTATATGCAGGAGATGGGAAATCTAAGGAAGGATGATCACTGGACTCGTGTCTTCCATGTGAAAGTGCTTGCTTATAGCCACTGATGCCTGGAATCCACATGATGTCGCTCAAGAATTACTCTCACAGTTGTTGATATCATCTGAATGGTGAATGTCTTGGTAAAGATCCACAGAACAACCTCCCAGAAAGAGCTCTTGAAGCATTCCCTTAATCAGATGAAGCCTCTCCACCAGCCGAACTTCTTTAGAGCGCACTTGCACTACAGCTATAGTGTCAGAGCAGTCACTGTGTCGGGGCTGAGCCGACACTGGAGATAAGTGGAGCAAGACCCCTGGAGGAAGGAGGAAGGACTCTCACTGCACCTTGCTTTGGAGTTAGTTTGGGCCTGAACACTTGATTTACTTTATGCACTTTTAGCATTGTGGCAAAGACAAACTGCTTCTCACCAATGCTAAGCTGGTTGTGTAAATGTAAGCTGGGATTGCCTCCCGCCCCGACTCCCCCCACCCCCCGCCCCGACTCCCCCCACCTCCTGCCCCGACTCCCCCCACAAACTTGTTGAATATAATGTTTTCACTGGCTTTCTCCCTGGCATCTAGTAGCAATAGGTCTGAGTGAGAGATCCCACTACCAAATGGGTTGGGTTTTCATTCTAGAGACCATGGACGTTCTTGTGGTTTGGAGGCATGGTATCAGCAGCTCTGTGTTTGACTAATGTACAGAATGCAGATTTGAATGGATTTCCAGTAAAAACACAAATCCAGAGACATGGACCTCAGTCTAACTAAAGGTACAAAGCCTACACATTCTAACGTAACGTGCAAATAATTTTGCAATCACAGTCAAAATCCTTCGATGCCAGACTGCAGCTTAACCTGGCAACAGATACCTCCCTCACAGGTTCCAAGTCAAACAATTAGATGTGTTCTTGTTCTGACTGTTCGGATGGTTTTGATTTGTATTTCCAAGAAGGTGAGCAGAACATACAGATATTAGATAGGATTACATAGGGTATACAGCGCAGAAACAGGCCATTCGGCCCAACCAGTCCATGCCGGCGTTCATGCTCCACTCGAGCCTCCTCCCGTCTTTCCTCATCTAACTCTTATCGGTATAACCCTCTGTTCCCTTCTCCTTCATACGCTTATCTAGCCTCCCCTTAAATGCATCTATACTATTCGCCTCAACCACTCCCTGTGATAGTGAGTTCCACTCTTTGGGTAAAGAAGTTTCTTCTGACTTCACTATTTGATTTTTTGGTGACGGTCTTATATTGATGGCCTCTAGTTGTACGAGAGGTTGATCGTTGAAGTATTCAGTCATTGATTGGGAGCATAGGGGGCTGACCAATTTTACCAGCTCGTATCTGTTGTATCATAGCGCAAGTTGTCTTGTGTCCTTGCCAGCATCTCTGATGAGCGTACAGTGCACTTCAGATACAGTCATCAGCACGGGATTTAAGCAAGGTAGTTCAGTTGTGAATTGCTACAAGCAGGGACAGTGTTACAGTAACACAACAATTTGGCAAATTGTGCGTGTGCCACAGTAGCCAGATTCGGAATCGCATTACTAGTGTTTGGTGGTGAACAAGTGTCAAAGTTCTGTTGTTCTGACCTTTAGCCTATAGCGAGCTATTGTCGTGTACTATTACGAAAAGACTCCTCGGGGGAGGCGCAGTGTTTAGGATTAACTTTCTGCTGACTCTTCTTTCATTCCAATGCACAGGGCGAAGAAGCAAAGAACATGCCGGGAGAATCGGTGACAGAAGAGCAGTTCACAGATGAAGATGGCAATATCGTCACTAAGAAAGTAATGACAACGTTGAATATTCTGCAGGGCAGGGCTTTCATGCATTAAAGGGGTGTCACTCTATGTAGGGAATGGAAGACCTCCAGAAAAGCCAAGCATTATATTTGCTAATAGCACAATATGATGACATTACATGTTTCTGTTTCTGGAAGTATTTGTGTGACACGAGTGACATCTTCACAATAGGAATGTTGTCACTGCATCAAAAAAAATAGAGAAAGCTTAATGGTGACATTTACCCTTTATTTGATCAAATTGTGAAATGGCACTAGGGACATCAGCCTGAAGCTTCCTCTGAAGCTGGTGGCTCACGAGTCACAACAGTAGAGTGCTGGTATATGGCTCGACGCTCCAGGATTCCCACAGTGACCATTTGGCTTGTTTCAGTGGGGTCATCTCTGGAAGGGCGTTAATACATGTGCTAGCCACCAAAATGTCATGCAGCCTCCTTAATGGCTATCAGCCCGTTCGCCCATCTCCCCTGTGCTCGCTGACCTACATTGGCTCCCGGTTAAGCAGCGCCTCAATTTCAAAATTCTCATCCTTGTTTTCACATCCCTCCATGGCCTCGCCCCTCCCTATCTCTGTAATCTCCTTCAGCCCCACAACCCCCCCGAGATATCTGCGCTCCTCAAATTCTGGCCTCCTGAGCATCTCTGATTATAATCACTCAACCATTGGTGGCCGTGCCTTCTGTTGCCTAGGCCCTAAGCTCTGGAATTCCCTGCCTAAACCTCTCCGCCTCGCTACCTCTCTTTCCTCCTTTAAGACGCTCCTTAAAACCTACCTCTTTGACCAAGCTTTTGGTCACCTGCCCTAATTTATCCTTATGTGGATCGGTGTCAAATTTTTTGTCTTAAAATACTCCTGTGCAGCACCTTGGGACGTTTTACTACGTTAAAGGTGCTATATAAATACTTGTTGTTGTTGTTGCTGTTAACCATCCTCCGGGCGGCCGTTCCTAGCGCAAGTTTCAACTCCTTTACCAAGATGGCGTCTTGCGCTAAACGGCGTTTCAGCTTAAGACCACCTCGGAGGCTATTTAGCACCTAAACTATCTGGGGAAAATCGCCCCCACCTTGTTTTTGTTTATGGTCAAAATATATAGTTGGAAGGATAATCTACGAATGAAATGAATGTAATCATGTTGCATCTTTTTTGTAGATTGTTCGAAAGGTTGTTCGAAGGATCATGCCCGGTGAAGGCAAGGAAGAGACGGTGGAGATGTTACACCAAGAGCCAGCAGGGTTGGAAAATCAGGCAGACAACTTCACAACGTACAGCATATTAACGAAAGACACCACAAACAGCAAGGTAAAGCTGTCTTAAACATGCTGAACACGGGCGGGCAAGTGCTAGCCTCACTGCAGACACCGCACGCTAATGGTCCCCTAAACTATGTGTGTGTGTTAAAGTACACCCTGTGTCATCCATTGCTTTCACAAAACCTGCACTCTCCCAAGTCTTTTGAGTTGGTAGCATTCAGTTGAAAACACTGTAACCTTTTGTGGTGGTGTGGCATTGTGTTCCCATCCCTTTTTGAATGATAATTCAGGGATGTGCTGGCCAACCTTTGATGCCTTTGGCTCCAGCAGGCTACATACTGGAGTAGGCCAGCCTAAGAGGAAGGCGTACACCCAGTTTTAAGCAGGTGAGAGACATAACACCCGAATATACGATTCTCACTTACTGCTGTGCAAGCTTTACAAAAATCAAATGTAAACGTCCACCAAATATCACGTCAAGGTTTTTAAAAAAATATCCACCAGGTAAATTGCGATTATTGTTTAAAGTGCAGCATGTCAAACAGACTAGTTTGATTAACTATTCTCAGTTTGTCCAGTGTGTGTATTACGCCTGTTACTGAACAGTCAGACAGTCGAGAGCAGTAACACTGGTTGCTTAATTGCACACCACTAGATTAAGCTAAGATGATCTGAATCCAAAGCAGGGGGTAGTCTGAGGGGCAACAATGGTGCATCGAAACAGTATTGTCAGTTTTATATGGAGACTGCCATTTCATGTCTCCAGTTCCTCTCTCTTCCAATCTCTTTAAGGAATAACTCAGACACTTGATTGATTCCTGAGTCTGGTTTGGGGGTCTGGAAAAAAATGGAAATTGATCAGAGCTAGTTATTAATAACAGACTGAGCTTGAATGGACTGAATGACCTTCCCTCATCGCTATGGTCTTTGGTTCGTAATGATCTGTGTTAGCTGGTGAGATCACAGCAGTTCAAATGTCTTTTGGCTAAGCCTATTTATGCGGTCAAAACGACTGGCACAGCAGTTGGGATGAGCGAGGGAGAGCTGCCGGTGGGGGATACAGCAGCATGAATTCTCCGCAGCTCCATGCTGACGCGCTTCCTGGGTGCTGGTCATTAAGCCAACATGATGGTCAAACCAGACCAAGTCTTGTTCCCCTCCAAGTCACGCACCATCCTGACTTGGCAATACCGGCGTTTGTTCCTCATCGCCGGGTCAAAATCCTGGAACTCCCTCCCTAACAGCACTGTGGGAGTACCTTCACCGCACGGTCTGCAGCGGTTCAAGAGGGCGGCTCACCACCACCTTCTCGAGGGCAATTAGGGATGGGCAATAAATGCCCACCTCCCATGAGCAAATATTTTTTTTAAATGACTCTTTCTCCAGGTTAGCATAACGCAACCAAGAGAGATGGTGAATGCGCCAACCCTCAGCAGTCTAGTGCAGAGTGTCTGTTCTTGACCCTGCACTTGACTGGTATTCAGGTTTACAAACCTCGGGCCTGGTCTCTGTATTACTGCTACTTAATGTTCAGGGCCAATTTGGTACCATTTAATTGATTGCTAAATGGCCGTCCCTCGACTTATCACGGTCACACCGATATAAGGCCAATAAAACATCTGCCTCAGCTGAACTCCAACTGTGGCCCAGGATCTCAAAATTGTGCTTTCATTTCCCCCAGTTGGTCCTCTACTGTGACAGGCACAGGGTGCATGAACAGAATGTTTCTGTGCTATCTTGCCGGGTTTTATGGATATTTTTAAAAATCTGCTCATCCTTAGCATAATAACTGGGTCTGAGACAGTTTCTTACATGTGCATTGTAAATATTCAACTCTGAACCATCGAGTGCAATATCACCAAAAGATGGCATGTTTTTGTTGGGTTTGGAATGACAGATTGTGTGTGTGTATCTGTAAACTGCTGTGTTTGTGTACAGGGTGTATGTGTGTATATGTGTGTGTGTGTGTGCGTATCCACTGGTGTGTGTGTGTGTGTATCTGTATACTGTGTGTGTATCGTGTGTGTGTATACTGTGTGTACACTGCTGTGTGTGTGTATCTGTATACTGTGTGTGTGTGTACAGTATGTGTGTATACTGTGTGTACACTGCTGTGTGTGTGTATCTGTATACTGTGTGTGTGTGTACAGTGTGTGTGTATACTGTGTGTACACTGCTGTGTGTGTGTATCTGTATACTGTGTGTGTATCCACTGGTGTGCGTGTCTGCGCTGCTGTGTGTACACTGCTGTGTGTGTGTATCTGTATACTATGTGTGTGTGTACAGTGTGTGAGTATACTGTGTGTACACTGCTGTGTGTTTGTATCTGTATACTGTGTGTGTGTATCTGTATGGTGTGTGTGTGTGTATCTGTATACTATGTGTGTGTGTACAGTGTGTGTGTATACTGTGTGTACACTGCTGTGTGTGTGTATCTGTATACTGTGTGTGTATCCACTGGTGTGCGTGTCTGCGCTGCTGTGTGTATATATGCACACTGCTGTGCATGTGCATTGCTGTGGGTGTGTGTTTAGATTCATTTTTCTTTTTCCATCATTCTGTCTGTCTTACCCATTGTGATTTACTCTCTCTTCCCATTCATTCTCTGTGACTGTGTTTCTGTGCTGTCCGACTCTGTTGTCTCCATTGTCTCACACTCAGCTGGGAGAGAGGGATAGTGCCTTTTACAGTGAGTGGATTCATGGTCGAATGGGCGCACAGATTGTGAAGAAAATCAGCTCGCACACGAATACGCCAAAGCAATGATTTAGGGATGATTACAGAAAGGTAACTTGAGTGTAACTGGAATTCTAAGAAACCTTAGAGATTCTCGCCCCCTGATATCTTGTTTAATTCCTTTGCACTTAAAAAAACACAAGACCAAAAGTAGGAGATCAGTGTTACTGTAAAGATACAGGGGTTGAACATGTACTTACAGAACAAAATTCCTGCAACGCTCCTGTGTCATCCACTCTGTCCTGTAACGCTCAGTGCTTTTTCCTCCTTTCCTAAACGAGCCCACATTAGATGGTCTCTGTGTAACATCTATATGTAACGCTCTCCTAACACTAACATCATTTAAAACACAGCTGGAACACTATACAGTATTTGCATGGCATCTAGAGACATATTTATAAGGGGCGAGGCTCATGTATTTGTGAAATCACAGATCCAGGGGGCTGCAAGGTGCCTTTATTAAAACAGGACAGTTAAATGGGAAGGATTCATTCTCTGAAAGTCACCTCTGACGTTTGACTTTTGACACTTCCTTCAAGATCTGCTAAAGCTTCTTTCTGTGCATGTGTGGCACGTCGGTACAAAATTAGAATGTTGCTGTCGCTCTCTGTTTAATTACTTTGATGCAGCACCGATCCATTCTGTACAGTTTATCAATAGTTAAGGCCCCTGAAAGTATTTGATGCAATTCCGGAAAGTTTTAGGATCTATTTTTAAAAGGTGTGTAGCTCTGTAAAACAATTACAATAAAAACAGAAAAATGCTGGAAATACTCAGCAGGTCAGGCAGCGTCTGTGGAGAGCGAGACAGAGTTAACATTTCAGGTCGATGACCCTTCTGTAAAACAATTTGTGCGTTCAGACTTTTCCTCAAGTGTTTTTGCACAGACCATTGAGTGAGATGTGTAAAGTGAGAGCCTTATACTGAGGGTGGGGTGTAACAGAGAGAGTGTTATAAGAACATAAGAAATCGGAGCAGGAGTTGGCCATTCGGCCCCTCGAGCCTGCTCCGCCATTCAATAAGATCATGGCTGATCTTCTACCTCATCTCCACTTTCCTGCACTATCCCCATACCCCTTGATTCCCTTAATATTCAAAAATCTATCGATCTCTGTCTTGAATATACTCAACGACTGAGCCTCCACAGCCCTCTGGGGTAGAGAATCCCAAAGATTCACCACCCTCTGAGTGGCCGACCCCTTATTCTGAGACTGTGACCCCTGGTTCTAGACTCCCCAGCCAGGGGAAACATCCTCCCTGCATCTACCCTGTCAAGCCCTGTAAGAATTTTATATGTTTCAATGAGATCACCTCTCATTCTTCTAAACTCTAGAGAATATAGGCCTAGTCTACTCAATCTCTCCTCATAGGACAATCCCCCCATCCCAGGAACCAGTCTGGTGAACCTTCATTGCACTCCCTCTATGGTAAGTATATCCTTCCTTAGGTAAGATGACCAAAACTGTACACAATACTCCAGGTGTGGTCTCACCAGGGCCCTATATAATTGCAGTAAGACGTCTTTACTTTTATACTCAAATTAAAAACATAGAAACATAGAAGATAGGAGCGGGAGTAGGCCATTCGGCCCCTCGAGCCTGCTCCGCCATTCAGTGCAATCATGGCTGATCATCCAATTTCAGTACCCGGTCCCTGCTTTCTCCCCATACCCCTTGATCCCTTTAGCCTTAAGAAATATATCCAACTCCTTCTTGAATATATTTAATGAATTGGCCTCTACTGCCTTCTGTGGTAGAGAATTCCACAGGTTCACCACTCTCTGGGTGAAGAAATTCCTCCTCATTTCTGTCCTAAATGGCCTACCCCTTATCCTTAGACTGTGACCCCTGGTTCTGGACTCCCCGGCCATCGGGAACATCCTTCCTGCATCTAGTCTGTCCAGTCCTGACAGAATTTTATAAGTTTCAATGAGATCCCCTCTCATTCTTCTAAACTCCAGCGAGTACAAGCCCAATCGTCCCAATCTCTCCTCATACGTCATTCCTGCCATCCTAGGTATCAGCCTGGTGAATCTTCGCTGAACTCCTTCCATGGCAAGAACATCCTTCCTCAGATAAGGCGACCAAAACTGCACACAATACTCAAGATGTGGTCTCAAGGGGCAGATAACGTTAGTGGGAGTGGTGTATAGACCCCCAAACAGTAATGCGGAGGTTGGGGATGGCATTAAACGGGAAATTAGAGACACGTGCAATAAGGGCACAGCAGTTATCATGGGTGACTTTAATCTACATATAGGTTGGGCTAACCAAATTAGTAACAATACTGTGGAGGAGGAATTCCTGGAGTGTATAGGGGATGGTTTCCTGGACCAATATGTCGAGGAACCAACTAGGGATCAGGCCATTTTAGACTGGGTATTATGTAATGAGAAAGGATTAATTAGCAATCTTGCTGTGCGAGGCCGCTTGGGTCGGAGCGATCATAACATGATAGAATTCTTCATTAAGATGGAGAGTGAAGTAGTTGACTCAGAGACTAGGGTCCTGAATTTAAATAAAGGAAACTATGATGGTATGAGGCGCGAGTTGGGTAGGATTGATTGGGGAATGTCACTCAAAGGGTTGACGGTGGATAGGCAATGGCAAACATTCAAAGATCGCATGGATGAACTACAGAATTTGTTCATCCCAGTTTGGCATAAAAATAAAACAAAAAAGGTGTCTCAACCGTGGCTAACGAGGGAAATTAGGGATAACATAAGATCCAAAGAGAGGACATATAAATTTGCCAAAAAAAGCAACAAACCTGAGGATTTGGAGCAGTTTAAGATTCAGCAAAGGAGGACCAAGGGATTGATTAAGAGGGGGAAAATAGAGTATGAGAGTAAGCTTGCGAGGAACATAAAAACTGACTGTAAAAGCTTTTATAGATATGTGAAGAGAAAAAGATTGGTGAAGTCAAGCGTAGGTCCCTTGCAGTCAGAATCAGGGGAATTTATAATGGGGAACAAAGAAATGGCAGACCAATTAAATACATATTTTGGTTCTGTCTTCACAAAGGAGGACACAAATAACCTCCCAGAGAGGTCGGGGAACATAGGGTATAATGAGAGGGAGGAACTGAAAGAAATCAGTATTTGTAGGGAAGTGGTGTTGGGGAAGTTGACGGGATTAAAGGCCGATAAATCCCCAGGGCCTGATAATCTACATCCGAGGGTACTTAAGGAAGTGGCCCTAGAGATAGTAGATGCATTACTGGTCATCTTCCAGAATTCGCTAGACTCTGGAACAGTACCCATGGATTGGAGGGTAGCTAATGTTACCCCACTATTCAAAAAAAGTGGTAGAGAGAAAACGGGGAATTATAGACCGGTGAGCCTGACATCGGTAGTGGGGAAAATGCTAGAGTCCATTATAAAGGATGTAATAGCAGAACACTTGGAGAACAGTGACAGGATCGGACAAAGTCAACATGGATTTACGAAAGGTAAATCGTGCTTGACTAATCTACTGGAATTTTTTGAGGATGTAACTGGTAAAATAGATAAGGGAGAACCAGTGGATGTGGTGTATTTGGACTTTCAGAAAGCTTTCGATAAGGTCCCGCATAAGAGTCTAGCATGCAAAGTTAAGGCACATGGGATTGGAGGCAAGGTATTGACTTGGATAGAGAACTGGTTGGCAGACAGAAAGCAAAGAGTCGGAATTAACGGGTCGTTCTCCGAGTGGCAGGCAGTGACTAGTGGGGTACCGCAGGGATTGGTCCAAGGACCCCAGCTATTCACAATATATATTAATGATCTAGATGAGGGAATTGGATGTAATATCTCAAAATTTGCAGACGACACAAAGCTGGGTGGAAGAGTGTGCTGTGAGGAGGATGCCCTGAAAATCCAGTATGATCTGGACAGGTTGGGTGATTGGGCAGAAGCATGGCAGATGCAATATAATGTGGATAAATGCGAGGTTATCCACTTTGGTGGTAAAAACAGGAAGGCAGATTATTATCTGAATGGCAATAGATTGGGAGAAGGGGAAGTGCAACGAGACCTGGGTGTCCTTGTGCACCAGTCGCTGAAGGTAAGCATGCAGGTGCAGCAGGCGGTTAAGAAGGCAAATGGTATGTTGGCCTTCGTAGCGAGAGGGTTTGAGTACAGGAACAAGGATGTCTTGCTGCAGTTGTACAAGGCCTTGGTGAGACCACACCTTGAGTATTGTGTGCAGTTTTGGTCGCCCTATCTGAGGAAGGATGTTCTTGCCATGGAGGGGGTGCAGCGAAGATTCACCAGGCTGATACCTGGGATGGCAGGAATGACCTACGAGGAGAGATTGGGTCGATTGGGCTTGTACTCGCTGGAGTTTAGAAGAATGAGAGGGGATCTCATTGAAACTTATAAAATTCTGTCAGGACTAGACAGATTAGATGCAGGAAGGATGTTCCCGATGGCCGGGGAGTCCAGAACCAGGGGTCACAGCCTAAGGATAACGGGTAAGCCATTTAGGATTGAGATGAGGAGGAATTTCTTCACCCAGAGAGTGGTGAACCTGTGGAATTCTCTACCACAGAGGGCAGTGGAGGCCAGTTCATTAAATATATTCAAGAAGGAGTTGGATATATTTCTTAAGGCTAAAGGGATCAAGGGATATGGCGAGAAGGCAGGGACAGGGTACTGAATTTGGATGATCAGCCATGATCTCATTGAATGGCGGAGCAGGCTCGAGGGGCCGAATGGCCTACTCCTGCTCCTATCTTCTATGTTTCACCAAGGCCCTGTACAACTGCAGCAAGACATCCTTGTTCCTGTACTCAAACCCTCTCGCTACGAAGGCCAACATACCATTTGCCTTCTTAACCGCCTGCTGCACCTGCATGCTTACCTTCAGCGACTGGTGCACAAGGACACCCAGGTCTTGTTGTACTTCCCTTTCTCCCAATCTATTGCCATTCAGATAATAATCTGCCTTCCTGTTTTTGCCACCAAAGTGGGCAACCTCACATTTATCCACGTTATATTGCATCTGCCATGCTTTTGTCCAATCACCCAACCTGTCCAAATCATCCTGGAGTTTCTCAGCATCCTCCTCACAGCACACACGCCCACCCAGCTTTGTGTCGTCTGCAAACTTGGAGATATTACATCTAGTTCCCTTGTCTAGATCATTAATATATATTGTGAATAGCTGGGGTCCAAGGACCGATTCCTGCGGTACCCCACTAGTCACTGCCTGCCACTCAGAAAAAGACCCGTTTATTCCAACTCTTTGCTTTCTGTCTGCCAACCAGTTCTCTATCCAAGTCAATACCTTGCCCCCAATCCCATGTGCCTTATCTTTACATGCTAATCTCTTATGCGGGACCTTATCGAAAGCCTTCTGAAAGTCCAAATACACCACATCCACTGGTTCTCCCTTATCTATTTTACCAGTTACATCCTCAAAAAATTCCAGTAGATTAGTCAAGCACGATTTACCTGTTGTAAATCCATGTTGACTTTGTCCGATCCTGTCACTGTTTTCCAAGTGCTCTGCTATTACATCTTTTATAATGGACTCTAGCATTTTCCCCACTACCGATGTCAGGCTTACCGGTCTGTAATTCCCCATTTTCTCTCTACCACCTTTTTTGAATAGTGGGGTAACATTAGCTACCCTCCAATCCATGGGTACTGTTCCAGATTCCATCGAATGTTGGAAGATGATCAGCAATGCATCTACTATTTCTAGGGCCACTTCCTAAGTACCCTAGGATGTAGATTATCAGGCCCTGGGGATTTATCGGCCTTCAATCCCATCAATTTCCCTAACACCATTTCCCTACAAATACTGATTTCTTTCAGTTCCTCCCTTTCATCAGACCCTATGTTCCCCGACATCTCTGGGAGGTTATTTGTGTCCTCCTTTGTGAAGACAGAACCAAAATATGTATTTAATTGGTCTTCCATTTCTTTGTTCCCCATTATAAATTCCCCTGATTCTGACTGCAAGGGACCTACGCTTGACTTCACCAATCTTTTTCTGGGACTTATACTGAGAGTAGTGTGTGTAACAGAAAGTGGATGTAACTTTTTGCAAATCTTCATGCCTGTCTCTCTTTCCTTTCCACCTCTTGGTCTCTTTAGCTTCCAGGTTTTGTCTCGCTAACTGTTGGGATTTCCCTGTAAGGTGGGGTATGTTAAATGATAGGTGGTGCTCAGAAACAGTATCCTTCACCCTATAAATACTGCTCGATGCGTCTGTCGCCTGTTACTGGTCTATTCGTGTCCGGCTGTGTGAGCTGGAGATCAGGTTCCACCTCG
This sequence comes from Somniosus microcephalus, assembly GCF_052327205.1. NCBI lineage: Eukaryota > Metazoa > Chordata > Chondrichthyes > Squaliformes > Somniosidae > Somniosus > Somniosus microcephalus. The sequence continues at coordinate 24,730,720 of NC_141016.1, forward strand.
GGAAGAAAGTCCCAGTAATTTGACAGGAGATCAGATTAACAAATTAGTGGGAGAAAAGGCTGGAATGTGACTGAAGGAGGTTTATGGATAAGTTCACCACAATTAGTTCAAATCAGATTCAGAGCCAAGTGATATCACTCTTTGAAACAGCATTTAATGTAGGGTGATAAAAAGAACCAGGGTATCAGATTTGTGAATGTTGTGCTTTTTTTATTCGTTCACGGGATGTGGGCGTCGCTGGCAAGGCCAGCAGTTATTGCCCATCCCTAATTGCCGTTGAGAAGGTGGTGGTGAGCCGCCTTCTTGAACCGCTGCAGTTCGTGTGGTGATACTTCTTTAAGTGGTTTGGTATAACTGGCCGTTTCAGAAGGCAGTTAACAGTCAACCACATTGCTGTGGGTCTGGAGTCACATAAGGACAGCAGATTTCATTCCCTAAAATACATTAGTGAACCAGATGGGTTTTTACGACAATCCTGTAGTTCCAAGGTCACCATTACAGATACTAGCTTTTTAATCCAGATTTATTTAAATAACTGAATTTAAATTCCCCAGCTGCTGCCGTGGGATTTAAAGTCATGTCTCCGGATCATTAGTCGAGGCCTCTGGATTACTAGTCCAGTAACCTAACCACTATGCTACCGTTCCTGGCAATGGCTACATTGGCTTGTGTCCAATCAAAAAAGACTCACCTGGAAATTAAGATCAGCTACTGTAATTGTATCAGATTCCTTTGTCCACTTTTTTAATGGGGTAAAGTCTCTTAAAATAATTTACAGGAATTTGACACAAAATATGTCCATTGTACAATAATCTGACTCAGAATAATCTCTCCTGTGCAGACTAATACCAGCCAGATCTACTTACTTTACTGCGGGATTTTTTCACAGCAGAGGGGAGAAAGAGACCGTCCTCCACTCTGGACCAGATAGGTCCCCAGCCGCCTTCTTAGGCAGTCCCTCGGAACCGAGGATGACTTGCTTCCACATTAAAAATGAGTTCTCAGGTGACTGATGAGTCCAATGAGGGACCTACAGTCTCTGTCACAGGTGGGGCAGACGGTGGTTGAAGGGCGGGTGGGTGGGGTGCAGTGGTTGAAGGGGCAGGTGGGTGGGGTGCTTGGGTTGACATGCGCTCCTTCCGCTGTTTGCGCTTGGCTTCCGCTTGCTCCCAATGAAGAGACTCAAGCTGTTCAGCACCTTCCCGGATGCTTCTCCTCCACTTTGTGTGGTCTTGGGCTAGGGATTCCCAGGTGTCGGTGGTTTGTTGCACTTTTTCAAGGAGGCTTTGAGGGTGTCCTTGAAGCGTTTCCTCTCCCCACCTGGGGCTCTCTTGCCGTGTCGGAGCTCCGAGTAGAGCGCTTGTTTTGGGAGTCTCGTATCGTAGCCTTAGTGTTGAAAGGACAGTAGGCGAGTCCTCACCACCTCTGTAATGTCATAGTTGAGTTTCCAGCTGTGTTCCAGAGGTGTGGCCCACTGTAACCTGCAGCCACCCCTCCCCAGAGACTGTCAACCTGTGCGGCTAAATTTAAGTGAAGATGTTTGGACAAATGGACACTTTCAGGAGGAGGCCATTCAGCCCCTCGAGCCTGTTCCACCATTTAGTTTGATCGTGGCTGATCTGTACCTCAAATCCATTTACCCGCCTTTGACCCATATCTCTTGATACCCTTACTCAACAAAATCAATGAATCTCAGTCTTGAAAATTTCAATTGACCCAGCATCTACAACCATTCAAGGGAGCAAGTTATAGGTTCCACTACCCTTTGCGTAAGAAGTGATTCCTGCTCTCATTCCTTAATGGCCTGGCTCTGATATTAAGAAAATGCTGGAATCTATTATAAAGAATGCAATAACTGGGCACTTAGAAACTAATAGTAAGATTGGGCAGAGTCAACATGGATTTATGAAAGGGAAATCCTGTTTAACAAACCTATTGGAGTTCTCTGAGGATGTAACTAGTGGAGTAGATAAAGGAGAACCGGTAGATGTGGTGTATCTGGATTTTCAGAAGGTCTTCGATAAGGTCCCACACAAGAGGTTGGTGAACAAAATTAGGGCACATGGAATTGGGGGTAATATACTAGCATGGATTGAGAATTGGTTAACAGACAGAAAACAAAGAGTAGGGATAAACAGGTCTTTTTCAGGATGGCAGGCTGTGACTAGTGGGGTACCACAAGGATCGGTGCTTGGGCCCCAGCTATTCACAATCTATATCAATGATTTGGATGAGGGGACTAAATGTAACATTTCCAAACTTGCTGATGATACAAAGCTAGGTGGGATTAGTATCAGTGTCAGTTGGGAAGAGGATGTGAAGAGGCTTCAAGGGGATCTCGACAGGCTCAGTGAGTGGGTGGGAACATGGCAGATGGATTACAATGTTGATAAATGTGAAGTTATCCACTTTGGTAGAAAAAACAGAAAGGCAGAGTATTTCCTAAATGGTGAAAGATTGGGGAATGCAGATGCTCAAAGGGACCTGGGTGCCCTTGTACATGAGTCACTGAAAGTGAATGTGCAGGTGCAGCAAGCCATTAGGAAGGCAAATGGTATGCTGGCCTTCATTACAAGAGGATTTGAGTACAGGAGTAAAGAAGTCACACAGAATCACACAGAATCCCCACAGTGCAGATAGAGGCCATTTCGGCCCATCGAGCCTGCACCGACACATATCCCACCCTATCCCCATAACCCCACGTATTTAATCCCCCTAACACTAAGGGTCAATTTATCATAGCCAAATCAACTTAACCCGCACATCTTTGGACTGTGGGAGGAAACCGGAGCACCCGGAGAAAACCCACGCAGACACAGGGAGAATGTGCAAACTCCACACAGACAGTCGCCCGAGGCCAGATTTGAACCCAGGTCCCTGGCGCTGTGAGGCAACAGTGCTAACCACTATGCCACCGTGCCCCCCAATTATATAGGGCCTTGGTGAGACCACACCTGCAGTACTGTGTACAATTTTGGTCTCCTTACCTAAGGAAGGATGTACTTGCCATAGAGGGAGTGTAACGAAGGCTAACGAGATTGATTCCTGGGATGGCGGGACTGTCGTATGAGAACAGATTAAGTAAACTAGGCCTGTATTCTCTTGAATTCAGAAGAATGAGAGGGGATCTCATTGAAGCATACAAAATTATTACAGAGCTTAGTCATAGAGTTATACAGCACAGAAAGAGGCCCTTCGGCCCATCGTGTCCGCGCTGGCCATCAAGCCCTGTCTATTCTAATCCCATTTTCCAGCATTTGGTCCGTAGCCTTGTGTGCTATGGCATTTCAGGTGCTCGTCTAAATGCTTCTTGAATGTTGTGAGGGTTCCTGCCTCTACCACCCTTTCAGGCAGTGAGTTCCAGATTCCAACCACCCTCTCGGTGAAAAAGTTTTTCCTCAAATCCCCTCTAAACCTCCTGCCCCTTTTCTTGAAACTATGCCCCCTGGTTATTGACCCCTCTACTAAGGGGAAAAGTTCCTTTCTATCTACCCTATCTATGCCCCTCATAATTTTGTATACCTCAATCAGATCCCCCCTCAGCCTTCTCTGCTGTAAGGAAAACAACCCCAGTCTGTCCAGTCTCTCTTCATAGCTGAAGCGCTCCAGCCCAGGTAACATCCTCTGCACCCTCTCCAATGCAATCACATCCTTCCTATAGTGTGGCGACCAGAACTGCACACAGTATTCCAGCTGTGGCCTAACTAGCGTTTTGTACAGCTCCATCATAACCTCCCTGCTCTTATATTCTATGCCTCGGCTAATGAAGGCAAGTATCCCATATGCCTTTTTAACCACCTTATCTACCTGTCCTGCTGCCTTCAGGGATCTATGTACATGCACACCAAGGTCCCTCTGATCCTCTGTCCTTCCTAGGGTCCTACCATTCATTGTGTATTCCCTTGCCTTGTTAGTCCTCCCAAAATGCATCACCTCACACTTTTCAGGGGTAAATCCCATTTGCCACTGTTCTGCCCGTCTAACCAACCCGTCTATATTGTCCTGTAGCCTAAGGCTTCCCTCCTCGCTATTTACCACTCCACCAATTTTCGTGTCATCTGCGAACTTACTGATCATACCTCCTGATAAAACTCACTACACACTTGGTTTGAGTATAAAGCAAGGCTTTAATCAACTTGTTTCAAAACATGGAGGTCTAGTTGTACTTCACTAGTTCCTGTCTTACAAAATGTCCCTGGCAAGTTGGGCCCACGCCCGGGTATTTATACTCCTTGGACGGCGCCACCAGCTGGCCGTCCAGCATTATTTCATGAGTAGTTTCTTTATGAGGATGAGATGAGATTTATGACACCTCCTACATTCACATCTAAATCATTAATGTACACTACAAACAGCAAGGGACCCAGCACCAATCCCTGCGGTACACCACTGGACACAGGCTTCCAGTCACAAAAACAACCTTCGACCATCACCCTCTGCCTCCTGCCACTAAGCCAATTTGGATCCAATGTGCCAAATTGCCCTGGATCCCATGGGCTCTTACCTTCTTGACCAGTCTCCCATGCGAGACTTTGTCAAAAGCCTTACTGAAGTCCATGTAGAGTACATCAACTACACTACCCTCATCCACACACCTAGTCACCCCCTCGAAAAATTCAATCAAATTGGTTAGACATGATCTCCCCCTGACAAAGCTATGCTGACTATCCTTGATTAATCCTTGCCTCTCCAAGTGGAGACTAATTCTGTCCCTCAGAATTTTTTCCAATAATTTCCCTACCACTGATGTTAGGCTCACTGGCCTGTAATTCCCTGGTTTATCCCTACTACCCTTCTTGAATAATGGTACTATGTTAGTTGTTCTCCAGTCCTCTGGCACCTCCCCTGTGGCCAGGGAGGTTCTGAAAATTTGTGTCAGAGCCCCTGCAATCTCCTCCCTTGCCTCACACAGCAGCCTGGGATACATCTCGTCTGGGCCTGGGGATTTATCCACTTTTAAGCCTGCTAAAGCCGCTAGTACCTCCTCCCTCTCAATTCTAATTTGTTCAAGTATATCACAATCCCCCTGCCTGATTTCCATGCCTACATCACCCTTCTCCATAGTGAACACAGATGCAAAATATTCATTTAAAACCTCACCTACATTTTCCGGCTCTACACACAGATAGCCACTTTGGTCCCTAATGGGCCCTAATCTTTCCCTGGTTATCCTCTTGCCCTTAATATACTTATAAAACACCTTGGGATTTTCCTTTATTTGCCCGCCAGTGTTTTTTCATGCCCCCTCTTCACTCTCCTAATTTTTTTTTAAGTACCCCCCCCAGCACTTTCTATACTCCTCTAGGGCTTCCACTGTTTTTAATCCTTTGTATCTGCCAAAAGCCTCCCTTTTTTTCCTAATCCATTCTTGTATATCCTTTGACATCCAGGGTTCCCTGGGCTTGCTGGTCCCACCCTTGACCTTTATGGGAACATGTTGGTGTTGTACTCTCTCTATTTCCTTTCTGAAAGACTCCCACTGCTCTGATAGGGTGGATGCTGCGAGAATGTTTCCCTTGGCTGGGGAGTCTAGAACCAGGGGCCACATCCTCAAGATAAAAGGTAGGCCATTCAGGACTGAGATGAGAAGAAATTTCTTCACACAGAGGGTGGTGAATCTTTGAAATTCTCTACCCCAGAGGGCTATGGAGGCTCAGTCATTGGATATATTCAAAACAGAAGTCGATAGATTTCTGACTAGTAAGGGCATCAAGGGATATGGCGATAGGGCCGATGAATGGAGTTGAGGCAGAAGATCAGCCATGATCTCATTGAATGGCGGAGCAGGCTCGAAGGGCCGAATGGCCTACTCCTGCTCCTATTTCTTATGTTCTTATTCTTATCTTATGTCCTCTTATTCTGAATTCCCCCACCAGGGGAAACAATTTCTCTTTATCTGCCCTATCGAACCCCTTTATCATTTTTAAACACCTCGATTAGGTCACCCCTCAACCTGCTAAACTCAAGGGAATCCAAGCAAAGTTTGGGAACCTGTCCTCATAATTTCATCTTTTGGGCCCTGGTATCATTTTAGTGAATTTGCGTTGTCCACCCTACCAGGCCAACATATCTTTCCTGAGGTTCAGCACCCAAAACTGAACGCAGTACTCCAGATGGGATCTAACCAAGGCTCTGTATAACTGAAGCATCACTTCCTCGCCATTTCAACCCAGCCCCTTTGAGGTAAAGGCCAACATTACATTAGCATTTTTGATTCATTTTCGTATCTGTACACTAGCTTTTAGTGATTTGTGTATCTGGACACACAAATCGCTCTGCTCCCCCACACCACTCGTCTCTCACCATTAAAAAACAATTATGATTTGTCTTTCTTGGATCCAGAGTGGATGACCTCACACTTCCCCACATTGAACTAGTATTTCCCACCCGCTGTCTGTTTCTCCTTGTAGCATCCTGATACCATCTACACAACTTGGATATACAACTCTCTAGTCCTTCATCCAAGTCATCAATGTACATGGTGAAAAGCTGATGCCCCAATTCAATTCAATTCAATTCAATTCAATTTTATTTGCCATATGTAACTAGTACTAGCACAAGTACAATGGAATGCTTACTCCCCGTAGGGACATGTCAGCTATTCTTACAGCGCCGTGTTCAGAGAGTCAATTCAATGGCTTCCAGTGGCAGTGGGAGCACGATGTCCCTCAGCCGCTCCGTCCTCCTCGTCACTGCGGCCCCCTCCTCACTGTTGCCTTCTCCACGTGTGGTGGCCTGCTTCTCCCGCTCATGATCCGACCTCTGGCCACCATGCCCGGCTCCCCTCCTCCCAGTCGGACTGCGAGCTTCCCGCCAAGGAGCTGCCGGCCGACGTGCTGCAACGGGTCGTCGTGGCTGCTGCTGCTGCTCGTTGCGCTGCGCTGCCTCCGCCCGACTCGCCGAACACATCATCGGGATGTAAATGCTCCAGTCGCCGCGGCCTCCTCCTCACCATCGCCGGCTCCACGGTCCGACGGCCCGGGGCCTGCTTCTCCCGCTCACGGTCCGGCCTCTGGCTGCCATGCTCGGCGAACATCGCTTCTCACATCCTGCCAATTGGTGAATGTTCCCCCTTTATTCCTAGTCCATTGATTCCTAGTGCAAACTGTACGTAGCAGCAGAGGGGAGGTTGTGATTCGACTGAATTGCCTCCTGTGGTAAAATAGCATGCCGGTACCCACTGTCCAAGTTTGCACATGAAGATTGGCTTCTTGGTTGAAGTAGAAAAATACAGCTGGTGGGTGTAGAACCGTAACCCAAAAGAAGGGGGAGGAAATTGGAGTGTGGGAAGGAGAAATAAATTGGGATACATCAGTGAGGTAACAGAGCTAGGAGCTCTTCAAAGTATCAGAGTCTTTCTATAGTTTCATCTGAACAACGATACCTCTGGAAGTCTAAGAGAAATAAATTTGCATGAGTGAGCTACCCCTAACACAAGTTCTAATGGAATGTAACCACTTGCAGTTCTGCCTGCATTCTAAGATAAATATATTATGCTGCTCAGTTTTGCTGTATTGGTCATCATGATCTGTGCAATTTTGGCAGCAGAGAAAATGAACTTTGTGAGCTTTTTTGAAAGGTCTCAGGAGGAGGCCACTAAACTCTGAGTAATTGTTGCAAGTGTAAAAAGATTAAATAATGCCTCAAATTCTGCCCTCTTGAGCAACCCTGATTATAATCGCTCAACCATCGGTGGCTGTGCCTTCAGCTGCCTGGGCCCTAAGCTCTGGAATTCCCTCCCTAAACCTCTTCGCCCCACTACCTCTCTCTCCTCCTTTAAGACGCTCCTTAAAACCTACCTCTTTGACCAAGCATCCGCCCTAATTTCTTATGTAGCTCGGTGTCAATTTTTTGTCTTATAACACTCATGTGAAGCGCCTTGGGACATTTTACTACATTAAAGGCGCGATATAAATGCAAGTTGCTGTTGTTGTAATGTCTAATGTAGATAAAAGTCCTGAAAATTGGTGTTGAGTTTTTCTGAGGCTCCAGTTACATTGTACTTGAACTATTGAATCAGAGCTGGCGAAGTTGATGCCTACCCCTGAAATGTGAGAAGGATTTAACAGTACAATTGTAAGCACCTTCTCCGATATCCCTGGGGCAACCTGCCTGCCTCTCAGCTGCCATGGGTAGAAAACCGGCATGGACTGGTTGGGCCGAATGGCCTGTTTCTGTGCTGTATATCCTGTGTAAAATGGCAGGAGTCGGAAGCTCACCAAAATTCTAAAATCAAGATCGGACGCAAATAGCATTGACCCTGAATCCAGCAAGTTGTGTCATTTGTTGTGCGTGCCCATTTGTGCAAGACTGAACTTCACAAGTAGCTGCCACTGGTCAATGATTATGCCCTGGAGGTACTCCCTCAGTAACTTTCTGAGCTTCCAGTCACTGCTTCCTTATGGATGGAGTTTAAAGATGGAGTCCAGTATGATTTGAACAGGTTGGGTGATTGGGCAGATGCATGGCAGATGCAGTATAACGTGGATAAATGCGAGGTTATCCACTTTGGTGTCAAAAACAGGAAGGCAGATTATTATCTGATTGGCAATAGATTGGGAGAAGGGGAAGTGCAACGGGACCTGGGTGTCCTTGTGCACCAGTCGCTGAAGGTAAGCATGCAGGTGCAGCAGGCGGTTAAGAAGGCAAATGGTATGTTGGCCTTCGTAGCGAGAGGGTTCGAGTACAGGAACAAGGATGTCTTGCTGCAGTTGTACAGGGCCTTGGTGAGACCACACCTTGAGTATTGTGTGCAGTTTTGGTCGCCTTATCTGAGGAAGGATGTTCTTGCCATGGAGGGAGTGCAGCGAAGATTCACCAGGCTGATACCTGGGATGGCAGGAATGACGTATGAGGAGAGATTGGGTCGATTGGGCTTATACTCACTGGAGTTTAGAAGAATGAGAGGGGATCTCATTGAAACTTATAAAATTATAACAGGACTAGACAGACTAGATGCAGGAAGGATGTTCCCGATTGCAGGGGAGTCCAGAACCAGGGGTCACAGTCTAAGGATAAGGGGTAAGCCATTTAAATCAAATCAAATCAAATCAAATCAACTTTTATTGTCATTGTTAGTGCACAAGTGCAGTACAACGAAATGTAGGCTTGCGGCTCCCGAGAGTGTACAATTTGGATTAGGACACTTAAACATTTCAACATACATTTGTACATATATATTAGCATAAATATGACCATAATAAAGTGCATCGGCAGATGTGCAGGCTTTAGTGTTTATTTGTGGAGTTCAGTAGGATGACAGCCCTGGGAAAGAAGCTGTTCCTAAATCTGGTCGTACGGGTGCGAATGCATCTGTAGCGTCTTCCAGATGGTAGGAGGGCGAACAGACTGTGGCTGGGGTGGGTAGGGTCTTTGATGATGGACCGTGCCCTCCGTAGGCAGCGTTTCTGATATATATGTGCTCTATGGTCGGTAGCCGGGTGCCGGTAATGCGTTGGGCAGTTTTGACTACCCGCTGCAGGGCTTTCCGGTCATGGGAGCTACAGCTGCCGTATCATACCGTGATACAGTTTGTCAGGATGCTCTCTATAGTGCAGCGGTAGAAGTTAGAGAGGATCGGGGGTGACAGATTACATCCCTTCAGCCTCCTCAAGAAACATAGGCGCTGCTGGGCCTTCTTCACCAGAGAGGAGGTGTTGAGGGACCAGGAGAGGTCTTCCGTGATGTGGACTCTGAGGAACTTAAAGCTGGCCACCCTTTCCACCTCCGCCCCATTGATGTGGATGGGGGTGTGACTTCCGCCTTTGGACTTCCTGAAGTCCACGATTATTTCCTTTGTCAACAGAGATGAGGAGGAATTTCTTCACCCAGAGAGTGGTGAACCTGTGGATTTCTCTACCACAGAAGGCAGTTGAGGCCAATACATTAAATATATTCAAGAAGGAGTTGGATATATTTCTTAAGGCTAAAGGGATCAAGGGATATGGGGAGAAAGCAGGGACAGGGTACTGAATTTGGATGATCAGCCATGATCTCATTAAATGGCGGAGCAGGCTTGAGGGGCCGAATGGCCTACTCCTGCTCCTATCTTCTATGTATCTATGTTCACCTTGCCCTATTTTAACACAATCCCTTCCCCACATACTTACCACCAAAGGTTTGAAAGGTGAGCTTGCAAGCTTTGTCGAATCCATCTTCGGTGACAAGGGGCTCGTCTCAGTAATAAAACTGTCTGTGTTGCCCTCTCTTATTCCTACCACAGCCTCATGACAGTATGCCAGGAGCTTGGACTGAAGCCCACAACCAATGAAGCTGTCTCGCAGGCCCCCCTACACCATCACGAGGGAGGAGCACATGGTGCGGTGAAATGTGACCACTTTGAATAGTTCCCAAAATCAGAAGTTGCATTGTGTTGGCACAAGGTAGTGTTAGTTAGTTGTGTTACAAGCTCCTGTTAGTTAGAGCCCAAGAACGCCAGAACTCCTCACTTCACAACCCAACTGAGGATCCCACTCACTTACCCTCAGGCTTCATGAGAATTACAATTTAAAGGTTTGGTGAGCCAAAAACCAGGAAGGTCCTGTTCACCCATCTCCCCTGTGCCCGCTGACCCACATTGGCTCCCGGTTAAGCAGTGCTTCGATTTCAAAATTCTCATCCTTGTTTTCAAATCCCTCCATGGCCTCGCCCCTTCCTATCTCTGTAATCTCCTTCAGCCCCACAATCCCCCCGAGATATCTGCGCTCCTCTAATTCTGCCCTCTTGAGGATCCCTGATTATAATCGCTCAACCATTGGTGGCCGTGCCTTCTGTTGCCTCGGCCCGAGGCTCTGGAATGGCCTGTCCGCCTTGCTACCTCTCTTTGCTCCTTTAAGACCCTCCTTAAAATCTGCCTCTTTGACCAAGTTTTTGGTCACCTGCCCTAATTTATCCTTATGTGGCTCGGTGTCAAATTTTTTGTCTTAAAATACTCCTGCGCAGCGCCTTGGGACGTTTTACTACATTAAAGGCGCTATATAAATACAAGTTGTTGTTGTTGTTCTAGAATTAAGTTAGCCCGTCTCAGCCATGATGGTTGTGGGGGCCAATGCACTTAGCCTGAGATAGGGAGGGAGAAAGCAACCAGGGTTCCCACTGCTGATTGTCCGCTGCTGGAAAGGCTCCGATTGGGTTGTGTTACCTCCCTCCCCCTCCCCCATACATACAAAAACTGTCCCCTTGGCGAGGTACTGATGGGTTGCCGATGCCCAAGAATGAATGCCTTTAACAAAGAAGGGAAGAAAACAGTGAGGGAGGGAGAATATTTCACTGAAAGTCTTATTTAACAACTTTTGGTTCGGTTAAAAGTGCTTCAAACTATATGAGAGATTGCTGAAGTTTAACATATATAATTGGAGAGCATTTATATTACTGACAAACCCTGTGTGCAATGCATGGGCATGGTGTTACTTAATCATCTTTTCTTTCTCTCTCTCTTTTCTTAATCCCATCCACTAATTGCATCCCTTTCCTTTCCAGGAAACTGTATTTACAACACGGCCTTGAGAGGAGGAAGCAGAGGAACTGGGGGCTGTGAGAGAGACAGACTTTACATTAGGCTACAGGCATGATTTCTATAAGAGAGTTACTATTATCAATTAGCATGATTGACTGCCAAAAGCATGTACTCTATCGTACCGCCTAAGGGACTGAATGATTACTATTGACACACAGCTGGGAGGCACCCTTCCATCGGAATATGAAGGAGGACACCCCAGAACGAGGGCTGCATCAAAAACAGCAATATCAAAAAAAAAAATTCAGTCGCTTTACTGCTCACATTTTTAATTGGGTTTGAACTAGCGTCTTGGAGTTTTCAATACAGTTGTTTTGCTGTCTATGGTTAACTTAATACTATGCAAAAACAGCAATGCACAGCAATATATTCAACAGCTGTCGGGGTAGGTACCAGGGCAGCTGTCTATTATAAGACAACTTTAGTTTGCATCAAAGCTTTCTTGTTTTTTTTACGAGACTAGATGAGTGCTAATCCTTTGAGTACTGACTGTGCTTTGCAGCTTATAAATTCTTGTTACTCTATTTTTTTTTAAAGAATTTTGTGTAAAATTTCTGTTTGGTTTGAATATCGTCCCACTACATTATTACTTAACCAGAGGGCCGCTCTCTATGTTCTCTGTATTAAACAGTAAAGAGCCACCTTGTTGGTTTCTTTAAGTTAAGGTTTGCCGTCTGCTCAGTATTGGACCGGACGGTGTCGGATTTTGGGCAGACTCTCCGGAAACTCCTAAAATGTAAACCAAACGCGAGGAGCTTTAGTTTCCTCTGTTAATGCACTGGTCAGTGTCCTTGTGTAAAATTCCTGCGTGTTATTTTCGTGCAGCGGTCGACCTTTCAGAGTGAATTTGTGAACAACACCATTAAGACACCTCGGAAAAGACATTTAACTCAAACACTTTAACCAGATATCATTAAACCCTAAAAGTCCGCTTCTTAAAACAAGAGTCCATTTCTCCCATTTTATTCTGTGTCCCATGATGTTGGAATCATTACTAATTCTGCAGGTTTTCAATGAATATTCGTCAGCAGCAAAGCCAGCTTCCAATCTCAAACTATGGCACCCTCCCAGTCTGCCACCTTCCCCGGAATCCTTTCCAAACTCACCCGATTTATTTTAGTCAGAACTAATTTCCTGTCACGTTGCAGAGTGAAGGGGGGGGGTGGTGTGCAGACGTGACCCGTGCCCACTGCACATTGTTCACAGAATAACCTGCAAAGATTTAACCCTGTTCACAGTTCTTTATATTGCCGATTATAAACCACCACAGTTCTGGAAGGTTTTTTTTTTATTAAGTTCATTCTCGGGATATGGGCGTCGCTGGCATGGCCGGCATTTATTGCCCATCCCTAGTTCCCCTGGACTGAGTGGCTTGCTAGGCCACTTAAGGGAACAGTTAAGAGTCAACCATGTTGGTGTGAGGCTGGAGTTCCATATAGGCCCAGAACGGGTAAGGACGGCAGGTTTCCTTCCCTAAAGGACATCAGTGAACCAGTTGGGATTTTATGACAATCCGACAGCTTCATGGTCACTTTTACTGATCCCAGCTTTTTATTTCCAGATTTTTTTTTTTTACACTGCACTTAACTTCTCAAACTACCATGGTGGGATTTGAACTCACGTTCTCATAAGAACATAAGAACATAAGAAATAGGAGCAGGAGTAGGCCAATCGGCCCCTCGAGCCTGCTCCACCATTCAATAAGATCATGGCTGATCTGATCCTAACCTCAAATCTACTATCACTCTCCATCCCACCCGAACCCATGTGATCTCCCGGGAGAGGCGAAAAACCAGATTAAAAAAACCAATGGCCAATTTGGGAGAAAAAATCTGGGAAATTCCTCTCCGACCCATCTAGACAATCGAAACTCGTCCAGGAGATCACTCTGTCCCTATATTTTCACAGTACTCCACCCCAGCCAGGAACAGGAATAGAACCATCTCCTGAAATCTAACACAGAATTAGAACACAAGAAGTAGGAGCAGAACCAGGCTACACGGCCCCTGGGCCCGCTCCGCTACCCACAGGGCCATGACCATTCCGAACCTAGACTCACGTCCGATTTCCTGCCCGCTCCCCGTAACCCCTAATTCCCTTTACTTCTAGGAAACTGTCTGTTTCTGTTTTAAATTTATTCTCGGGATTGTTAGTCCATTATTATTATTAGGTTTAACTGCACAAACACCATTGGATGCCTAAATGAACGCTGAATTTCCCAGGAATTTTGCTCCACCGGGTTCTGCTTTCTTCCAATTAGTCGGAGGTTCTGCCCTCTCCCGATTACTTTGCTCTCTTGTTTGAGTATTCCTTTAATGAGGGAGTTTCAAAAAGCTGCAGCATCTCATTTCACACTGGGGTAAAGGTGTAACTCGGGTGTTGTGGAGTGGCAGCTTTGAATGCTGAAAAGGGCTTAGCATAGTTGACTTTGGGTGATACTGCCAAGCGAGCGATGTTGGACCAGCCGCCCGTTGTACGCCTCTTCAATGGAAAGGAAATCGGGAGAGATGGAAAACAGACGGCTGATCCAGAGTCAAAATTATCAGTGTTTGTAAGACTGAGCAGTGCGGTCCAGAATGTGGGCTCGGGATTAATATGCTTGCAATTGCGCGTGCCATGTGGCATTCATTACACACTCAATAAACACTCCAGATTAGAGCTCCTTCTCCAACCGGTGTCACTGTTCAGGGGGCTGCGGAGCTCAGGTATGGCTTCGTACTGTGGCCCACTTGGTTTAGCCACACCGACACACTATCGCAATAGCCCCACCTGAAAGGGGTGTGTGTGGGTGGTGGTGGTGGTGAGCATTACAACACAGAGGGGCACATCCACTGCCCATCAGCAACAGCTTAACGTCACCATATCTTTGCATTGCTCATTTTGAAAGAATATTTGTTTAGGGTGTGATCACGTCACCACGGCAGACAGGGTGGGATGGTATCTAATGGGCAGCGCAAGGGAGATCCCAACCAGTGGGCCTCAAATGTAGCCGTGTTGACCGCCAGGGTAAGGTTGCGCTGGTGTACGAAACCTACTTTCTGTTCTTTTTTTCAAAGGTTAAATCGCAATTATTTCTCAAAGCCAACACTGTCAGACATGAGGGGTCCGACCTTGGAGTGTCCGTTTGGACACTCGCTGAGGTGGTGGAGTTCCTCTCAGCACGCAAAGTGTAGCAACGAACACGGGCAAAACCCTGTTCTCCCCTTTGCGCATGGTGAACAGCAGCAAGATCTTGCAGGAGGCTGTATCTATCTATCTATCTATATATATATATAAACCGGTATGTCTCTCTGTCTGTCTCTCTGTCTGTCTCTCTGTCTGTCTCTCCGTCTGTCTGTCCGGCTATACAATCAAAAGTTATAGAGTGTACCTACACGTATGTTATATCGAAAGAAAGCTTATCATTAGGGGACTCTCGTAGGCATATTTACTTTTTTGTCAGACAAAAATTGTTTGGACAGTATACAAAAAACGTTCAAAAATCCTCAAAAATCCACTCATTAGCGGTTCACCAATCCTACCTCTCATTAGCGTTGAGTGACGTGCTGCTTGACCAATCCTACAGTTCACTCACCTGATGGTTGACCAATCAGTGCGTCACGGGCGGGTCCTAATCCTCCAGTCTCCCTGAGCTTTGCCGCCATTTTTTCCATCCCCACAGGGACAGCAGCAGCAAAAGAAACCCCCACATTGCGGCTCCCAATCCCGCTCCCGCCCCGCCGGAGCGGCAGGTAAGTTGGGCTCACTTGGGCCGTGCCTCGCAACCGCTCAGCCCGACACACACAGCGGTCGGGGGAGCGGCAGCGGCCGTCCGTCAGCCGCGCGATCCGCGGGGGAGCTCAGCTCGGGTCCGTCTCCACCCTGAAGCGCTAGGCCCCGCACGGCCGGTATCACAACGGCACCGGGCCTCAGGCGCTAGGCAGGGAGAGAGGGGAGGGAGGGGATGGAGGGGGAGGGAGGGAGAGGACAGCACAGGGAGAGGGAGAGAGAGGGGGGACAGACAGGGGCATGGCGACCGCGCGGCCCAAAATTGCCCTGGCAACGCCGGGCACCCTGCTAGTATATAGCAGTAAAGCAGCGGTTGCACTGAATGCTACACGTCAGCCTCCGCGGTGCACTTGGACCGCGTCCTGCCATCTTACAGAAGAGCCAGCGCATATCTATATCGACCCGAAACCAGTACTTCAAGCAGCCCAACACCACAGGCCCACAACTGTCATTCCGTCTGAACAGTGGACAGTTGTGCTAAGCCCAATGCTGATTTCCTGCCTGTCCAGAGGAAATGGTCATCCCCGGCGAGCTGCCCCGGCGAGCAAGCACAACCTCTTGCTGACTCGTCTGAAAATGACCTGCCATGAATCTCAGAAATTCATGCAATCCGTCCTGAACGCACAATATCGGACCGGTGGGCGCATCACTAAGGGCTGAATTTTGCCGGCGCTCAGACGGCGGGTTTGGAGGCGGGTCCGCTGCCAAAATCACAAAGATTGACAGCGGGTCGTTATCCCACTCTGAACCCGCCTTCTTGTTCGTTTCCCAAGTGCCAGTTCTGCCTGCGCATTGCAGACACAGCGGCAGGTCATTCAATTGTGCTCGTTAGGAGGGTGTTTAAAGTAATTTAATCCCCATTTTCCCAGTTCCAAAGCTTTTTGCCAGGTTTTCCACGAGGTTCCCATCGCTCGGGGATCACGCCAGGTAAGTATGTCGGGTTCTGAACAACTCTCCATTTCTTTCAATAGGTGACAGCTTCAAAAGTGGTTTAAAACCTGCCATTTTACAGCTGGTCTGTTTCCAATCTCAAGCTTCAGCCTTCTGTATCCACTTTTGAGCTTCATGCACTTTCGAAGTGTTTGGAGTAACCTCTCTATCCACTGTCACTTCTTTGGAACAACCTATCTCAACATTGACAGATTACTTCTGTCATCTCAGCCTCACCCGCCATCTATTCCATCAGCATCGGTGCCCTTGAAAAAAATCTCACCTTGGTCCTCAGAATCCCAAAACGATCAGCCCCAACACCAGCATCGCCGGGCACACCAGCAGCACCAACATCCACACCAGCCTTCTCCGCAATCAACTGATGCTGCACTGGACACAGGGCATCATCACCCGGCCACATTGCTGCCCAGGACGCCAGCGATGGCCTCACCATGTCCAGATTAGCTTCACTTAACTCTGGCACCATCCCACACCAGCATCATAAAGCATCTGTACAATGTCCAAGCCATTCCTTTCACACTCATCACCACTGGGGGGGAGGGGGACGTTATGTGTCACCATTCACTGCAACTCACTAAGACACTTTCAAAGGTGCACACAACTCTGTCTAAGAACGCAAAGTGTTGAAAATAAAGATTTCAATGTTTGACAGCACATTACCAGAAACTTCACATGATCATTGGCTAAACCACCCAAGTGCCTACCCTTGTGTGTTGTTAGTTGGTATGATTGGACTAGGATGAGGGTGAGTGTGAGGGGTGGCTAGTGAGATGGGGAAGTGATAATGTAGATAGAGAGGGATGGGTGGAGGTGCAAGGTAAGTTGGTGTGAGTAAGGATGTGCAGGAGTAGGGTAGGGAAGGCAGAGTGATGGGGATGTGATGAGTGGCACAGCAGGATGAGGTTGAGTGTGGCTTTGCAGTAACGTTTCGTGATCTGCTGAGTTCATTGAAAGGTTTGTGCCACTGCAGCCTGGTCCTCCTTACGACATCCCTGCTTGTGTCCTCCTGTGCAATGTGCAACCAGGCTGCGTTGGTATCCTGGGGCGGTCTCTTCCACCCATTGGAAGGGAAGAGAACCTCCCTGAACGTTGTGACTCCCTCCATAAGCAGATGGCAGGAGTAATGGGAAATCCTGGGTGCAGCCGTGCACCGTTGCGCGGCGCTTGTCAGTGCTAGCAGCACATCAATACTGCAGAAAACTGACAGCAGAACCATCAAAATGAATGTGGACATGGCCCCTTTAAGGAAACCGGCTGATGATGCGTCATCAAATGACGCCATCATCAAATGACGTCATCAGACCCACTTCCTATTAATTGGCCGGGAACCTCGCAGGGCGGGCTTAAGAAGGCCCATCATCGGAATATCTTGTTGGAGGCCGGGATCGAGACAGATGCAAAGTCCCCACACGCTACCGACGTCACCCGCCAAAGTTGGAAAAATCCAGCCCTAAGTGTGGAAACCCCACAGTTCACCAGTGTTGAGCACACACGCGCGCATTGAGAATGTCTACGTCTTTAATGAGCAAAAGGAAGTTATGATGGATCACCAGCTACTTTGACATCCCACGCACCTCGTACATTTAGTTCGTTCTCTTCCTGCAGCTGAACTGACACGGCAGCCCTCGCACATTCTGTTGTGCAGGACACTTTGTTCTGTTTTGCCACCTAGAGAAAGAGTCATCATATCCAAGATGTCTTTGCTATTGACCAGCCAATGAACAGGGGGTGACTCAACACAGCACACATGCCATTGAATTTTAAGCAGACTTAAATTATTTTCTAACCCTGTCAGTGCGACATTAAGTTAGTTCATCCATCATTTCTGTGCCACCTTCAGAGGACAAACAACATGTTCCCCCTTTGCTTTGAGCTCATTGATTGCTTCAAGCGCTGATTGCCAAATGAACCTATTGAATAAATTCTGAAGAGTTTCCTTACAGCTGCACATTTTGTGAGGCCATTCCACACTTTCGTTGAAGGGTGCTTGCTGAAGCAGTACATCGAGATGCGGTTTTGGTTGTGCAGTTGCTGCGAGTGATGCGTGTTCAAGGACTGAAGTCAGTCATTGAGTGTTGGACTTGAGAAGAAGATGGACCTGACCAAATTAGCTGGTGGTCCTCTTAGTTGGGGTCTCCCCTTGCCTGGCTTCAGGTGGGTGGCTGACACTGTTGTTGGCTTATTTCCCTTTCTCTGCTGGTCTGCTGTCTTCGCCTGGAGGCGGTATGGGTGCTGGGCGAGAACTTGGCGGAAAGAAGTTACGGCCTCTGATCCCGCTGCATTCTCACCGTTTCCCGATCTCAACTTGCTCTTCTGAGCAGGCGAGCGGGTCGTTCGCAGGATGGCCGTGGGGGGCCTTCTTTGAATGTGCAGATGAACTCACGGGGCCCCCGAGCTGGGATTTTAGTCGGAGGCCTGAGCAGGGGCAGCAACGGCTTCCCAGGCAGGCCAAGCTTGCCTGGTGGTCGATCATGGGCCAGAAAAAGGCCCAGGCTGGTGAGTAATTAAGTTTAATTTGAGGTTTCCCTGTGGGCCGGGTGGAGCAGGAAAGCTCCTCCGGGCCTCAGGAGAAAACTTTGGGCCCTAGAAATTCATCTCAGGCGGTGGCGCAAAATGGGCCCTAGCGGATCGGCTGCCCGTTATACGCAGCGCCCGGTATTCAGCGCCATTGACTGTAGTGGAAACTGAATAGCAGGCGCTGCGCAAAACGGGCATCCGAGACGAATTTCTAGCCCTGGGCCTCCCTTGCCCAGGCTTCCCCCACCCCATCCCGATAGCATCCAGAGTCCCCCCCCTCACCACTTACCTGGGTCTCCTGCTGCCGAATTCCCACTCCCGCCCGAACCTGGCCAACGGGTGGGCCAGCGAGAATATTTATGGCAATGTGGTCCGGCCGTTAAGATCAGCTGGATCTCCACGCTCCCAGACTCCCTGGGTTCGCCGCCCACGTGCGCATTACCCACCCTGCCCCACCTCCCCCCTTTAAAATCAGGGCCTATGGTCCTTGACCAATCTCTCCAGTGGAAAGTTACTCAGCTGAGATCGGACTGTGCGCAAACATTCAGAGAGGTTATCAAGAGAGCTGCAGGCAAGTCATTGGTTTCTTAAACAATGCTGGTTAAGGAGGTGGTGTCCTCATGAGAAAGTGTTCGTCAAACTTGTTCTTTGTTTTTTTCAGCTCAATAACATCAACTGAATCAAAATATGCCATGTGTGAGATTACTACAGTGAAAGGCACCCATAGCTCCTGTCGCTCACCCAAAAAGATTTGCTAAATACTTTTCATTAAACGCAATGCGCCATTAACACCTCAAGTTTTCTACTTTTTCTCAGTTGCAAGGAATGGATTTGTGTTGATGTCACATCGCTGTCGCAGTTTAGTCTGTTGACACCGCCCTCCCCCTCCACCCGCCCACACCGCCACCCTCCCCCGCCCACACCTCCCCCTCCGCCCACCCTCCCCAGGCACCTTCCCTCTGCCCACCCACCTTCCCCCTCCACCCGCCCACACCGCCACCCTCCCCCTCCGCCCTCCCCTCCCCCTCCGCCCACCCTCCCCAGGCACCTCCCTTCCGCCCACCCACCCTCCCCCTCCACCCGCCCACACCGCCACCCTCCCCCGCCCACACCTCCCCCTCCGCCCACCCTCCCCAGGCACCTTCCCTCTGCCCACCCACCCTCCCCCTCCGCCCTCCCCTCCCCCTCCGCCCACCCTCCCCAGGCACCTCCCTTCTGCCCACCCATCCTCCCCCTCCACCTGTCCACACCGCCACCCTCCGCCCTCCCCCGCCCACACCTCCCCCTCCGCCCACCCTCCCCAGGCACCTTCCCTCTGCCCACCCACCTTCCCCCTCCACCCGCCCACACCGCCACCCTCCCCCTCCCCCTCCGCCCACCCTCCCCAGGCACCTCCCCTCTGCCCACCCACCCTCCCCCTCCACCCGCCCACACCGCCACCCTCCCCCTCCGCCCTCCCCTCTGCCCACCCATCCTCCCCCTCCACCCGCCCATACCATCACCCTCCCCCTCCGCCCACCCACCCTCCCCCTCCACCCGCCCACACCACCATCCTCCCCCTCCGCCCTCCCCCGCCCACACCTCCCCCTCCGCCCATCCTCCACCCTCCCCAGGCACCTCCCCTCCGCCCACCCATCCTCCCCCTCCACCATGCCCCACCACCCTCCCCCTCCACCTTGCCCCACCACCCTCCCCCTCCACCCACCCACACCGCCATCCTCCCCCTCCGCCCACACCTCCCCCTCCGCCCACCCTCCCCAGGCACCTCCCCTCTGCCCACCCATCCTCCCCCTCCACCCGCCCATACCATCACCCTCCCCCTCCGCCCACCCACCCTCCCCCTCCACCCGCCCACACCGCCATCCTCCCCCTCCACCCTCCCCCGCCCACACCTCCCCCTCCGCCCACCCTCCACCCTCCTCAGGCACCTCCCCTCCGCCCACCCATCTTCCCCCTCCGCCCACCCATCCTCCCCATCCACCATCGCCCGTTCCCACACCTGCAGACCTTTTTATCATTCATTCCAGTTTCTTATTTCTCTCTCAACAGCTCCATCTGTTTAAGCACACTTCCTGCTAAAGAGTCTCTGTGCAACACAGTTCAAAATATTCCCCTTGGTACTGAGAATGTAGAACTCTAAAAGCAACAGAACCTCTCAGAATCGTTAAATAAACTAAAGTATGGGTGAGGTAATATGATAGCTTTCATCTTGGTGCAGAAATACAATTCTGATTCTTCAGTGTTTTATTGACTGAACGCAAATTAGAAATTCTGCGAGTTTTAGTGATGTTGGTTGAGGGATAAGTATTGGTCGGGACACCGAGGAGAACTCCCCCTGCTCTTCTTCGAAATAGTGCCATGGGATCTTTTACGTCCACCTGAGAGAGCAGACGGGGCCTCGGTTTAACGTCTCATCCGAAAGACGGCACCTCCGACAGTGCTGCACTCCCTCAGCACTGCACTGGAGTGTCGGCCTAGATTTTTGTGCTCAAGTCGCTGGGGGTGGGACTATGAACCCACGACCATCTGACTCAGCGACGAGAAAACCAGACAACTTGATGCTGCTGAAGGAGTTGCCCCACCTAACTCCCTTGGGATGGAGTGAAATGGTACCTGGTACATCAAGGCCAGGACTGGTTAGTGACCGCAAGGTCATTCATCACTGAAAATTTTTCACCAGCACAGCCAATGAGATGGGGGGTTTTTTTCTGTTATTTCCCTCCTATTGTTAACTTCTATTAACACAACCTTTATTGGACCAGGAATTGCCAGCTATTATCTGTTTGTTGTTTGAACGCACAGTTCAGGGTAAACGGCACACCAGACAAGCGAGCTGCAACACTGGATCCTCCGAAGGGAACTTGTCCAGCCCAGTCTGACCAGCGTCTCTTGCAGAGGCCCGGCATCCATGTTGTATTGGCTCAGTTCAGGTCCCAGTGGCTGAGCTCTATTGCAAACACGGACACTGTTCATCTTAAATTCATGGCGCCCTAATACCGACTGCGGTAGACGGCAGCAGGAACAAGCTGTCGACAACGGGGATACAGAAGTGGATGAGAATGGGTTATCGGCACCTGAAAGCTGACAGCAATACCTTGTAATGTGCTCACAATCATTTCTGTATCCCCAAAGAGCAATAGTTGGATGACAGCAGCCAAAAGGCAATCCGTCCTTACACCTTTGGACTGACGGCGGAAAGAATTCCTGTTCCTGGCTGGTGTGAAGTAGTGCACAACAGTGAAAGCGGTTGTGAAAAGATCTTCAGCCAGTCACAGTTAGCATTTCAGCCCAGGGTATAACCATTTTAGCGAAAGGGCTATGTACCAGCATTTACTGCTTTAATACAATCTGTGGCACCAAGCAAAAAGCTTTACATACTGACAGGCAATGCCAACATTTCACCATCTCAATCACACTTCTGCTGCAAAGCACCTTCCTCACAACCGGCTGCAAGTTATATTTAATCAAGCACAGCATTTTTATTATGGGCTTTGATGTAATAAAACTCACTCTACGCACTTGGTTTGAGTATAAAGCAAGGCTTTAATCAACTTGTTTCAGAACATGGAGGTCTAGTTGTACTTCACTAGTACCTTGTCTTACAAAATGTCCCTGGGAAGCTGGGGCCCACGCCCGAGTATTTATACTCCTTGGACGGCGCCACCAGCTGGCCGTCCAGCGTTATTTCACGAGTAGTTTCTTGATGAATTATGAGATTTATAACAGGCTTCATTGTTCGTTGAGGAACCTAAAATATGAAATGCTACAGTACATGGGTACAGATTGGAGGCATTTGGAACATATGAGTCGTGAGTTTCAACGGGTGAAAAATAAATTTGAAACATATTCAGAAGATTCTCCTTACTCAAGAGTGATAAATATTCAGAACAAACTACCAGGAGGATTACATTTTAAAAAAAGACGTTGAAAATGCAGTCGGATGTTTGGGTTTTGGAGAGGAGCAGCAATGGGTCACAAGGCCGTTATCATCCTTCACTGTTTTTATATGTTCTTATAAAGCTCCAACTGATGGGCCTCAAAACAGTTAATGATTTATAAACACTATCCAACCTACTGCCTATGGGGAGTGTTCCCCATGGTGCTCCATTTAACATGTCTCTGACGGGATTAGACTCCTAAAGAGCCACAACACTGATGGACTCAAAGGACTTATGCAGAGGCTCATCAGATCTATGTACGTATAACTGTCAGAGCCTCCCTTATCTTCAGTGTCAATCGGACAGTGTCTGTTGGGGCCAGTCCCTTGGACTGTTATTTTCCGCAGTCACGTTCAGAATACGTGAGACAAATGTGAAAGCTCTACCCAAGCTGATATTTTAGTCTTCTGATCATTTGTCGTTCGATTACAAGCAGTAACGTGCTAAAGTATGGTATAACAAAAGCTTCAGCATCCCATTGTATAGTGCAGTAACTGTAAATCCATGTACATATCTAGATTAAAGCAAAGGCTCAGAGTCATTCTATTGCAGAAAATATATTTATGGCTGGTACAGTGAATGGTGGTTCAAGCAGTAATTTCTGAATCCAAAGGACACGAAGGAGTGGAAGTTTAACTGTATGGAGTTTGCAGTTTAGAACCAAGCAACAGCCTTTGCCTGTAAGATTATAAGCAAAGGTGCAACTATGATAAATGAGTACAACCTGGCTGCAGACTGCATTGACTGGCCTGGGTGAACAAAAGCGTATGAAGGCGTAGAATGAGCAAAGGCCATCATTAAACCAGTGTCTTGCACCCACTGAGTGCAAGCTACCCTACAATGGACTCCATCCCCACGCCTCTCGTGATGAAAGTCCTGCCAAAGTTCTTCCTGCTTCACAGAGACAGTGACGCAGAGTCCGCAGTTTACACTTCTGCCCATTGTGACTTTGTATCACTCGTCATGTTTTTATTTCTGCTGAATATCCGTTCACACCGATGTAAACGTGCCGCACAGGTTGAACGTTCTCTCTTAAAACCTCGGGACCATTTCGTGGTCGGAAGATTCCACTGACCTAAAATCTGGGCCCTAACTACAACGCGACAGGGGGGGGGTTTGGCTGCGAGACCAGTTTTAGTGGAGGGAAAAAGCGCCTGTGCTAATTTTTGCAGCCGTTTGCGGAGATCTTATGATTCACTTATAGCAATAATACCGTGAATGCATTTCAGCTACTTCAGCACACCCTTCAACCGTGGCTCCGCACCCGCAGGTTTGGAAACCGCGAACTCCTGGGCCCCCGGCACGCCTCTCAACCTGCCTTGTGTTGAAAGTCTGCAATTCAGGTCAGCTCTTGGGGCTGGCGAGTGCAGTTTTCGGCGGAGCTGATTTTTTTTTTTAGTCAACGGTCCTGTTTAACGCCGGCGGGGGGGGGGGGGGGGGGGGGGGGGCGTCCCGATCAAAACGGGACAAGTTGGCGGAGTGTACCTCGACTCAACCGAGTCAAGACAAGGCAAGACAGTTGCGGCAACGTGGCCCGGTTACGGCTACACAATTTCCCTCGGCGATGAGGAATGTCACAACAGCTGGGTCTGTGTGGTGAGAACACTGTGTGGGTGAGGGAGAGAGGGAAAGTGCTCCTACTATAAGATTCCAACAACTCAATGTAGATCAGGACAGAATAGGTGATGGGTGGAGCGCAGACTGGTTTGGAATCATATTAATCCTATAGCATCTTACTGTAAGAAATGCTTCAGCACTTGCACAGAACTTGTATCAAGCATTAACAGGAATGTTTAGGCACTGTGACTGCTCATCAGGTTTCAAGCTATGGCTGTATTAGATATTAAACTGTAGAATGCTGATTATCAGTGAAATCTCTCTGGCACAGCTTTTTAGAATTTTAACCAAATCCTCTTTTTTTTATTGTTGTCGTGAAGAGAAGTCTTTTGAATTAGATTACCTGTATCAAAGAACTGTAAAAAAAAAAATTACATTTACCACAGAAAAAAAAGCCATTTCTCTGTACACCAGCTAAATACTTTAACAAAAAATTAAAGAAGTTATTTAAAACATTTGACTCTGTGGAAGCTTTTGTTCTGTGTTGGACGCCAGGCGCTATTTGTAGGGTACGGCCAGTTATTTATTCATGGTGTGACGTATTCATAAAAATAAATGGTCGCATTTTGTCCCCACATCTCACTCCTGTTCTGAGGGTGCTGACTCTTAAAAGACTTGCGTTTCTATAGCGCCTTTCACGACCACCGGACGTCTCAAAGCGCTTTACAGCCAATGAAGTACTTTTGGAGTGTAGTCATAGAAACATAGAAGATAGCAGCAGGAGTAGGCCATTCGGCCCCTCGAGCCTGTTCCGCCATTTAATAAGATCATGGCTGATCATCCAAATTCAGTACCCGGTCCCTGCCTTCTCCCCATATCCCTTGATCCCTTTAGCCTTAAGAAATATATCCAACACTTTCTTGAATATAATTAATGAATTGACCTCAACTGCCTTGTGTGGTAGAGAATTCCACAGGTTCACCACTCTCTGGGTGAAGAAATTCCTCCTCATCTCAGTTCTAAATGGCTTACCCCTTATCTTTAGACTGTGACCCCTGGTTCTGGACTCCCCCGCCATCGGGAATATCCTTCCTGCATGAGATCCCCTCTCATTCTTCTAAACTCTAGCGAATATAAGCCTAATCGACCCAATCTCTCCTCATACGTCATTCCTGCCATCTCAGGTATCAGTCTGGTGAATCTTCGCTGCACTCCCTCCATGGCAAGAACATCCTTCCTCGGATAAGGCGACCAAAACTGCACACAGTGCTCAAGGTGTGGTCTCACCAAGGCCCTGTACAACTGCAGCAAGACATCCTTGTTCCTGTACTCGAACCCTCTTGCTATGAAGGCCAACATACCATTTGCCTTCTTTGTTGTAATGGGGGGATAATGGCAACCTTCCACCCAACAAGTCGTTCATCCTGTGAGAGTCTAGACACTGACAGGTAAGGGGGGGGGCAATCTTAACCTAACCCGCCCATCGGGAAACTGATGGGATCAGGTGCAACCAAGAGTAAAACCTGCCTTCCAGCAGGTTTCCCGCCCGCGGGGGGGGCGCATCGATTAAAATTGCACCCTCAATAGACCATTCGGAAGCAGCAACGCCCATGCCCAATCATAAGAACCTGGAGCAGGCCATTTTGCCCCTCGAGCCTGCTCCGCCATTCAATGAGATCATGGCTGATCCAATTTTGGCCTCAACTCCACTTTCCTGCCTGTTCCCTGTTCCCCGTACCCCTCGACTCCCCTGTTGCTCAGAAATCTGTCTATCTCCGCCTTGAATATATTCAATGACTCGGCTTCCACAGCTCTCTGGGGTAAAGAATTCCAAAGATTCACGACCCTCCGAGAGAAGAAATTCCTCCTCATCTCCATCTTAAATGGGCGACCCCCTATTCTGAGACTATGCCTGACCTCATCCAGCGTCCATACAGCTGTTCTTCCAGCAGGTGGTAGCAGAGAGTCATAAGCAGGGGCTCGCATCTCTTGATTCACAAGGGCAACACCACCACCTCCAAGTTCCCCTCCAAGTCACACACCATCCTGACTAGGAAATATATCGGCCGATCCTTCATCGTCGCTGGGTCAAAATCCTGGCACTCCCTCCCTAACAGCACTGTGGGAGCACCTTCACCACACGGACTGCAGCGGTTCAGGAAGGCGGCTCACCACCACCTTCTCAAGGGCAATGCGGGATGGGCAATAAATGCTGGCCTTGCCAGCGACGCCCACATCCCGTGAACAAATTTTAAAAAATCTCATGCCCCGTCCTGGGAAACATTGCATAGTGGAGAAATGGTATACTAATTTAGAATTCTCATCCAGGTGTTTAAATTCCTTCATGGCCTCACACCTCTCAGTCCCTGTTACCTTCTGGTGTCAGCCTTGGCTCAGAGGGTAGCACTCTCGCTTCTGAGCCAGAAGATTGTGGGTTCAAAGTCCCACTCCAGAGACTTGAGCACAAAATCCAGGCTGACACTCCAGTGCTGAGGGAGTGCTGCATTGTTGGAGGTGCTGTCTTTCGGATAAGACGTTAAACTAATCTCTGGATTAAACTAACCCGTCTGCTCTCTCAGGTGGACGTAAAAGATCCCGCGGCACTATTTCAAAGAAGAGCAGGGGAGTTATCCCCGGTGTCCTGGCCAATATTTATCCCTCAACCAACATAACAAAAACAGATTATCTGGTCATCATCACATTGCTGTTTGTGGGAGCTTGCTGTGCGCAAATTGGCTGCTGTGTTTCCCACATTACAACAGTGACTACACATCAAATGCACTTCATTGACTGTGAAGCGCTTTGAGACGTCCGGTGGTCGTGAAAGGCGTTATAGCAAGCCTTTCTTTTTCTACAGCCCAACAAATGCATTCGCGGATTTTTGAATGTGCCACGCAGCCCCTTAAAGGGGCCACGCGGCCCCCAAAAAGTTAGAGGGAACATTGGTGCCATGGGACCTTTTACATGCAGCTTGTAGGACAGGTGGTGTCTCGGTTTAACATCTCATTCAACATACGGAACCTTGAACAATGCAGCGCTCTCTCAGCACTGCACTAAAGTGTCAGCCTAGATTTTGTGCTCAGGTCTCGGGAGTGGGACTTGGTCCCACAACAAAAACAACAACAACTTGTATTTATATAGCGCCTTTAATGTCGTAGAACATCCCAGGGCGCTTCACAGGAGCGTTATCCAACAAAATTTGACACCGAGCCACATAAGGAGATATTAGGGCAGCTTGGTCAAAGAGGTGGGTTTTAAGGAGCGTCTTAAAGGAGGTGAGAGAGGCAGAGAGTTTTAGGGAGGGAATTCCAGAGCTTAGGGCCTCGGCAGCTGAAGGCACAGCCACAATTGTTGGAACGATGAAAATCGGGGATGCGCAAGAGGCCAGAATTGGAGGAGCGTAGATATCACTGAGGGTTGTAGAGCTGGAGGAATTGCAGAGATTGGGGCGAGGCCTTGGAGGGATTTGAAAACAAGGATGAGAATTTTAAACTCGAGGCTTTGCTAAACTGGGAGCCAATGTAGGTCAGCAAGCACAGGGATAATGGGCGAACGGGACTTGGTGCGAGTTAGGACACGGGCAGCCGAGTTTAGGAAGACCTCAAATTTACGGAGGGTAGAAAATGGGAGGCCGGCTGGAATAATCAAGTCTAGAGGTAACAAAGGCATGGATGAGGGTTTCAGCAGCGGATGAGCTGAGGCAGGGACAGAATCGGGCGACATTACGAAGGCTGTCCTAGTGATGGCGCAGATATGTGGTCAGAAGCTCATCTCAGGGTCAAATACAACACCAAGATTGCAAACCGTCTGGTTCAGCCTCAGACAGTTGCCAGGGAGAGGGATGGAGTCGGTGGCTCGGGAACGACGTTTGTGGCGGGGACTGAAGACAATGGCTTCGGTCTTCCCAATATTTAATTTGAGGAAATTTCTGCTCCTCCAGTAATGGATGCCGGACAAGCAGTCTGACAATTTAGAGACCGTGGCGGGGTCGAGAGAGAAGTGGTGGTGAGGTAGAGCGATGCTATGGAGTCACAACCATCTGACTCAGAGGTGAAAGTGCTCCCAACTAATGCAGTAAAACTCGCACACAGATGAAATTAAATCTTCTTAATGCACACATTGGAAAAATAATAAATTCAGAATTGAATTATTTCCCTTATTTATTTTGCAACTATTTTGCATTACGGGCAATCTGAATTTTTTTTCAATTGCTGGGTTTAAGATGATGTTTATCAGAAAATTAAGATTGTTAAGCTGCTTTCATAGAAGCATAAAATCTTACAGCGCAGAAGGAGGCCATTCGGCCCGTCGTGCCTGTGCCGGCTCTTTGAGAGAGCGCTCCAATTTAGTCCCGCACCCCAGCTTTTTCTCCATAACCCTGCAAATTAGTCCTCTTCAAACACATGTCCTATTGTCTTTTGAAAGTTCCCATGGGATTGGATTCTACCACCCTTTCAGGTAGTGCGTCCCAGATCCTGACAACCCTCTGTGTGAAGAAATACAGAGCAAACAGTGTCACATGTTGGCACCTGTAAAACTTTAGTTAAAAGCAGCCTGGGGGCAGATAGTTTGTGCAGCTGCCATGATGCAGTAACGTGGCTGGACAATGCTGCCCAGAACCCAGTGACATCCCTGGAGCAGAACCTCAAAATGTCACAGCAAGGGAGATCTCCACACAGGGTGTCACACCAAGGGAGATCTCCACACAGGGTGTCACACCAAGGGAGATCTCCACACAGGGTGTCACACCAAGGGAGATCTCCACACAGGGTGTCACACCAAGGGAGATCTTCACACAGGGTGTCACACCAAGGGAGATCTCCACACAGGGTGTCACATCAAGGAAGATCTCCACACAGGGTGTCACACCAAGGGAGATCTCCACACAGGGTGTCACACCAAGTGAGATCTCCACACAGGGTGTCACATCAAGGGAGATCTCCACACAGGGTGTCACACCAAGTGAGATCTCCACACAGGGTGTCACACCAAGGAAGATCTCCACACAGGGTGTCACACCAAGGAAGATCTCCACACAGGGTGTCACACCAAGGAAGATCTCCACACAGGGTGTCACACCAAGGGAGATCTTCACACAGGGTGTCACACCAAGGGAGATCTCCACACAGGGTGTCACATCAAGGAAGATCTCCACACAGGGTGTCACACCAAGGGAGATCGCCACACAGGGTGTCACATCAAGGAAGATCTCCACACAGGGTGTCACACCAAGGAAGATCTCCACACAGGGTGTCACACCAAGGGAGATCTCCACACAGGGTGTCACACCAAGGGAGATCTCCACACAGGGTGTCACACCAAGTGAGATCTCCACACAGGGTGTCACACCAAGGAAGATCTCCACACAGGGTGTCACACCAAGTGAGATCTCCACACAGGGTGTCACACCAAGGAAGATCTCCACACAGGGTGTCACACCAAGTGAGATCTCCACACAGGGTGTCACATCAAGGAAGATTTCCACACAGTCTCGCCAAGGAACACACCAAGAGAGATTTCCACATAGAATATCATACCAATCATAAATTATAGAATCATAGAATCTTACAGCACAGAAGGAGGCCAGTTGGCCCGTTGTGCCTGTACTGGCTCTTTGAGAGAGCTCTCCAATTAGTCCCACACCCCAACTTTTCCCCCCATAACCCTGCAAATTAGTCCTCTTCAAACACATGTCCAATTGCCTTTTGAAAGTTCTAATGGAATCTGATTCCACCGCCCTTCAGGTAGTGCGTCCCAGATCTTAGCAACCCTCTGTGTGAAGAAATGGCTCCTCATTTCCCTTCTATTTCTTTTGCCAATTATTTTAAATCTATGATGTCTGGTTACCGACCCACTTCCAGAGGAAACAGTTTCTCCCCACTCGTTCTATCAAAACCCCTCTTAATTTTGAATACCTCTATTAGGTCTCCCCTTAACCTTCTCTGCTATAAGGAGAACAATCCCAGCTTCTTCACTCTCTCCATATAACTGAAGTCCTTCATCCCTGGTATCATCCTGGTAAACCTCCTCTATACCCTCTCCATGGCATTGACATCCTTCATAAAGTGTGGTTTTTTTTTATTCATTGATGGGATGTGGGCGTCGCTGGCTGGCTAGGCCTGCATTTAGTGCCCATCCCTAATTGCCCTTGAGAAGATGGTGGTGAGCTGCCTTCTTGAACCGCTGCAGTCCATATGGTGAAGGTACACCCACAATGCTGTTAGGAAGGGAGTTCCAGGATTTTGGCCCAGCGACAGTGAAGGAACGGCGATACAGGTCCAAGTCAGGATGGTGTGTGGCTTGGAGGGGAACTTGTAGGTGGTGATGTTCCCCTGCGTCTGCTGCCCTTGTCCTTCTAAGTGGTAGAGGTTGCGGGTTTGGAAGGTGCTGTTGAAGGAGCTTTGGCGAGTTGCTGCAGTGCATTTTGTAGATGGTACACACTGCAACCACAGTGCGCCGGTGGTGGAGGGAGTGAATGTTGAAGGTGGTGGATGGAGTGCCAATCAAGCGGGCTGCTTTATCCTGAATGGTGTCGAGCTTCTTGAGTGTTGTTGGAGCTGCACTCATCCGGGCAAGTGGAGAGTATTCCATCACACTCCTGACTTGTGCCTTGTAGATGGTGGAAAGGCTTTGGGGAGTCAAGAGGTGAGACACTTGCCGCAGAATTCCCAGCCTCTGGCCTGCTCTTGTAGCCACAGTATTTATATGGCTGGTCCAGTTCAGTTTCTGATCAATGGTAACCCCCAGGATGTTGATAGTGGGGGATTCAGTGATGGTAATGCCATTGAATGTCAAGGGGAGATGATTAGAGTCTCGCTTGTTGGAGATGGTCATTGCCTGGCACTTGTGTTGTGCGAATGTTACTTGCCACTTGTCAGCCCAAGTCTGAATGTTGTCCAGGCCTTGCTGCATATGGACACGGACTGCGTCAGTATCTGACGAGCCTCGAATGGTGCTGAATAGTGTGCAATCATCAGCGAACATCCAGAATTGTACACAATACTCCAGCTTAACCAGAGATTTATGAAGGTTTAGCACGATTCATTGTTTTTGTATTCAATGCCCCTATTTACAAAGTCAAGTATCCTATACGCTTTCTTAACTGCCTTATCAACTTGCCCTGCCACCTTCAAAGATTTGTGATTACGCGCCCCAGGTCCCTTTGCTCTTGCACCCCCCTCAAATAGTACCATTTAGATTATACGCCTTCTCCCAAAGTGCATCACTTCACACTTATCTGCATTAAATTGCATCCGCCATGTGTCTGCCCATTTCACTAGTCTGTCTATGCCCTCCTGAGTTCTGCTACTATCCTGCTCACTATTTATCATCCGCAAACTTCAAAATTGTACTTCCTGTAGCCAAGTCCAGGTCGTCGTCGTACGTGTCTTCACACTGTTCCCTTTGGGGAACTGTATGAAGTGGTGGAAGGATTTCTGGCCGCGATTAACGCTCCTTCCGTGACCGTAACCATCTTTATACCAGCCATTAGGGTGGTTAGTCCTATGGCGGGAGGGTTTTACGGGCTCCCACAACCCATACGATGGGGGGGGGGCGGGGGGCCACCCACACCCACGGACGCAAGTATTCCGCTGGATGTCAACCCAGAATTTAGAGCCGGAGCTCTGACTCCACTTGCCAGGACTGTCTGGAGCGGGGTTCGAAACCCTACGCCTTCTGGCCCAGCGGTGGGGATGCTACCGCTATGCCAAAGGCCCACTCCTAAGTCCAGGTCATTTATATATAACAAGAAAAGCAATACCAACACCTGTGGGACCCCACTGCACACCTCTTTCCAGTCAGAAAATCATGCCATCACCACTACTCTTCTTCCTCCTATCCCTTAGCCAATTACCTACCCAAATTATCACTTTTCCTTAAATACCATGTGCTTCTATTTTCCGAATAGGTCTGTTATGTGGCACTTTATCAAGTGCCTTTTGAAAGTCCATATACGCAACATCCACGACACTATCTTCATCAACCCTCTCTGTTACTTCATCAAAGACCTCAATCAGTTTAGTCAGACATGATGGCCGGAATTTTCACATTGCAGAGTGTGCGGGTTTGGGAGCAGGTCGGCGGTTAAAAGCACTGAAATTGACAGCGCGTTGGGAACCCGCCGACTTCCGCCTTTAACTGGGGTGCGTTTCGAGGCGCGCCACGGACCTGCTCGGGAGAGGCGGGCAACCTCATTGAGGTAGCTAATTGCTCGTTTAGATGCCCTTAACAACCTTTTTAACGTGCGGTTTCAATTTTAACTGGTTACGCACGGGATTCACGGACCTCAGGAACCTCGCCTGTGAAAGCAAGGCGGGAGCTCAGTGGCCATTGTGCTACTTCATTAAGTCACAGCTGTAAATACAGAGACCTTATACTTGCTTCCTTGCCGAAGGGAAGGGCTCTTGCTGACACCATTTTGTGCAGAGATTTTGCTTTCAGGAGTTTGCAGGCGATTTCTGCAACCTCGGAAGCCACTCTCACCACACTGCTAGTCACTCGCAGTACATTGAAGGATTGTGCCTCTGATCTCCACTTTACCTGGCATCTATCAGATCTGCATGGGTGCCGCTTATGCTGTCTCACCTTGGACCTCAGAATCAGACCAAGATGAGCCCCAGCACCAACAACACCAGCCACACCAGCAGCAGCAGCAGCATCAGCAGCAGCAGCAGCATCAACACCAGCAGCAGCAACAACACCAGCAGCCTTCTCCTTACTGACCTGGTGCTCCACAGGAGAGAGGGGATCAGCACAAGGCTGCACCGTGCCAAAGGTGATACCCCCAACACAGGGTATACAGGCAGAGGATGAGCTTTCTGGATATGACTGAGCAGCAGTGCCAAAGGAGGCTCAGGCTATCGGGCCAGGTTGTCGCAGACATTTGTAGCTTGCTGGAAGATCTGCTGCCCAGAGGATCTGGTGGACACTCCTTACCAGTGGCTGTCAAAGTCACTGCCGCCCTCAACTTCTTCGCCTCAGGCTCCTTCCAGGGGTTTTGCTGCAGGATCTCGCTGTCAGCTGCCTACAAATTCATCACCCGGGTGTCCGATTCCGTGTTTCACAAGTCAGCCACTTATGTAAACTTTGCCGCTGATGAAGCCAGTGTTACGGAGCAGGCGCCGGCTTTGCGGCTCTGGCTGGCTTTCCACAGGCGCAGGGCGTCATCGAGTGGCCATCAAGGAACCCCCACATCACCCAGGAGTGTTTGTGAACTGCAAGGGCTTCCTCTCATAGAATCAGAGAATCGTAGAATGGTTACAGCGCAGAAAGAAGGCCATTCGGCCTGTCGAGCCCGTGCCGGCTCGCTGCAAGAGCACTTCAGCTAGTCCCACTTACCCGCCCTTCCCGGTAGCCCTGCAAATTTTTTCCTTCAGGTACTTATCCAATTTCTTTATGGAAGCCGTGATTGAGTCTGCCTCCACCACCCTTTCAGGCAGTGCATTCCAGATCCTAAACACTCGCTGGGTAAAAAAGTTTTTCCTCATGTCGCCTTTGGTTCTTTTGCCAATCACCTTAAATCTGTGTCCTCTGGTTCTTGACCCTTCCGCCAATGGGAACAGTTTCTCTCTATCAACTCTGTCTACAACGCTCATGATTTTGAACACCTCTATCAAATCTCCTCTCAACCTTCTCTGCTCTAAGGAGAACAACCCCAGCTTCTCCAGTCTATTCACATAACTGAAGTCCCTCATCCCTGGAACCATTCCTGTAAATCTTTTCTGCATCCTCTCTAAGGCCTTCACATCCTTCCTAACGTGCACTCCCTCAATGTGCAGCTCATCTGCAACCATAAAAAGATCCTCATGCATGTGTGTGCCAGATTCCCTGGCAGCTGACATGACTCTTTCGTGCTGCACCAGCCACCCTCCCTCAGCTCTTTGCTCCTCCAAACAGACTTACAGGCTGGCTGCTTGGAGACAAGGGCTATCCACTGAAGATGTGGCTGATGACACCTTTGAGGAGGCCAAGCAATGAGGCCGAGGAGTGCTATAATGAAAGCCACATGTCCACCAGATGTGTCATTGAGCAAGTAATCGGCATGCTGAAGATGCGCTTCAGATGCCTTGACAGATCTGGAGGATCTCTTCAGAACGCACCAGCCAGGGTCTCCAG
The DNA here is from genome assembly GCF_052327205.1 of Somniosus microcephalus. Lineage (NCBI taxonomy): Eukaryota > Metazoa > Chordata > Chondrichthyes > Squaliformes > Somniosidae > Somniosus > Somniosus microcephalus. Next base: position 24,765,082 of record NC_141016.1, read on the forward strand.
AATCGTCATCGTATGCTGCGCGCTGCACAACATAGTGCAGCAGTGAGGATTGGAGCTGCAGGAGGAGCAAGGCACAAAGCGCACAGCCTCTTTGGAGGAGGAGGAACAGATGGAACACAAGGAGGAACGGGAACGGCAGCATAGTGGTTATGTTACTGGACTAGTAATCCAGGGGCCTGGTCTAATGATCCAGTAGATGTGAGTTCAGATCCCACCACGGCAGCTGGGGAACTTTAATTCAGTTAATTACATAAATCTAGAACAAAAAGCAAGTATCAGTAATGGTGACCATGAAACTATTGGATTGTCATAAAAACCCATCTAGTTTAGGTAAGGAAATCTGCCGTCCTTACCTGGTCTGGCTTCTATGTGACTCCAGCAATATGGTTGATTCTTAACTGCCCTCTGAAATGGCCTAGAAAGCCACTCAGTTGTAATAAACTGCTATAAAAAGAATAATAAGAATAAAACCAGACAGACCAAAATTAGGAGAGCTGTCCCACAGACTAGTTGAGCAACAGCCTGACATAGTCATACTCACAGAATCATACCTTTCAGCCAATGTCCCAAACTCCTCCATCACCATCCCTGGGTATGTCCTGTCCCACCGGCAGGACAGACCCACCAGAGGTGGCGGCACAGAGGTATACACTCGGGAAGGAGTGGCCGTAGGAGTCCTCAACATTGACTCCGGACCCCATGAAGTCTCATGGCTTCAGGTCAAGCATGGGCAAGGAAACCTCCTGCTGATTACCACCCTCCCTCAGCTGATGAATCAGTACTCCTCCATGTTGAACACCACTTGGGAAAAGCACCGAGAGTAGCAAGGGCACAGAATGTACTCTGGGCGGGGGACTTCAATGTCCATCACCAAGAGTGGCTCAGTAGTGTGGTGTATGTAACCTGTTCCACCTTAAGAGAACTTAAGCCTGTTCCACCTTAAGAGATGTACTACTTTCTCTGGCTGCTGTATACGTAATACCGGTGGTGACCACCGGTATATAAGCACTGTGTAGTAAGATTGTATTTCATATAGTCCTGACCTCCAACCAGTAAAGACCTGTTGAACTTTAATCTTGTAGTCTTGTGTTATTAATTACAACTAAAACACACAGACTTTACAGTGGCGTCCACGGCGGCTTCGTCCACAGAACGGACGTCGAAGAGAGGCTGCCACCCTCATCACCCTGCTGGAAGACACGTCGCGCAGCAGACATTGAGAAACCAGAGTGCAGAAGACATCCTGAACTCGAAGCCTCCATCAGCGGCTGTCAGCTATCTTCTTTTTACCTCGGTAGTGGGTAAGCCGGGCAGCGACGCGACCAGAAAATCGGCCGCGTTGGCTGTACAGACGGGGAGGGAAGACGGAGGAATAAGGGCGGTGAGATCGATCGCGACCGGAGATAAGGGCCGGGCCACATTCAGGCCGAAAGGCGCAGCGCGGGGACATCGATCGCGGCTGGTGATAAGGGCCGGGCCGCATTCGGGCTAAAAAGGCGCAGCGTCTGGGGGCAACTGAAGGCGCGAGAGCTGCGGTGAAGCGGAGACAGCGTCGGGGGAAGGGTGAAGACCGCCAAGCGCGGGAAAACCGCCATTTTGTAGGCGGAGGACGAAGACAAGAGCGCGGAAGCCGCCATCTTGGATAAAAATAAAAAGAAATTAAATTGCAACGATGCCTAAACATGGGAACATTAATACCTTTGATAGCGACATCGAAGATTGGGCTATGTATGTAGAACACATACAAAATTATTGTAAAGCAAATAAAATCCCAGATGAAGAGAAAGCACTAACATTATTAAACTTAATGGGTGCGAAGACATACGGGCAATTGAAACACCTTTTATCACCAGATGAACCGGCGGATAAGACGTTCGAGGAGATTGTTACTGTCCTGAAAAATCACCTAAACCCCACGCCGCTGATGCTAGCGGAACGATTTAAATTTTACAGCAGAAGGCAGCTGAAGGATGAAAGCAATGCTGAATATTTAATGGAATTGCGTAAGCTAGCAAAGTACTGTCAATTCGGAACGAGATTGACAGAGGCGCTACGAGATAAATTTGTGTGTGGTTTATTAAAAGAAGATACACAAAAGCGATTGCTCGAGGAGAATGAGCTGATGCTTGAGAAAGCGGTCACTATGGCAGCAGCACACGAAGCCGCAGCGAGAGGCACGGCAGTAATGCAGCTACGGTCACCGGAACTCAGTACAAATAAATTGGGTTTGAGTACTGTAAAATGTTATCATTGCGGAAAGACAACGCACGATCAGAACCAGTGTTGGTTTAAAAACCAAGAATGCAGAACGTGTGGCAGGCTTGGCCACATAGCTAAAGTATGCCGGTCAGGAAAGAAGACCAGCAACAAAAAGTCACCGCAAGGAAAATACATAAAGGTACACAAGGTGACAAAGAACAGTTCGACCGAACAGAAGTCAGATTCAGACGCTAGCAGTAATGAACTGGGTAGCTTAAGAGTACACAACGTTGGTAAGGATGCAGATCTCCAGACAATTTGGGTCACCCTTCAGATAGCAGGAGTCCAAGTAAAGATGGAATTGGACACTGGATCGGCATTGACGGTCATGAATAAGAAAGATTACAAAAGGTTATTCCAACATATTCCCCTACGGGATACGGAGATTATATTGAAAACATACACGGGGCAAAGAGTGTACCCCATCGGAAAGATAGAGGTAAAAGTGGTCCACAAGGGAGAAGAAAGCCAAGTAATGGACTTATATGTGCTACCTGAAGGAGGTCCACCACTACTGGGACGGGAGTGGATTAGGAAAATGAATATGGACTGGCACTCCTTGAAGGCACTAACGGTAGATTCCGGGGAAACAGATGTCAAACCTAAACGATTGTCCAGAATATTGGATGATGCTAAAGAGGTGTTCCAGCAGGGACTGGGAACACTGAGAGGAATTACGGCAAACATCAAGATTGAAGAACATGCACAACCAAAAATTTTTAAAGCCAGACCCTATGCAATACGACCTACTGTAGAAGCGGAACTGGAAGCGCTAGAACGTTCAGATGTACTGTCTAAGGTAGATTGGAGTGAGTGGGCTACGCCCATTGTTCCCGTTATGAAACGTCCTTTGAGCAACAAGCCAGGAGAACCAGGGAAGGTTCGCATCTGTGGAGATTTCAAAATCACCGTTAATCCAGTGCTTCACACGGTGCAGTATCCGCTTCCGCGGATTGAGGATATTTTTGCTTCGTTGTCTGGCGGGAAACACTTCACCAAGATAGACCTGGCGCAGGCGTACTTGCAGATGGAGGTTGAAGAAGAGTCACGCCAATACCTCACGATCAACACGCATCGAGGTTTGTACCGGTACAATAGGCTGGTTTTTGGAGTGGCATCGGCTCCAGCAATTTGGCAGAGGGCCATGGAGCAGGTATTACAGGGAATTCCAGGCACACAATGTTACCTGGACGATATTCTGATTACAGGTGATGGTGATGAAGAACACCTCGCAAACTTGGAACTGGTGCTCAACAGACTGAAAGAGTATGGACTTAGAGTTAATCGGCAGAAATGTGAGTTCTTCCAGAAGCGGATCTCGTACTGTGGTCATGTCATTGACCGGGAGGGGCTTCATAAGTCTCCTGACAAGATAGAGGCAGTTGTAAAGGCTCCCGCTCCGGATAATGTCTCTCAGTTGAGGTCGTTTCTAGGATTGATTAACTATTACCATAAATTTCGACCAAATCTATCCACGGTACTGCACCCGCTAAACGCTCTTTTACAGAAGGGGGTACCATGGGAATGGAGCGAAAACTGTAAGAAGGCATTTCGCAAAAGCAAAGAATTGATCACCTCAGAGGAAGTGTTGGCTCACTTCAACCCGACACTGCCTATTCGGTTGGCTTGTGATGCTTCTCCATATGGTATTGGGGCAGTACTCTCACACAAGTTGCCAAATGGCACGGAAAGGCCAGTCGCGTTTGCATCCAGATCATTGACCTCCGCTGAGCGCAACTATGCGCAGATCGATAGGGAGGCTCTCAGCCTTGTATGGGGAGTGAAGAAGTTTAATCATTACCTGCAGGGCCAAAAATTCACACTTCTGACAGACCATCAGCCGTTGGTATCCATTTTTAACCCTAAGAAGGGTGTTTCAGTGATGACAGCACAGCGTCTCCAGAGATGGTCCCTTTTCCTAGGGGCACATCAATATCAAATAGAATTCAAAGGTATGAAGCAGCATGGCAATGCTGATGGGCTGTCGCGCCTGCCACTACCTGAAGAAGAAGAAACGACGAAAGTTGACCCTGTTGAGTTATTTCATTCGACCATCATCGAGTGTTTACCAGTCACCAATGCAAGTATTGAAAGAGAAACCAGGAATGACCCGACACTGTCCAGAGTCTACGAGGTGACAGTGAAAGGATGGCCAACACGTGGTGATCCTCTGTTACCGGCATTCTCGGCAAGGCGAGACCAGCTGTCCGTCTGCCATGGTACTTTGATGTACGGGACAAGAGTGATTATTCCTCCCAAGTTAAGGGAAAGAGTTCTAAAAGAACTGCATGAAGGTCATCTGGGGGGAGTTAAGATGAAAAGTCTTGCTAGGGCTTATGTATGGTGGCCGGGTGTTGACCAACAGATAGAGGAGTTGACGAAAAGCTGCGCTGGGTGCCAAAAAGTGCAAAATGCACCTCCGATCGCACCACTACACCCATGGGAATGGCCTTCAGCCCCATGGCAACGCGTACATATTGACTTTGCTGGTCCATTCATGGACTCCATGTTCCTAATTGCGGTGGACGCACATTCCAAATGGCCAGAAGTGATCAAGATGAATACCACTACTTCAGAAAAGACAATTGCAGTGTTAAGAACAATATTCGCAAGGAACAGATTGCCAGAACAGATCTGTTCGGACAACGGACCACAGTTCGTGTCGGAAGAATTCCAAAAATTCTTAAAGAAGAATGGGGTGAAACATTATACCTCTGCCCCATATCATCCGGCGACAAACGGGTTGGCCGAGAGATTTGTCCAAACATTCAAAAAGGCAATAAAGGCCATGAACGATGACCAGATTCCGCTAAAGCACAAGGTGGACAATTTCCTAATGGCGTATCGAAACGCCGCTCATGCAGTGACTAACCAAAGTCCTGCCATGATGTTTTATAACAGGAGGTTGCGGTCCAGGTTGGACTTGTTAAAACCAAATGTGCGGAGGGAAGTGGAAAACAAACAGTTCCGGCATATTAATAACAAGCCCACTCGAAGTTTCGAAGTAGGACAACCAGTGTTGGCAAGGGGCTATGGAAACGAAAAATGGCAGTCCGGAACAATTCGGGCCAGACAAGGACCTCTGATGTACACAGTAGATATTGGTAACAATGTGATAAGGCGTCATGCGGATCAACTGGTAGAATCAAGAGCAAGGGTCGAACCCATGGTTGCGACAGAGACAACTGTGGAAGACGTTAATGAACCTGAAGCATCTACCTCGGCAGGGACTGTACCTGATGATGACGTCCAATACATAGGAAACCAACACGAAGAGTCACCTCAGCAACAAGAATCAGAGACCACTGAAAGGCGTTATCCAGACCGAATCAGAAGGCCTCCTGAGAGACTGAACCTTTGAACTGTTTATACCTGAAGTTATATATGTATATATGTTATGATGTTATGTTAAATGGGGATATGACTATTAAGCTAAAAAGGGAGGATTGTGGTGTATGTAACCTGTTCCACCTTAAGAGAACTTAAGCCTGTTCCACCTTAAGAGATGTACTACTTTCTCTGGCTGCTGTATACGTAATACCGGTGGTGACCACCGGTATATAAGCACTGTGTAGTAAGATTGTATTTCATATAGTCCTGACCTCCAACCAGTAAAGACCTGTTGAACTTTAATCTTGTAGTCTTGTGTTATTAATTACAACTAAAACACACAGACTTTACAAGTAGCACCATTATTGGCCAAGTCCTGAAGGACATAGCTGCCAGTCTGGGCCTACGACAGGTGGTGAGAGAACCAGCATGAAGGAAAAAACCCTACTTGACCTCATCCTCACTAATCTACCTGTCGGAGATGCATCTGTCCATGACGGTATTGGTAGCAGTGACCACCGCACAGTCGTTGTGGAGAAGAAGTCTCGTCTTCACGCTGAGGACACCCTTCATCATGTTGTGTGGCACTACCACCGTGCTAAATGGGATAGATTCAGAACAGATCTAGCAGCTCAAAACTGGGCATCCATCAGGCGCTGTGGGCCATCAGCAGCAGAATTGTATTCCACCACAATCTGTAACTTCATAGCCCGGCATATCCCTCACTCTACCATTACCATCAAGCCAAGGGACAAACCCTGGTTCAATAAGGAGTGTAAAAGAGCATGCCAGGAGCAGCACCAGCCGTACCTAAAACTGAGGTGCCAACCTGGGGAAGCTGCAACACAGGACTACATGCATGCTAAAAAGTGGAAGCAGCATTCTATAGACAGGGCTAAGCGATCCCACAATCAACGGATCAGATCAAAGCTCTGCAGTCCTGCCACATCCAGTCGTGAATGGTGGTGGACCATTAAACAACTAACGGGAGGAGGAGGCTCCATAAATATTCCCATACTCAATGATGGTGGAGCCCAGCACGTGAGTGCAAAAGACAAGGTTGAAGTGTTTCCAACCATCTTTAGCCAGAAGTGCCGAGTGGATGATCCATATTGGCTTCCTCCTGAGGTCTCCACCATCCCAGAAGCCAGTCTTCAGCCAATTCGATTCACTCCATGTGACATCAAGAAAAGGCTGAGCGCACTGGATACAGCAAAGGCTGTGGGCCCCAAAAACATCCCGGCTGTCATGCTGAAGACTTGTGCTCCAGAACTAGCCACACCTCTAGCCAAGCTGTTCCAGTACAGCTACAACACGAGCATCTATCCGACAATGCGGAAAACTGCCCAGGTATGCCCTGTCCACAAAAAGCAGGACAAATCCAATCCGGCCAATTACCGCCCCATCAGTCTACACTCAATCATCAGCAAAGTGATGGAAGGTGTCGTCGACAGTGCTATCAAGCGGCACTTACTCACCAGCTCACTGATGCCCAGTTTGGATTCTGCCAGGACCACTCGGCTCCAGACCTCATTACAACCTTGGTCCAAACATGGACAAAGGAGCTGAATTCCAGAGGTGAGTGAGAGTGACTGCCCTTGACATCAAGGCAGCATTTGACCAAGTGTGGCATCAAGGAGCCGTAATAAAACTGGAGTCAATGGGAATCGGGGGGAAAACTCTCCACTGGCTGGAGTCATACCTAGCACAAAGGAAGATGGTTGTGATTGTTGGAGGTCAATCATCACAGCCCCAGGACATCGCTGCAGGAGTTCCTCAGGGCAGTGTCCGAGGCCCAACCATCTTCAGCTGCTTCATCAATGACCTTCTCTCCAACATAAGGTCAGAAATGGAGATGTTCGCTGATGACTGCACAGTGTTCAGCGCCATTCACAACTCCTCAGATAATGAAGCAGTCCATGCCCGCATGCAACAAGACCTGGACGACATTCAGGCTTGGGCTGATAAGTGACAGGTAACATTCGCGCCACACAAGTGCCGGGCAATTACTATCTCCAACAAGCAAGAGTCTAACCTCCGCCCCTTGACATTCAACGGCATTACCATCACCAAATCCCCCACCATCAACATCCTTGGGGTCACCATTGATCAGAAACTTAAGTGGACCAGCCACATAAATACTGTGGCAACAAGAGCAGGTCAGAAGCTAGGTATTCTGCAGCGAGTGTCTCACCTCCTGACTCCCCAAAGCCTTTCTACCATCTACAAGGCACAAGTAAGGAGTGTGATGGAATACTCACCACTTGCCTGGATGATTGCAGCTCCAACAACACTCAAGAAGCTCGACACCATCCAGGACAAAGCAGCCCACTTGATTGGCGCCCCATCCACCACCTTAAACATTCACTCCCTCCACCACCGGCGCACCGTGGCTGCAGTGTGTACCATCTACAAGATGCACTGCAGCAACTCGCCAAGGCTACTTCGGCAGCACCTCCCAAACCCGTGACCTCTTCCACCTAGAAGGACAAGGGCAGCAGGTGCATGAGAACACCACCACTTCCAAGTCACACACCATCCTGACTTGGAAATATATCGCCGTTCCTTCATCGTTGCTGGGTCAAAATCCTGGAACTCCCTCCCTAACAGCACTGTGGGAGTACCTTCACCACACGGACTGCAGTGGTTCAAGAAGGTGGCTCACCACCACCTTCTCGAGGGCAACTAGAGATGGGCAATAAATGCTGGCCTTGCCAGCGACCCCCACATCCCAGGAACGAATTTTAAAAAAGGAGGAGGAGGAGGAACCTGAGGTGGAGATGGTACCCAGGAAGTCTGGGGTGGCCTCTTAATGGCACGATTTACTTAACTTGCACCAATGCACCCATATGGCTCCCAGATGCTGTACCAACTCTGCCCCCCCAACCACCCCACAACCCAACAACACCACAAAGCAGTCCTAAAATGACCAAACCTTTCCTGTCAACTGAAGACCCATTGCTCGAGGTTAAGTAATGTCTCACCATTCACTCCAAGTGACAAAGCCACTTCCCAGGTAGAAGGCAAAAATGGACAAGATTGAAAAGTAGTGCAAAGAAATAAATTTATGTGCGTCATATACAGAACTGAAACTTTAATACTAACATTTTGACAAACACCCATGTGCATACCCTTGTGCTTCTACGATTGTGTCTTTTTTCTTTTCCGAGTGCTTCTACGAGGTGGAACCCCTCTGGCTTCAGCAGAGCTAGAGGCAGGCATCTCACCTCCCTGCTGCGACTGCTTTGGCACTTTTGGCAGACTTCCTCTGGGTTTTAGGGCCATGAGGGCCCCGCCAAAGACTGCTCCTCCTGCAACTGTGCTGGGGCAGACTCGGCCATCGGGATCCGAGGCAGCATGTGGGGCTCTGACTGAGAGGGAGGCAAGGGGGGAGAAGTGGGAGCGCTTTGAGCAGAGCCCCTGTAGTGTATGTAACCGTTCCACCTTTAAGAGAACTATTTTAAGGGTTGCACTACTTTATCTTGGCTGCTGTATACTGTAATACCGGTGGTGACCACACCGGTATATAAGTGCTGTGTAATGATTTATTGGGCAGTTCCGCCCTGACCTTCGACCAGTAAAGACCTGTTAAATTTTACTCTTGTGGTCTGTGTATTAATTATCAATATAACATACAGACTTAACAGTGGCGACGAGTACGATCTTACCCTGCGGCAGAGACTATCAAGGCAGTTTAACGGGCGTCGAGAGGAGGCATCCGCCCTCATCATTCTGCTGAGAGAAGACTCGGGTCTGCAGAGCAACGGAAGAATTCTAACACGAAGCCTTCCATCAGCAACAGGCAGGATCATCCCTTCTATCACGGTGGTGGGTAAGCCGATCAGCGACGAACAGCGAGTCGGCCACGTTGACTGTGAAGTAGGGGAGGGAAAAACGGAGGATATAAGGGCGGAGAACTCGACCACGGCCGGGGAAAAGAGCCGGGCAGAAGTCGGGGCCAGAGGCGCTGAGACTGGGGCAGCGTAAGGCACGGAAGCCGTGGTGAAGGTAAACGCAGCCGGTGTGAGAGACCGGGCTGCAAGCGGGCTGGGAGACGCAACAGCGTCGAGAGCAAGCTCGACCGCGACCGGTAAAAAAAAGGCCGGGCAGCTGCCGAGGCCGTGAGGCGCAGCGACCGAGAACCGCTTGCGCGGGAGAAAATAAAAAAACATTTTTAAAACCGCGGAGAACTCAGCCGCAGCCGGGGGGAAAGGACCGGACTGCAAGAGGGGCTGGGAGGCACGATTCGAGAACCGCTGGGGAGGGCGAACGCAGCAATACGGCAATCGCTGTTACAGCGAGCGGGAGAGAGAAGAGACCGAGCGAGCGAGGGAGACCGAGCGAGGGAGACCGAGACCGAGCGAGGGAGACCGACCGAGCGAGGGAAACCGACCGAGCGAGGGAGACCGAGCGAGCGAGGGAGAACGAGACCGAGCGAGCGAGGGAGAACGAGACCGAGCGAGGGAGACAAGAGACAGCCAGCGGGGGAGAAAGGCAAACGCGGGAAGCTGCCATTTTGAAAGTAGGCGGGGAAGAAGACAAGCGCGGGAAACCGCCATTTTGAAAAAAAAGTTAAAGAAAAATTTCTTTGTGTTTTCTCAAGAAGATTGCGAGGATGCCTAAGCGTGGTAACATCAACGATTTCGATCCCGATGTTGAAGATTGGGCCACGTATGTAGAACGCATAGAGATATATTGTAAGGCAAATAAAATATCAAATGAAGATAAAGCACTAACCTTACTAAACTCAATGGGTGCAAAGACATACGGGCTATTGAAGCATCTTCTATCACCAGCTAAACCGGCGGATCAGACTTTCGCTAATATTTTTGCTGTCCTGAAGGATCATTTGAACCCCACACCGCTGATGTTAGCGGAACGATTTAAATTTTATGCGAGAACGCAACTGAAAGAGGAAAGCAACGCGGAGCACTTAATTGAACTGCGTAAGCTAGCGAAATACTGTCAGTTTGGGGAAAGTCTGACAGAGGCACTGAGAGACAAATTCGTGTGCGGATTGTCGAAAGAAGGAACACAAAAGCGGCTGCTTGAAGAGAATGATCTTACACTTGATAAGGCTGTCACTATTGCAGCATTGCACGAAGCCGCAGCGAGAGGCACTGCGGAAATGCAGCTGAAGGCAGCGGTACTCAGCGTAGATCAAATGGCTTTGGGTACAATGAAATGTTATCGTTGTGGTAAGACGACACACGACCAGAACCAATGCTGGTTTAAAAACCAGGAATGTAGAAAATGTGGCAAGCTTGGTCACATAGCTAAAGTATGCCGGTCAGGAAAGAAGACCAGCAACAAAAAGTCACCGCAGAAAAAGTGCAGAAAGGTACATAAGGTGGCTGAGAAGAGTTCGGATGAACAGAATTCAGATTCAGACTCCAACAGCAAGGAACTGGGTAGTCTGAGAATTCACAATGTGAGTAAGGAAGCTGACCGACAAACTATCTGGGTCACACTGCAGATTGCAGAAGTCCAAGTGAAGATGGAATTGGACACCGGATCGGTGTTGACGGTCATGAATAAGCAAGATTACAAAAAGTTATTCAAACATATTCCCCTACGGGATACGGAGATAGTATTGCAGACATACACTGGGCAAAAAATATACCCCATCGGAAAGATAAAAGTCAAGGTGATACACAAGGGCAAAGAACACCAAGGAATGGACTTATATGTACTACCTGAGGGAGGTCCACCACTTCTGGGACGGGAGTGGATCAGGAAAATAAATATGGACTGGCACTCCCTAAACGCAATAACGGTAGATTCCGGAAAGAAAGATGTCAAACCTGAACGATTGTCCAGAATATTGGATGAGGCTAAAGAGGTGTTCCAACAGGGACTGGGAACACTGAGAGGAATTAAGGCAAAAATCAAGACTGCAGAACATGCAAACCCAAAATTTTTCAAAGCCAGACCGGTACCTTATGCGATACAACCTGCTGTGGAAGCTGAACTGGAAGGGCTTGAACGTTCAGGAGTACTGTCTAAGGTGGACTGGAGTGAGTGGGCCACGCCCATTGTTCCCGTCATGAAGTGTTCATCGAGTAACAAGCCAGGGGAACCGGGGAAGGTCCGCATCTGTGGAGACTTCAAGATCACAGTTAATCCGGTGCTTCACACGGTGCAATATCCGCTTCCGCGGATTGAGGATATCTTTGCTTCATTGTCTGGCGGGAAACACTTCACCAAGATAGACCTGGCGCAAGCGTACTTACAGATGGAAGTTGAGGAAGAGTCGCGCCAGTATCTCACAATCAACACGCACAGAGGCTTGTATCGATATAATAGACTGGTTTTTGGAGTGGCTTCGGCTCCAGCAATTTGGCAGAGGGCCATGGAGCAGGTCTTACAGGGGATTCCAAGCACTCAGTGTTACTTGGACGATATCCTGATTACAGGAGAGGACGAGGAGGAACACCTCGCAAATTTGAAACTGGTGCTCACCAGGTTGAAGGAATATGGCCTTCGAGTTAATCGCCAGAAATGTGAGTTCTTTCAGAAACGGATCTCGTACCGTGGTCATGTCATTGACCAGGAGGGGCTGCACAAGTCACCTGACAAGATCGAAGCTGTTGTGAAGGCTCCCGCTCCGGAAAATGTATCCCAGTTGAGGTCGTTCCTAGGGTTGATTAACTATTACCATAAGTTCCTGCCAAATCTATCCACGGTGCTGCACCCGCTGAATGCTCTGTTGCAGAAAGAAGTACCATGGAAGTGGAGCGAGGACTGTAAGAAGGCCTTTCACAAAAGCAAGGCATTGATCACCTCAGAGGAAGTGTTGGCTCACTTCAACCCAACGCTACCTATTCGTCTAGCTTGTGATGCTTCCCCTTATGGTATTGGAGCAGTACTCTCACACAAGTTGCCAAATGGCTCGGAAAGGCCAGTCGCATTTGCATCCAGATCATTGACTTCCGCTGAGCGCAACTATGCTCAGATAGATAGGGAGGCTCTCAGCCTTGTGTGGGGAGTAAAGAAATTCAATCATTACCTGCAGGGCAAGAAGTTTACACTGCTGACAGACCACCAGCCGTTGGTATCCATATTCAACCCTAAAAAGGGCGTTTCCATTATGACAGCGCAAAGGCTACAGAGGTGGTCCCTTTTCCTAGGGGCACACCAATATGACATAGAATACAAAGGATCAAAACAGCATGGGAATGCTGATGGTTTATCGCGCCTACTGTTGCCAACGGTAGAAGAGGCGCCTACAGTGGACCCAGTGGAGATGTTCCACTCAACCATAGTGGAATGTCTACCAGTAACAAATTCTACGATCGAAAAGGAAACAAGAAATGACCCGACTCTCTCACAAGTCTACGATTTAACGGTGAAGGGATGGCCAGCACATGGCGAACCACTGTTGCCAGCATTTTCGCAAAGAAGAGAACAGCTGTCAGTGTGCCGAGGAACTTTGATGTGTGGATCCAGAGTGGTGATTCCACCCAAACTCCAGCATAAAGTGCTAAAGGAGCTTCACGAGGGGCATCTGGGTGGAGTGAAAATGAAGAACCTAGCCAGAGCGTTTGTGTGGTGGCCAGGTATCGATGGAGACATCGAAGAAATGACCAAGAGCTGTCTAGGATGCCAGAAGGTCCAAAACGCCCCACCACAAGCTCCTCTACATCCATGGGAGTGGTCCTCATCTCCATGGCAAGGGGTACATATCGACTTTGCTGGTCCATTTATGGACTCAATGTTCTTAATCGCGGTGGATGCACACTCCAAGTGGCCGGAGGTAATAAAGATGTCCTCCACCACCACGGAAAAAACCATCACAGTATTAAGGACCATATTTGCCAGGAATGGGCTGCCGGAACAGATCTGTTCTGATAATGGACCGCAATTTGTGTCCGAAGAATTCAGGAAGTTCTTAAAAAACAATGGGGTTAAACACTACACGTCCGCCCCATACCATCCCGCCACCAATGGATTAGCTGAAAGGTTTGTCCAGACCTTCAAGAAGGCCAGAAAGGCCATGGGTAAGGAAGACATAAATCTACAACATAAGGTAGATAACTTCTTGTTGGCGTACAGGAATGCAACACATGCGGTCACAAACCAAACTCCCGCCATGATGTTTTTCAATAGAAGACTAAGATGCCGGCTGGATTTGATCAAGCCAAACATCAGAAGGGACGTAGAGAACCGGCAATTTCAAGGCATGAATGAAAGGCCAACTAGAACCTTCCAGATAGGTCAACAAGTTTTGGCCCGGGACTACCGTACCGAGAAATGGCAGCCGGGAACTATTTGTACACGACTAGGACCGCTGATGTATACCATGGACATTGGTGAAAGCATAATAAAGCGTCATGTTGACCAGATCATAGAGTCATCCGAAAAGGTCCAACCTACTCCACAACTCTATACGCCTAATGATGAAGCAGAGATACCCATAGTATCTACCTCCGATCCGGTAATACTGGAACCAGATGAACCCGACACTGGCATTCAAGCCGAATCGACCTTGCCAAAAGAACCTACTACACCACCGAAAACTATTACACCACCGAGGCGTTATCCGGACCGAGTCAGGAAGCCTCCAGAGAGACTGAATCTGTAAACTGTTTTTACATGAAGTTGTATATATATGTTATGATGTTATGTTTAATGGGGAATATATACTGTTAAGCTAAAAAGGGAGGATTGTAGTGTATGTAACCGTTCCACCTTTAAGAGAACTATTTTAAGGGTTGCACTACTTTATCTTGGCTGCTGTATACTGTAATACCGGTGGTGACCACACCGGTATATAAGTGCTGTGTAAAGATTTATTGGGCAGTTCCGCCCTGACCTTCGACCAGTAAAGACCTGTTAAATTTTACTCTTGTGGTCTGTGTATTAATTATCAATATAACACACAGACTTAACAGCCCCCACTTCCATGTCCCCTCTCACCATCATCCCTGTCATGGGCCACCCGCACTTCCCTGCTAGCAAGGAGCTGGCGAGCAACTTGCTGCACATCAGTGGGGCAATGAATGCCCAAGTCTACATAGAAACATAGAAACATAGAAGATAGGAGCAGGAGTAGGCCATTCGGCCCTTCGAGCCTGCTCTGCCATTCAATGAGATCATGGCTGATCATCCAAATTCAGTACCCTGTCCCTGCCTTCTCCCCATATCCCTTGATCCCTTTAGCCTTAAGAAATATATCCAACTCTTTCTTGAACATATTTAATGAACTGGCCTCCACCGCCCTCTGTGGCAGAGAATTCCACAGGTTCACCACTCTCTGGGTGAAGAAATTCCTCCTCATTTCAGTCCTAAATGGCTTACCCCTTATCCTTAGACTATGACCCCTGGTTCTGGACTCCCCGGCCATCAAAAACATCCTTCCTGCATCTAGTCTGTCCAGGCCTGACAGAATTTTATAGGTTTTGATGAGATCCCCTCTCAATCTTCTAAACTCCAGTGAGTATAAGCCCAATTGACCCAATCTCTCCTCATGCGTCATTCCTGCCATCCCAGGTATCAGCCTGGTGAATCTTCGCTGCACTCCTTCCATGGCAAGAACGTCCTTCCTCAGGTAAGGTGACCAAAACTGCACACAATACTCAAGGTGTGGTCTCACCAAGGCCCTGTACAACTGTAGCAAGACATCCTTGTTCCTGTACTCGAACCCTCTTGCTACGAAGGCCAACATACCATTTGCCTTCTTAACCGCCTGCTGCACCTGCATGCTTACCTTCAGCGACTTGTGCACAAGAACACCCAGGTCTCTTTGCATTTCCCCTTCTCCCAATCTATTGCCATTCAAATAATAATCTGCCTTCCTGTTTTTGCCACCAAGGTGGATAACCTCACATTTATCCACATTATAGTGCATTTGCCATGTTTCTGCCCAATCACCCAACCTGTCCAAATCGTATTGGAGTTTCACGACATCCTCCTCACAGCACACACACCCACCCAGCTTTGTGTCATCTGCAAACTTGGAGATCATGGCCCAGAAATTCGTGTCGGGGGCTTCCCGCGGGTGCAAGCCCCCGATCTACACTTACCTAGCGCGCCGGCAGTTGAGGCCTGGGCCTGCGTGGATTTCCGGTCTGGTGGCCCGCTCCAGCTCCCGGCACGCTGTGCTTGCGTGATCCAGCGGCGTACTTAGTGCGATGCGTCGGCTGGGATCACGTGAGCACTGGGCAACCAATTGGAGGAGGAAAAAGTCCATTCATGAGTTTGACAGAAAGAACTGTCAAACTCATGAAAACTCCGGGCGCCCAAAACAGTACTTAACCTTAAAATAAATTTGAAAAAAAATCACACTATTTAAATCAACTATAAATAACATTAAATAACTATTTTAAACAATAATTTAAATTTTTGAAAAAAATAATTTTATAAAAAAATCGGGGCTAAAAATACACTTACCTTACTGTAAAGTATTTAAAAATAATAAACCTGTGGAAAAAATGTTCTAATTTTAATTAATTGACCACTTACCTTTTAAAATGAAGTCCTTACGTCTGGTTTTTTAATGTGTAAAATGTAGAGGCCTTCACGCACGGAGAAACCTGTAAAAAAAGAGGAAGTTCAACGCGCACGCGCAGACTCCTGCGCGCACGCGTTCGACCTCTGAACCCCTTGGTTCAGAGGATCGGAAATGCCGGTTTCCCACGCATGCGTAGTGCATGCAAGAAACCGGCACTTCCATCGGGTCCACGCGTGAGTACTCCATCCGTACACACGCGTTGGGACCCGAATTTCTGGGCCATTACATCTAGTTCCCTCGTCTAGATCATTAATATATATTATGAATGAATAGCTGGGGTCCTAGCACCGATCCTTGCGGTACCCCACTAGTCACTGCCTGCCAAACAGATTAGAGGATTAAATGCATGGCTCAAAGAGTGGTGTGGTAGGAAGGAGTTTCAGTTCATGGGGCACTGGCACCAGTTTTGGGGAAAGAAGGAGCTGTTCTGTTGGGACGGGCTCCACTTAAACTGGGCTGGGACCAGTGCCCTGACGAACTGAATAACTAGGCCAGTAGACAGGGCTTTAAACTAATGAGGGGGGGAGTGGGCGTGGGAGAATTCAGGAAAGAGTAAATTTAAAAGCAGCGAGAGAAATGTCAAAGCTCTAGAATAGAGTAGAGTTTTGGGTAAAAATAAGCAGAGTGGGTCAGGAAGGGACGGAGAGTAACAAAGGTAACAGGGCATCAGTGACTAAAGTGACATCAGGGAAAAATAGCAATAAGTCAAAGCTAAGGGCACTATATCTGAATGCGCGAAGCATTCACAACAAAGTAAATGAATTAATAGCACAGATAGAAATTAACAGGGTTGATCTAATGGCCATAATGGAGACATGGTTGCAAAGTGGCCAAGGTTGGGAACTAAATATTCCAGGATACTTAACTTTTAGAAGAGACAGGCAGAATGGAAAAGGAGGAGGGGTCGCCCTGATAATAAAGGATGGGATAAAGACAGTAGAGAGAAAGGATCTTAGCTCAGAAAATCAAGAAGTAGAATCAGTTTGGGTGGAGCTAAGAAACAGCAAGGGGCAGAAAACATTGGTGGGAGTTGTTTATAGGCCCCCAAACAGTAGTTGTAATGTAGGGCAGAGTATAAATCAGGAAATTAGAGGCGCATGTAACAAGGGTAATTCAGTGATCATGGGGGACTTTAATCTACATATAGACTGGGCAAACCAAATTTGCAGTAATAGTGTGGAGGACGAGTTCATGGAATGTATGCAAGATAGTTTTCTAGATCAGTATGTTGAGGAACCAACTAGAGAACAGGCTATTTTATATCTAGTATCGTGCAATGAGAAAGGGTTAATTAATAACCTTGTAGTAAAGGGGTCTTTAGGGAAGAGTGGCCATAATATGATAAAATCTTATATTGAGTTTGAAAGTGATTTAATTAAATCTGAAACTAGGGTCTTAAATCTAAACAAAGCAAACTACGAAGGTATGAGGGGCGAGTTGGCTACGGTAGATTGGGAAACTACATTAAAAGGTATGACAGTGGACGAGCAATGGCGAGCATTCAAAGAATTAATACATAATTTGCAACAAATATACATTTCTTTAAGGCACAAAAACCCTGCAGGAAATGTGGTCCAACTGTAGCTAACAAGAGAAGTTAAAGCTAGTATTAGATCAAAGGAAGAGACTTATAATGTTGCCAAAAGTAGTAAGCCTGAGGATTTTAGAATTCAGCAAAGGAGGACCAAGAAATTAATAAAGGGAAAATAGAATGAGAGTAAACTAGCGAGAGACATAAAAACATATTGTAAAAGCTTCTACAGGTATGTAAAAAGGAAAAGATTAGCGAAAGTAAATGTGGGTCCCTTACAGGCTGAGACAGGAGAAGTTATAATAATAGTAGGAATAAGGAAATGGCAGAGAAATTAAACAAAAACTTTGTGTCTGTCTTCACGGAAGAAGAGGCAAAAAACTTTCCTGAAATAGTGGAAAACCAAGGCTCTAGCGAGAATGAGGAACTGAAAGAAATTAGTATTAGTAAAAAAAAGTACTGGAGAAATTAATGGGACTGAAAGCCAATAA
The DNA here is from genome assembly GCF_052327205.1 of Somniosus microcephalus. Lineage (NCBI taxonomy): Eukaryota > Metazoa > Chordata > Chondrichthyes > Squaliformes > Somniosidae > Somniosus > Somniosus microcephalus. Next base: position 24,783,206 of record NC_141016.1, read on the forward strand.
GTCCCCTGGACCTGATGGCCTACATCCTAGGGTTCTGAGGGAGGTGGCTATAGAGATAGTGGATGCATTGGTTGTCATTTTCCAAAATTCCATAGTTTCTAAAATGGTTCCCATGGATTGGAAGGTAGCAAATGTAACCCCACTATTTAAGAAAGGAGGGAGAGAGAAAATGGGGAATTACAGAGCAGTTAGCCTGACAACAGTACAGTAGTAGGGAAAATGTTAGAATCTATTATTAAGGACGTGGTAACAGGGCACTTAGAAAATAATACGACGATTGGGCAGAGTCAACACGGATTTATGAAAGGGAAATCGTGTTTGACAAATCATTGAGTTTTTTGAGGTTGTAACTAGCAGAATAGATAAGGGGGAACCAGTGAATGTGGAGTATTAGGATTTTCAGAAGGCATTCGATAAGGTGTCACACATGAGGTTAATAAACAAAATTAGGGCTCATGGGATTGGGGGTAATATACTAGCATGGATTGAGGATTGGTTAACGGACAGAAAACAGGGAGTAGGAATAAACGGGTCATTTTCGGGTTGGCAGGCTGTAACTAGGGGAGTACCGCAAGGATCAGTGCTTGGACCTCAGCTATTCACAATCTACATCAATGATTTGGAGAGGGGACCAAATGTAATATATCCAAGTTTGTTAATGACACAAAGCTGGGTGGGAATGTAAGTTGTGAGAAAGATGCAAGGAGGCTTCAAGGGGATATAGACAGGCTAAGTGAATGGGCAAGAACATGGCAAATGGAATATAATGTGGAGAAATGTGAAGTTATCCACTTTGGTAGGAAAAATAGAAAAGCAGAGTATTTTTTGAATGGTGAGAGATTGGGAAATGTTGGTGTTCAGAGGCACCTGGGTGTCCTTGTACATGAATCACTGAAAGTTAACATGCAGGTACAGCAAGCAATTAGGAAAGCAAATGGTATGTTGGCCTTTATTACAAGAGGATTTGAGTATAAGTGTAAAGACATCTTACTGCAATTATACAGGGCCCTGGTGAGACCACACCTGGAGTATTGTGTACAGTTTTGGTTTCCTTATCTAAGGAAGGATATACTTGCCATAGAGGGAGTGCAACGAAGGTTCACCAGACTGGTTCCTGGGATGGGGGGATTGTCCTATGAGGAGAGATTGAGTAGACTAGGCCTATGTTCTCTAGAGTTTAGAAGAATGAGAGGTGATATCATTGAAACATACAAAATTATTACAGGGCTTGACAGGGTAGATGCAGGGAGGATGTTTCCCCTGGCTGGGGAGTCTAGAACCAGGGGTCACAGTCTCAGAATAAGGGGTTTGCCATTTAGGACTAAGATGAGGAGAAATGTCTTCACTCAGAGGGTGGTGAATCTTTGGGATTCTCTACCCCAGAGGGCTGTGGAGGCTCAGTCGTTGAGTATATTCAAGACAGAGATCGATAGATTTTTGGATATTAAGGGCATCAAGGGATATGGAGATCGGGCAGGAAAGTGGAGATGAGGTAGAAGATCAGCCATGATCTTATTGAATAGCAGAGCAGGCTCGAAGGGCCAAATGGCCGACTCCAGCTCCGATTTCTTATGTGCGTGTGAGAGGGAGTGCATGTGGGAGGGAGTGACTGACTGAGTGTGAGTGAGAGGGAGTGACTGGGTGTGAGTGTGTGACTGGGTGTGAGTGAGTGTGAGGGTGTGAGAGTGAGGAAAGGACTGAGTGTGAGGGTGTGTGAGTGAGAGGAGTAACTGAGTGTGAGTGTGAGGGTGTGTGAATGAGAGGGAATGACTGGGTGTGAGAGAAGTGGGTGTGAGTGTGTGACTGAGTGTGAGTGAGTGAGGATCTGTGTGAGAGGGAATGACTAGGTGTGAGTGTGTGACTGGGGGTGAGTGTGATGGTGTAACTGGGTGTGAGAGGTGGGTGTGGGTGTGAGAGGTGGGTGTGAGTGTGAGAGGTGGGTGTGAGGGTGTGACTGAGTGTGAGAGGTGGGTGTGAGGGTGTGACTGAGTGTGAGAGGTGGGTGTGAGTGTGAGAGGTGGGTGTGAGGGTGTGACTGAGTGTGAGAAGTGGGTGTTGTTATGTTCATTAATAACTAGACATTCTTATTATGAACAGCTAGCTTCTAGCTAGACATTTATTCAGTACATGTTCTCTAGGTACAGCATCTGTAGAGATTTAGCATGTGTGCTTCTGTGTGCAGGCTTCCATCTTGACTACTGCCTTCTGGGTAGCCTAGTGCATCGTGGGTAGTGTAGTCTTAAACACATACAACTAAATATACAGCTCTATACAGTTCTACGGCTCCATCTAGTGTACCACTCCAGAATGACATGTTATTGATCATTACATCCCCCTTTCTTTGAGGTTAACAAAATCAATATCAATCAACTTTCAAGAAAAACGATAAAGATGATATCAGTAACACTTTTGTTAGTGCTCTATAAGCATAAACATTTTCACAACAGTCAATACATTTTCAATATAGTTTTTCTTTGTACTCAAAGATTAAGTCTATCAGGCTTTTTTACTACATGTGTGGGTCTTCTCAGCACGGGTAAGTCTGATGTGTTTTCATGAGATTGTTCTGGTGGTGAATGACAAGATTCAGTTGCGGCATTGTCATCAATCTGCTCTTCGATAGTTTCTTGTGTTTTCAGGAGGGAACGGCGGCTCCTCCTGAGAATCTGTCCTTCCTCAGTTCTAACAGTGTATGACCTTGGTCGTACTTCCTCAAGAACTGTAGCTTTCCTGTTCCATGCATCTGGATCCTCAATCTTGACAACATCATCCCTTGTCAATGGTTTTAGAGTTTTGGATGACTTGTCATAGTATGATTTCTGTTTCAGCTTTAACAGTTGCAGTCTCTGTCTCAGTTCCTCACTTTGCTGTTCTTTTGCACAGCAGGGTAGCGTGGTGCGCAACTTGCGACCCATTAGCAGTTCAGCAGGTGAAGAACCACAGTCTAAAGGTGAGGCTCGGTAGCTCAGCAGGGCGAGATAAGGATCAGACTTGTTTTCTGTCGCTTTCTTCAGTAGCTGCTTGAGAACTTGAACACCTTTCTCTGCCTTACCATTTGACTGAGCATACAAAGGACTGGATGTGATGTGCTGAAAGTCATACTGTGCTGCAAACTGTTGCCACTCCTTACAGTTGAAGCACGGACCATTGTCGCTAACGGCAATCCTGGGAATTCCATGGCTGGCGAAGATGGATTTCACATGCATTATGACACTGCTTGCTGATGTGCTTGAGAGCAGCGCCATCTCAGGATAGTTAGAATAGTAGTCAATCACTATTAGATATTCTTTACCATTTAAATGAAAGAGGTCCATACCAACCTTTTGCCATGGTGCTGTTGGTAAGTCAGCTATTATCATTGGTTCCTTTGTTTGTTTGTTTTGGTGTTTCTGACATGTCTCACATTTGCCTATCATGTTCTCAATGTCCTTATTTATGCCAGGCCAATAAACAGTGTCTCTTGCTCTCCTTTTGCATTTTTCAATTCCGAGGTGTCCCTCATGAATCCTTTTGAGCATGTGTTGACGTAGAGCCTGTGGAATGACTATTCTGTTCTGTTTTAGTAATAGTCCACTTGCGACACTCAATTCTGACCTTATGTGAAAGTATTTTGGACAGGAACCTTTTGGCCAACCATGATGAATGTTCTCTATTACTGTTTGTAACACTGTATCTTTTACTGTTTCTTCTGCTATTTGCTTTGATTTTGTGTCTGACACGGGCAGCGCAGCAGTGACCATACTCACATGAACATCCACGTCTTCTTCAGTAGAGCTCACTTGACTCATTGTGGGTGCTCGGGATAGTGCATCTGCTAACACTATGTATTTGCCTGGTGTGTAGATCAGTTCAAAGTCATATCTTTGCAGCTTCATCATGAGTCATTGAATCCTTGGAGACATCTCATTCAGATTTTTTTTTATGATGGCAACCAGTGGGCTGTGGTCTGTCTCAACTGTGAAGGTGGGAAGTCCATATATGTAGCCATGGAACTTTTCTAGTCCAACTACCAAGCCTAGACATTCCTTTTCAATCTGGGCGTATCGACACTCAGTATCAGTCATAGACCTGGAGGCATAGGCAACAGGCTTCCAATCTTCACCCTCTGCTTGTAGCAAGACCGTGCCTAGGCCATCTTTTGATGCATCCGTTGACACTTTGATTCTCTTTGTCGGGTCAAAGAAAGTGAGTACAGGTGTGGCTGTCAGCACTGTTTTGAGGTTCATCCACTCTTGTTCATGTCTTTCTGTCCATGCGAACTCATTTGTTTTATGTAGCAGGTCTCGCAGACAGGTTGTCTTGGCTGACAAGTTAGGAATGAACTTTCCAATGAAGTTTATCATCCCCATGATGCGTAGCACTCCTTTTTTGTCAGTGGGTTGGGGCATTTTGAGTATGGCGTTTACTTTTTCCATATCTGACTCTATTCCTTTACCAGATAGAATATCTCCTAGGAAAGTGACTTCCTGGACGCCAAACTGACACTTGGCTTTGTTGAGCTTCAGTCCATTCCGGCGTATGCTCTGTAGCACTTTAGTCAGTCTCTCATTGTGTTCTTTCAATGTGGAGCCCCAGATGATGATGTCATCAACATAGACCCGAACTCCTTCCAGACCTTCAATTATGTGTTCCATCGCTCTATGAAAGATTTCAGATGCAGATATTATCCCGAAAGGCATTCTGAGGAAACAATACCTGCCAAATGGTGTGTTGAAGGTACAGTATTTGGTGCTCTCTTCATCCAGTTTTAGTTGCCAAAATTCTTGTGAGGCATCGAGCTTTGTAAAGTATCTGGCACCTGACATTTCACTGGTGATTTCTTCTCGCTTGGGAATCTGGTAGTGTTCACGTTTTATGTTTGCATTTAAGTCCTTTGGATCCATGCATATTCTTAGATCATTGTTCTTTTTCTTTACACATACCATGGAGTTAACCCAGTCTGTTGGCTCTTCGACTTTCCTGATGACTCCTAGTGTGGTCATTCTGTCTAGTTCTTTCTTGAGCCGGTCACGCAGGGGTGCTGGAACTCTTCATGGAGCATGTACCACTGGTTGAGCATCCTCCTTTAGCTGGATCTTGTAAGTGAATGGTAGAACTCCAAATCCTTTGAACACATCCTTGAAATTACTCACTACAGAATCCACTGAGTCATCTGGTCTGCTTATGGCACAGTTTATACGGTAGACTCTCTTGACCAGTTCTAAGTCCTCACAAGCTTTGTCACCCAGTAGTGAATCAAGTCCTTCAGCCACAACAGAAAACATGAGATGATGCACTTTGTCTTTGACTGTCACTTTAAGTCTGCATACACCTAAGCTATCTATTTTCTGTCCATTATAGTCCTTCAGTAGTACTGACTTTTTCTGTATTTTGGGCTTTTCTTTCATATTTTTAATGTCACTCATACTGATTAAGTTTGCTTTTGCCCCAGTGTCTAGTTTCAATGTAACTAATGCTCCATTTACCTGCAGTGGGATCATCCATTTGTCCTCTTTTACTGCATTAACTTTATGTTCAGCATTGTTTATTCCTGAGGGCTGCACATTTTCTGTATCCTTTTCTATATTGTCACATGACACCATTCCGACAAAAAATGTCTCACTTAAATCAGTGTCCTCAATCACATTAACTCGGACTTGTTGCCCTTTCTTTGTTTTTACTTTTGAAAAGCATTGTTTGGCAAAGTGATTCTTTCCATGACATTTTGTGCACATTTTTCCAAACGCTGGGCATTGTCTTAACTGGTGTTTGTAACCACAGCGTTTACAATTAAAAATTCCTTCCTCCGATTGCTTTTCATTTCTGTTCTGCCCATGTTGCTTCCCCTTGTAGAACACAGCACTGACAGCAGCACTTACTACAATCGCATCATTATTGATTTCACTGAAAGTCTTCGCGTGCTGTCGAGCTAGCTCACTGGCTTGGCATATATTCACAGCATTTTCCAATGTTAGTTCGGTTTCTCTCAACAGACGTTCCCTGATTTTTTTATCATGAATACCAAACACAATCTGGTCACTAATCATGGATGCTTTCAGCTCAGAGAAATTACATGTCTGTGCTTTCAGTTTCAGATCGGTCACAAAGCTATCAAAAGTCTCATTTTGCCGCTGTGTCCTCGAACGGAACACGTATCTTTCATAGGTTTCATTCTTTTTGGGAGAACAATGTGTATCAAATTTCTTTAGCACATCGTCTAAATTTTCTCTGTTCTCCTCTGGATTAAATACAAATGTATTAAATACCTCTATCGCCTGTGGGCCTGCAACCGTGAGCAGCAACGCTATTTTTCTTGCATCTGGCTTCGTACCGAATCCGATGGCAGCAATGTAGAGTTCGAATTGTTGTTTGAAAGTCCGCCAATTGTAGTCGACATTTCCCGTGAGATTCAAAAACTCCGGTGGCCTCAAATTCTCCATGTCGCTTTTCACAATTTTCAGCAGATCTTCACCAATCCTGGTACCATGTTATGTTCATTAATAACTAGACATTCTTATTATGAACAGCTAGCTTCTAGCTAGACATTTATTCAGTACACGTTCTCTAGGTACAGCATCTGTAGAGATTTAGCATGTGTGCTTCTGTGTGCAGGCTTCCATCTTGACTACTGCCTTCTGGGTAGCCTAGTGCATCGTGGGTAGTGTAGTCTTAAACACATACAACTAAATATACAGCTCTATACAGTTCTACAGCTCCATCGAGTGTACCACTCCAGAATGACATGTTATTGATCATTACAGGTGTGAGGGTGTGACTGAGTGTGAGAGGTGGGTGTGAGTGTGAGAGAGGTGGGTGTGAGGGTGTGACTGAGTGTGAGTGTGTGAAAGAGGCGGGTGTGAGGGTGTGACTGAGTGTGAGTGTGTGAGAGAGGTGGGTGTGAGGGTGTGACTGAGTGAGAGAGGTGGGTGTGAGTGTGAGAGAGGTGGGTGTGAGGGTGTGACTGAGTGTGAGAGAGGTGGGTGTGAGTGTGAGAGAGGTGGGTGTGAGGGTGTGACTGAGTGTGAGAGAGGTGGGTGTGAGTGTGAGAGGTGGGTGTGAAGGTGTGACTGAGTGTGGAGGTGGGTGTGAGGGTGTGACTGAGTGTGAGAGGTGGGTGTGAGTGTGAGAGAGGTGGGTGTGAGGGTGTGACTGAGTGTGAGTGTGAGAGAGGTGGGTGTGAGTGTGAGAGAGGTGGGTGTGAGGGAGTGACTGAGTGTGAGAGGTGGGTGTGAGTGTGAGAGAGGTGGGTGTGAGGGTGTGACTGAGTGTGAGAGAGTTGGGTGTGAGTGTGAGAGAGGTGGATGTGAGGGTGTGACTGAGTGTGAGTGTGAGTGTGAGAGAGGTGGGTGTGAGTGTGAGAGAGGTGGGTGTGAGGGTGTGACTGAGTGTGAGAGATGGGTGTGAGTGTGAGAGACGTGGGTGTGAGGGTGTGACTGAGTGTGAGTGTGGGAGAGGTGGGTGTGAGTGTGAGAGAGGTGGGTGTGAGGGTGTGACTGAGTGTGAGAGGTGGGTGTGAGGGTGAGAGGTGGGTGTGAGGGTGAGAGGTGGGTGTGACCTGAGTGTGAGAGTGTGAGAGAGGTGGGTGTGAGGGTGTGGCTGAGTGTGAGTGTGTGAGAGAGGTGGGTGTGAGGGTGTGACTGAGCGTGAGAGTGTGAGAGAGGTGGGTGTGAGGGTGTGACTGAGTGTGAGTGTGAGAGAGGTGGGTGTGAGGGTGTGACAGAGTGTGAGTGTGAGAGAGGTGGGTGTGAGGGTGTGACTGAGTGTGAGTGTGAGAGAGTTGGGTGTGACTGAGTGTGAGTGTGAGAGAGGAGGGTGTGACTGAGTGTGAGAGGTGGGTGTGAGGGTGTGACTGAGTGTGAGTGTGAGAGAGGAGGGTGTGACTGAGTGTGAGAGGTGGGTGTGAGGGTGTGACTGAGTGTGAGGGAGGTGGGTGTGAGGGTGTGACTGAGTGTGAGTGTGAGAGAAGTGGGTGTGAGGGTGTGACTGAGTGTGAGAGAGGTGGGTGTGACTGAATGTGAGTGTGAGAGGTGGGTGTGAGGGTGTGACTGAGTGTGAGAGGTGGGTGTGAGGTTGTGACTGAGTGTGAGTGTGAGAGAGGAGGGTGTGACTGAGTGTGAGAGGTGGGTGTGAGGGTGTGACTGAGTGTGAGATGTGGGTGTGAGGTTGTGACTGAGTGTGAGTGTGAGAGAGGAGGGTGTGACTGAGTGTGAGAGGTGGGTGTGAGGGTGTGACTGAGTGTGAGAGGTGGGTGTGAGGGTGTGACTGAGTGTGAGAGGTGGGTGTGACTGAGTGTGAGAGAGGTGGGTGTGAGGGTGTGACTGAGTGTGGAGGTGGGTGTGTGAGAGGTGGGTGTGAGGGTGTGAGGTGGGTGTGAGGGTGAGAAGTGGGTGTGAGGGTGTGACTGAGTGTGAGAGTTGGGTGTGACTGAGTGTGAGGGTGAGAAGTGGGTGTGAGGGTGTGACTGAGTGTGAGAGGTGGGTGTGACTGAGTGTGAGTGTGAGAGAGGTGGGTGTGAGGGTGTGACTGAGTGTGGAGGTGGGTGTGTGAGAGGTGGGTGTGAGGGTGTGACTGAGTGTGAGAGGTGGGTGTGACTGAGTGTGAGTGTGAGAGAGGTGGGTGTGAGGGTGTGACTGAGTGTGAGAGGTGGGTGTGACTGAGTGTGAGTGTGAGAGAGGTGGGTGTGAGGGTGTGACTGAGTGTGAGAGGTGGGTGTGACTGAGTGTGAGTGTGAGTGTGAGAGAGGTGGGTGTGACTGAGTGTGGAGGTGGGTGTGTGAGAGGTGGGTGTGAGGGTGTGACTGAGTGTGAGAGGTGGGTGTGACTGAGTGTGACTGAGTGTGAGAGGTGGGTGTGAGGGTGTGACTGAGTGTGAGAGGTGGGTGTGTCCTGCTGACTCTTTGATTGACAGCTATGCTGAACCCGCCCCCTGAGCGCGGCCCCGCCTCCGCGCGGGTCTGATTGGTCTGTCGGTGAGCGGGGCGAGCCAGCGCGCAGCCTGATTGGCGGGCGGGGTTGTCAATCTCCCGGGGGCGGAGTGCGGCCTGGTTGGGAGCCGAGACACCGAGCGACAGCGCCGGGCAGCGGAACGAGCGAGCTAGCATGTCGAGCGAAGTCACGGCCGTCAGCCTGCCGCGGGGCTGGGAGATGAAGCGGGACCCGCACAGCGGCTGGCCCTATTATATCGACCACAACACGGGCACCACCACCTGGGACGACCCGAGGCTGAGGAACGGCCTCCACAAGCAGGTGAGAGCGGGGCCTGAGGTTGGCACACCCGGCCGGGGAGTGAGTCACCCGCGGGGAGGAGAGGGGAGAGAGAGGGAAGGAGGAGGAGGAGAAGAGAGAGGGAAGGAGGAGAAGAGAGAGGGAAAGGGAAGGAGGAGAAGAGAGAGGGTAGGAGGAGGAGGAGAAGAGAGAGGGAAGGAGGAGAAGAGAGAGGGAAGGAGGAGAAGAGGGAAGGAGGAGAAGAGGGAAGGAGGAGAGGGAAGGGGAAGGAGGAGAAGAGAGAGGGAAGGGGAAGGAGGAGAAGAGAGAGGGAAGGGGAAGGAGGAGAAGAGAGAGGGAAGGGAAGGAGGAGAAGAGAGAGGGAAGGGGAAGGAGGAGAAGAGAGAGGGAAGGGGAAGGAGGAGAAGAGAGAGGGAAGGGGAAGGAGGAGAAGAGAGAGAGAGAGAGAGAGAGGAGGAGGAGAAGAAGAAGAAGAGAGAGAGGAGGTTGTGACTGAGTGTGAGAGAGGGGGTGGAGAAGAAGAGAGGGGAGGAGGAGGAGAAGAAGAGAGGGGAGGAGGAGGAGAAGAAGAGCGGGGAGGAGGAGGAGAAGAAGAGCGAGGAGGAGGAGAAGAAGAGCGGGGAGGAGGAGGAGGAGAAGAAGAGCGGGGAGGAGGAGGAGAAGAAGAGCGGGGAGGAGGAGGAGAAGAAGAGAGGGGAGGAGGAGGAGGAGGAGGAGAAGAAGAGCGGGAGGAGGAGGAGAAGAAGAGCGGGGGGGAGGAGGAGGAGAAGAAGAGAGGGGAGGAGGAGGAGGAGAAGAAGAGAGGGAAGGAGGAGGAGGAGAAGAAGAGAGGGAAGGAGGAGGAGGAGAAGAAGAGAGGGGAGGAGGAGGAGGAGAAGAAGAGAGGGGAGGAGGAGGAGGAGAAGAAGAGAGGGGAGGAGGAGGAGGAGAAGAAGAGAGGGGAGGGAGGAGGAGAAGAAGAGAGGGCAGGAGGAGGAGGAGAAGAAGAGAGGGGAGGAGGAGGAGGAGAAGAAGAGAGGGGAGGAGGGAGAGGAGAAGAAGAGAGGGGAGGAGGAGGAGGAGGAGAAGAAGAGAGGGGAGGAGGAGGAGGAGAAGAAGAGAGGGGAGGAGGAGGAGAAGGAGAAGAAGAGAGGGAGGAGGAGGAGAAGGAGAAGAAGAGAGGGGAAGGAGGAGGAGGAGAAGAAGAGAGGGAAGGAGGAGGAGGAGAGAAGAGAGGGAAGGAGGAGGAGGAGAAGAAGAGAGGGAAGGAGGAGGAGGAGAAGAAGAGAGGGAAGGAGGAGGAGGAGAAGAAGAGAGGGAAGGAGGAGGAGGAGAAGAAGAGAGGGAAGGAGGAGGAGGAGAAGAAGAGAGGGAAGGAGGAGGAGGAGAAGAAGAGAGGGAAGGAGGAGGAGAAGAAGAGAGGGAAGGAGGAGGAGGAGAAGAAGAGAGGGAAGGAGGAGGAGGAGAAGAAGAGAGGGAAGGAGGAGGAGGAGAAGAAGAGAGGGAAGGAGGAGGAGAAGAAGAGAGGGAAGGAGGAGGAGGAGAAGAAGAGAGGGAAGGAGGAGGAGGAGAAGAAGAGAGGGAAGGAGGAGGAGGAGAAGAAGAGAGGAAGGAGGAGGAGGAGAAGAAGAGAGGGAAGGAGGAGGAGGAGAAGAAGAGAGGGAAGGAGGAGGAGGAGAAGAAGAGAGGGAAGGAGGAGGAGGAGAAGAAGAGAGGGAAGGAGGAGGAGGAGAAGAGAGAGGGAAGGAGGAGGAGGAGAAGAAGAGAGGGGAGGAGGAGGAGGAGAAGAAGAGAGGGGAGGAGGAGGAGAAGAAGAGAGGGGGAGGAGGAGGAGAAGAAGAGAGGGGAGGAGGAGGAGGAGAAGAAGAGAGGGGAGGAGGAGGAGGAGAAGAAGAGAGGGGAGGAGGAGGAGGAGAAGAAGAGAGGGAAGGAGGAGGAGGAGAAGAAGAGAGGGAAGGAGGAGGAGGAGAAGAAGAGAGGGGAGGAGGAGGAGAAGAAGAGGGGGAGGAGGAGGAGAAGAAGAGAGGGGAGGGAGGAGGAGAGAGAGGGAGGAGGAGAAGAAGAGAGGGGAGGAGGAGGAGGAGGAGAAGAAGAGAGGGGAGGAGGAGGAGGAGGAGAGAGGGAAGGAGGAGGAGGAGGAGAAGAAGAGAGGGGAGGAGGAGGAGAAGAAGAGAGGGGAGGAGGAGGAGGAGAAGAAGAGAGGGTAGGAGGAGGAGGAGGAGAAGAAGAGAGGGAAGGAGGAGGTGGAGGAGAAGAAGAGAGGGAAGGAGGAGGAGGAGGAGGAGAAGAGAGGGAAGGAGGAGGAGGAGAAGAAGAGAGGGAAGGAGGAGGAGGAGAAGAAGAGAGGGA